>NW_027185412.1:1042570-1060070 GCF_022577435.1 Embiotoca jacksoni
GGGGACTGAATACAAGTCCCAGTAATGTAGACCTGGTTCAAGGTAAAGTGTCTGTCCTAAGCCCCTCCCACCAGATGAGCACGGACATATGCAGCCGCTGAGAGTCGGTGAAGTCACCTGTGATCGGTCTGAAGGATGGTGTGTGTGTGTGTGTGTGTGTGTGTGTGTGTGTGTGTGTGTGTGTGTGTGTGTGTTTCTCACCCAACAGACGACTCGTCCATTCACACATGGCAGCCTGGCATCATCATCACTGATCTCCTCTTTGACCACGCTGTAACAAATGATCACCATCATCATCATCATCACCATCATCACCATCATCATCACCATCTTCATCATCACCACCATCATCACCGTCGTCATCATTATCACCATCACCATCATCTTCATCATCACCACCATCACCGTCACCATCATCACCACCATCACCATCATCATCACCACCACCATCATTATCACCATCACCATCATCTTCATCATCACCACCATCACCATCATCTTCATCATCACCACCACCATCACCACCACCATCACCATCATTATCACCATCACCATCATCTTCATCATCACCACCATCATTATCACCATCATCTTCATCATCACCACCACCATCACCATCATTATCACCATCACCATCATCTTCATCATCACCACCATCACCATCATCATTATCACCGTCGTCATCATTATCACCACCACCATCATCTTCATCATCACCACCATCACCACCATCACCATCATCGTCGTCATCATCATCACCATCATCTTCATCATTGACTGTGGCCCTCATAAATGCTGAGACTAACTACGGTCCCCACAAAGACAGCTGGACCAACACACCATCCTGTGCAGCTTTCAGTCGGTTTTATAATATCAGCGTCGGGGATTAAAGACGGATTATTAAAGACTTGTTGTAAAAATCAAATGAAGACATAAATACAAGAGAATTAAAATAGAAAATCAGAGTTTACATACATGCATACATACGTGTTAACAAACGCTCATATTTGATCTTCCCATCTTGTAAAATACAAACCGTCTGTTGAACATTTTATTTCAGGTTTCTGTAAAAATTAAAACATTCCGTTAAATTGTCGTTTACTGATTTGTTTTTGTCTCAGATTATTTCATCGTGGCTGATCAGAGTTTAATGAAGTCAAAAGAGGAATAAAATCAGTAGAAAAATTGAACAGAAGTCAAATAAATGATGCGGGCGAGGGGGTGTGGCCTGTCATGTGGGCGGGGCGGGAGGCGGTGTCTAAGCACTACGACTCCGCCCCTGGTCACTGCTGGACACTCGGTTGTAAATAAGTCTTAATTCTCAAAGTTTTTATTTCAAAATTATTTATCATTTGAACTATTTCTCATCATTTTATTCGAATTTTTTAGTTTAATTCTTTTGGATGTTATCGTGTTGCGTCATTTAATTCTACCTGTTCTTTTGTTATTATAAATTATTTGTTGCTGTTATTCAATTTGTTTATTGTTGATTAATTGCGAGCTTGAAGCAGGTCGGAGTTTCTCTCTGATGACGTGTTACAGCAGCAATCACGTGATCAATAACAAATGAACCTGCTGTTTTTAATTGTTCCGATCAACACCATCGATCACGTGACTCACCCGAAGTCGTCGTCCACCGACTTGAAGAAGAATTTCCCGTTGGGTTTGTTCACGACTTGCTTGAAGTCAGCAAGGGTGACGCGCTGCGCGGGCACGTTGATCCGGATCAGGTAGGGGGTGTCCTGGTCCTCCAGGTGGTAGATGACACGGGTCTCCTCCGCCATGCTGCCCCCCCTGCAGGCAGCCCGGCACGGCACGGCCCCGGAGCTGCGCACCGGCCTGGAGGAGCCGCAGACGGTCTGAGAGGGAGACACCTGCCGGTCTGTCGGTCCACCTGTCTCTCGGTCCTCCTCTGTCTCGCGGTCCACCCGTCTGTCTCTCGGTCCCCGCCGGTCCCGCGGGTCCTGGTCCAGATGTGTCGGTCCAGCTGCTGCAGGTCTGTGATGCCGTGTTACCTCCGGACGCCGTCAAGACTCTTAAAAATAAGACATACCACTTCCGCTCAGGCCCTTCGAAGTAAGAGCGCGTGACTCTGCAGATGAAGAAATCTAGAGTAAACGCAACTTCCTGTTTTGAGTTTTATTTCTGAAAAAGAAAAACGGCTTTAAATAATTTTGAAAGAATAATTTACAGATTTACTTTCCTTTAAAAAGAAATGTAAAGTTGATAAATTCTTCTTTCAGCAACTTTTATGCTTTAATTTCTTTACTTACGCCGATCAGGAACCACTTTATCCAACTAAAGTTCTGTTTACTGCTTTTATTCTGAAGTTCTCATTCATTTAAAATAATCACAATGAAAACTGAAGTCTCCTCAGTGGTTCTGTTTTCATTATTAAATTGATCAAATAGAAAAATTTACCAGTTGCATATTTAACAAAAGATCCTTAACTGTCACTTTATATTTATACTTCAGCAGATTGTGATCTTTGTCAATGAAGTTTAAGACTTATCAAACATGCTGAAACACACGTGACTCATCATGTCAAGTAACGCTTTTTATTTTGAAGGCAGAGCTACATAACTTCCGGTCCATCACCACCTCGTGAAACATGACCGACTTTACATTTCCGGCTGGAACTGAAAATAAAAGGAGAATAAAAAAAAAGAAAAAAGGTTTAATTAGAAATTCTATAAAAAACATTTTTTGGTGGTTTTGCACAAAATTTTAAAAAACAAATACAACAAATTAGTTTGAAGTATTTATTATGAAAATAGAATTATTGTTAGTCATAACGACTTCATAAACGTTTATTGTTTGTCTTCATGTTTACTTTCTCCTTTAAATGTGTTTTATTCTTTTATTTTGGAGGAGTGACTGACTATTAAAAGTTTCATAATTTGTTAAAAATTTAGGTGAAAAATCAGAATTTCTTTTAGGTTTCAGTGTTTTTTATTTTCTCATGCATTCAGTATAAATCTGACGAGGCGTTCACTGTCAGCTGGGAACTGTGTTCTTCTAAAAAAAAAAATATTTTTTTTTCACGAAACCAGGAGAGCAAAACTTCACTTCCTGTTTGCTGGTGTTTTCAGTGTAAAGGTTCAGACTTCGTCCACCTGGATCTTCACTGCTGGTGAGTTCAGGTGAAAACAACTCGGACGTTTGAGTTCCCAGCCGCAGTGAAGGCAGCGTTAAGGCCACTCAGGTGAGTCCTGGTCTGCAGGTGGGTCCGTGTAGACCTGGTTCTGGTTCAGTTTGAGCTGAACGCAGCAAAGAGGCTAATAGTGGATCAAAAGATAAACAAACTGAAATAGTTTCTGCTCCGCCCCTTGAACTCCCTTTCAGCCAATCACAGCTCTGCTCTGAAAGCGAAGCAAGGAGGAGGAAGAGGAGGAGACGGATAGAAACGTGGATGAAGTCGCATCAGTCTGAAGAGTTTCAGATTCAGCTGCGTCAGAAAATTCAAAATCAAACAGGAAACTAAAAGAATGCCATGAAGGGGGCGGAGCCTGAGGATCTCAACTGTTCTGCTGCAGCAGACGTTGACTGCGTCGCTTGTCTCCTCCCGCCTGAGCGACAAACCACCTCACAGATGTGCAAAACAAACGCTCAACGGTCGGCAGAGGAAGACAAAACAGCTGATGGATCAACTGACGGATGACACTAACGTCCGGTCCGAGGACCCTCTGATGGCCACCGGCCACAGTTTGAGCAGCAGCAGTGATGGCCTGTGCAACTCGACCTTTGACCCTTGACCCTCTGGGTCAGGTTTTAGTTTTTTGTTGTCCTCACTGCAGCTAGCAATCAGCTGCTGCTGTCGCCAAGGAAACCTGCGTCTTACATCACTGTCTGATGACGGCCGTCGTCACGCCGACACGTTGACGTCCCGCAGAGCGAGCGTCCCAGCAGCAGTAGAGGCGGTTGCCGTGGGAGCAGGCGGCTGCTGCGGGGGGGCGGGTGAGGAGGAGGACGGTATGATGGACACAGCGAGGCCATTCTGATTGGTCGGGGCCGAGCCGGTCTGGAACAGGACCTGCTGTAATGTCCGTCGGAGGTTCGGGTGCAGGCGGCGCTGCGTCTGGTAGAAGATCTCCACGGCAACACACTTCATCACCCCGGCAACCAGGTCCTCGTACAGCGGCACCGTGTACATCCGGGACGTCTGCGGAGAGGAGAGGGTTAGACTGACCATCACACCTGGAACCACTTCCTGTTTGAACTCCTGCTGGAATCTAAACTCTGTGCTTTATTTTGAAAAGCTTCTTCCTGCTCACAGAATGAGAAATTAAAAGCAGAGATCAGCTGTGATTGGCTGCTGGAGGTCTGCGGACACTTTATTAAACTGATCCTCCGGTGAGCGTCCCTGGTTCTGACGGTTCTTACGTGTTTGTGCAGGAAGGCTCTGACTCGGGGCAGGTCGGGGTAGAACGTGTTCCTCACCACCATCTGCAGCCAGCGGATCTGGACCTCCGCGTTCAGACTGTCAAACAGGGACGAGTAAGAACCCGAGAGACGGACCATCACATCTGAGATGGAGACAGACACGCAGTGAGACAGACAGAGACACTCAGAGACTCATTGTGACATCAGATTAAATATTACTGAAGACAGCTGAAGGAGAGACAATCATCCTGTGACCTGAATATTTGTACTGCAGCAGAAGTACTATTCACAGTATTATTGGCAGTAGTACTACGACGGTGTACCGTGCGGTAGTGGCGAGTGGTCCAACATGCGGTCCAGGAACAAAACGATCTGGAAGGTGCTCCAGGCTGAGAGGTCAAAGGTCATGAGGGCCTGCGGGTCAGGGGGGTCGGCGCCCCTCCACAGATCACACAGGTCCTGGACGGGCTGGATCAGAGCGCCCCCTGCTGACAGGTCTGGCTCGTACGGAGGAGGCCCGCAGCCACTCAGCCAGCGCTCGAACTCCAGACCTAGGGGGAAGAAAACAGGAAGTGATGTCGCACAGGGGGAGGGGCAATGGGGGCTTTGAGTCCAACATCTCCTGACCTTCTCTCTGAGAGACGGCGGCGTCCTTCAGCTCCGGGAAACAACCGAGGAAGAAGTCGATGAAGTCCTGAGCGACCACGCTGCGGAACTTAAACTCCGAGATGTAGTCCTGGAGACACGGAGACGCAGAGAGACTGGTGTCAAGTGAAGGTCTGAGGAGCGAGGGGCGGAGCTGACTGACTCCCTGAGGACACTAAGCCCCGCCCCCAAAACATACCTGTGTCAGAGTCCCAATATGAATGAATGATTTCCAGAAGGAGGGAGTTTATCTAATGACACCATGATGACTAGAAACATTTAGTGACTTTGGATTTCAGGAGAACAATGGGAGTTTATTGGAGACCCTAGTGGTCCTCAGTGGTACTACAGATGGAGTCTATGGAGACAGCCCCTAGTGGTCCTCAGTGGTACTACAGATGGAGTCTATGGAGACAGCCCCTAGTGGTCCTCAGTGGTACTACAGATGGAGTCTATGGAGACAGCCCCTAGTGGTCCTCAGTGGTACTACAGATGGAGTCTATGGAGACAGCCCCTAGTGGTCCTCAGTGGTACTACAGATGGAGTCTATGGAGACAGCCCCTAGTGGTCCTCAGTGGTACTACAGATGGAGTCTATGGAGACAGCCCCTAGTGGTCCTCAGTGGTACTACAGATGGAGTCTATGGAGACAGCCCCTAGTGGTCCTCAGTGGTACTACAGATGGAGTCTATGGAGACAGCCCCTAGTGGTCCTCAGTGGTACTACAGATGGAGTCTATGGAGACAGCCCCTAGTGGTCCTCAGTGGTACTACAGATGGAGTCTATGGAGACAGCCCCTAGTGGTCCTCAGTGGTACTACAGATGGAGTCTATGGAGACAGCCCCTAGTGGTCCTCAGTGGTACTACAGATGGAGTCTATGGAGACAGCCCCTAGTGGTCCTCAGTGGTACTACAGATGGAGTCTATGGAGACAGCTCCCAGTGGTCCTCAGTGGTACTACAGATGGAGTCTATGGAGACAGCTCCCAGTGGTCCTCAGTGGTACTACAGATGGAGTCTATGGAGACAGCTCCCAGTGGTCCTCAGTGGTACTACAGATGGAGTCTATGGAGACAGCTCCTAGTGGTCCTCAGTGGTACTACAGATGGAGTCTATGGAGACAGCTCCTAGTGGTCCTCAGTGGTACTACAGATTAAATCATCATCATGAGGATGTTTATGGAAAACATGGTGACGTGTCATTCAAATGTAGTGAAATCAGCTGCTTCACCAGGTGTGTGTGTGTGTGTGTGTGTGTGTGTGTGTGTGTGTGTGTGTGTGTGTGTGTGTGTGCTGACCCTGAGGAAGCCATCGAAGCGTCTCACGTCTCCACAGAGGTCCGACAGGTACGACACGAAGCAGAAACCTTTCTCGTAGGTGAACAGGTTCATCAGTGTGCTGGGGTTCACACCTGGAAGGGAGGGGTGGGGGGGTGTAACCTCACCTGTGTCAGTGTGTATAGTAGTGTGTGTGTGTGTGTGTGTGTGTGTGTGCGCGCGTGTGTGTGCTTACCTGGCTCAAACTTGACCTGCAGTTTGCTCACAGGGTTGTTGTCGCCGAGGAGACGCAGCTGTCTGTGCAGGGCGTCCAATCGCACGACAGTTTCCAAGCAGGTGAAGGCTTCACCTGCAGACGAGGAGGAGGGCAAAGTTTCCACGGGAGTGACGCACAATACAGACAGAAGTATGTGGACAGCACACAGGTGAGACCTCCTCATTATGCCAAGGAGGTGGTGGTGGTGGTAGTAGTACTATTAGCAGTAGTAGTTTCTTCTTTGGAGTTTTAACATCATTTGTGGACGCAGCGATGAACTGTGTTCACAGACGATGGTTTTCACAAGTGTTCCTGAGCCCATGCAGTGATTTCCACTCCAGAATAGTGTGTTTTTAATGCAGTGCTGCCTGAGGGCCCGAAGATCACCACCATCCAATATTGGTTTTCTAATCGTAGCAGTAGTTTCAGTGGTAGTATTATCAGTCCTATCAGTAGTATTAGTAGTAGTAGTAGTAGTTGTAGTACTTGTACTCGTACTGTAGGCCTCGGTGGTGACCCTCCTCTGGGCATACTGTAGTAGTAGTAGTATTAGTAGTACTTGTACTCGTACCGTGGGCCTCGGTGGTGACCCTCCTCTGGGAGTACTGTAGTAGTATTAGTAGTACTTGTACTCGTACCGTAGGCCTCGGTGGTGACCCTCCTCTGGGAGTACTGTAGTAGTATTAGTAGTACTTGTACTCGTACCGTGGGCCTCGGTGGTGACCCTCCTCTGGGAGTACTGTAGTAGTATTAGTAGTACTTGTACTCGTACCGTAGGCCTCGGTGGTGATCCTCCTCTGGGAGTACTGTAGTAGTATTAGTAGTACTTGTACTCGTACCGTAGGCCTCGGTGGTGACCCTCCTCTGGGCGTAGGTCGCCAGCCCCTCACTCAGCCACATCTCCTCCCAGGTTGCGTTGGTGACGGCGTTGCCGAACCAACCGTGTGTGATCTCGTGGATGACGTCGATCAGCAGGAACTCGCTGCTCTCCAGGATGGAGGCGATGATGAAGGTGAGGCAGGGGTTCTCCATGGCAACGATGGGGAAGGAGGGCGGGAGGAAGACGATGTCACACCTGAGGACGAGCTCGGTCAGTGCTGCGCTGACGTTTCGGATGAAGCTTTGTCGACGCATTTAAGGCTCACCTGCCCCACAGGTAAGGTCCGAACAGGTCCTCGGCCACGCCCAGCCAGCTCTCCACGCTGCCCCCCAGCTTCTTCACCGCACAGGACAACAGACATGGCTCCGCCCACACACGACTCCTGAAAAGAGATTGGACAAAGAAGGTTAGAGTCATCACATCTGTCTACGGAAGATTAAAAGGGCCAAAAAAAACAAATACAGCTTTGTAAAATAAAATTATTCAATATTTTAAATAACTTTTTTTGATATTTTACTGATATAAGAAAATATTGTACTTAAATCATTTTATTGAAATATTTAATGCATCACTGCAAAATATTTTAGAATATTTTCCAGATGTTTTTTAACATTTAACATGACCGACCTCGGGCCGACGTCGACGTGCTGCAGCTCGCCGGCCACCAGCGCCACCAGGTAGGACGGGACGGGGAACTCCATGGAGAACTGAAAGACTCGGTCCGGTTTGGAGTACGAACTCCGGGACGCACTCATCAGGACGGTGACGCCGTCCGGGGCCTGAGGACGAAGAGGAGACAGTCTGTTAGCGATGGACAGAAACATCCTGCTGGAACTGATGTTCTTCAGCATATTGTGAAGAAATTATGATTTTATTCAGATATTCAACAGATTTTTTACAAATGTTTTGAGGTTGATTTACTGATGTTTGTCCTGATACTGTACAAATACTTGTTCAGTATTTTATTATTTTACAAATATTTAATAATTATTTTACAAATATTTGTTCAGTATTTTACAAATATTTGAGAGTTTAGGGTCATTTTATACATATTTTACCAATTCCTTTTTTAAAATTTACTAATAAACTTCTGCCGTTTAAAAATATCTTTTTGGTTAATATTTGCTGGATCTTTTTTTATATTATTTAGATATTTAACATTACTTTGAACATTTTAGAAATATTTGAATATATGATATTTTATTTTTTGGAGAATTTCTTCAGATATTTTATATATATTTTTTCTCTGTTGATTTAATGTTTAAATAGTATTATGTTATGATTAAAAATCTAACAAATTACTGAATATTTTAGACTTTTTTTCAGATATTTTACGAAGATTTCACTGAATTTCTACATCATGGTTAAAATACTTATAATACTTGCTTTGACTCGCATCGTCTCAGAGTGGACAGGAGGGGGTCAGGGGTCAGGGGTCAGGGGTCAGGACTCACCCGGACTGTTGCGGTGTACGTGCTCTTGACTGCAGGCGTGTCGAAGCAGGGGAAGAAGGAGCGGTTACACACCGAGTGACCCTGAGTGAAGACCAGAGGACGAGACTGACCGCAGGTCAGCTCCGAGTCCAGCCACCAGATCTGAGGACAGACGGACAAACATCAGGACCGGGACCGGGTCCAGAGCCCTCTATCTCGCGCTGGTCCATCAGTCAGACTGTAACGTGTCCTTACCGCCGGTCCGTCCGTGGTGGTGTAGCGGACGGTGATCTGGATCAGCCTGCCGGGTTTCACCGCCGCCGTCGGCAGGCTGATGCTCAGCGAGGAGCCGTAGTCGGTGAACGGGTCGACCCGGTACGTGAGGGAGACGGGATCCTCCTGCGCGGCCCCGGGGACCTTACAGTCTATGGAGTGGATGAGCAGGGAGGGGTGGGAGTCCAGGATCAGGGTGCAGATCTCCGACTGGGCCGGGACCAGGTCCAGAACCAGCCAGCCGCTCATCTCCTTCACCGCAAAGTTCAGCCGCAAATCCAGGTGGAAGTGACGCAGCTGGAAGCACCTGAAGTTCGACGCCGAGGCCACGTCCACCAGGGGGCAGCGTGGAGACCCGGGACCCGGACCCACGGAGGGCGGGCCGGAGACCCCGACACACCGGCCCCCGGAGACCGGCAGGGATTTACGGCAGCAGCATAGCGAGGTGGGAGTGTGGTGGAGCTCTGCCATGACGACCTAAACCAAGACTAAAACCGGATCAGACATGGACTAAGTTCAGGACCCCCACGGAGACCGGTTCTGACAACATCTAAGACCAGGTTCAAACCAGAACTGGACCTTAAGGCATTCAAACACCAACAACACCTTCATTAAAACCAGAAATGAATAAGGACACTTACCAAACCTGGACTGCCTGTGAACCCGGGACCGGATTCAGAACCCAGACCAACACAGAACTACCACACCAACTTCAAATCCATTGTGTAAAGTCCAGTTTAACTAAACCTGAGGTCTTTAAGCCAGAGAGTAATCCTGTTCTGACTGCATTCAAAATCTCATTTAACAAAAGTCTAATTCAAGTCAGATGTAAACAAGACAACCAGAACCAGTTGAACACGTGACTAGTTCACCAGTCTGGGTTTAACAACACTTCATTTAAGTCAGTTTAACCTGCTGACAAAATACATTCAAAACCTCATTAAACAAAAGTCTAGTTCAACAATAAAGGACACTGTGACCCAGAACTGAACTTCTTTACCCGCGAGGTCCGATTCAAACATGATCTAACCCAAACCGGGTCCACATTAAACCCGGTTTTAAACCTGATTGAATCCAGCTGTGTAAACCAGGCCAGCATACATTCAGAAAACAGCTAAAATAAAAGTCTGAACTCAAACCCAGAAAATAAATCTTTAAAAGAAGACTTAAATCCAGGGGAGACTTTAACCCCGGAAACAAAACATTTACAGAACATTTTAAAAACTCCGTTTGAACCGACTCGAACTGTGTTTAAAGGCAGTTTCAGTCGAGGCTAGCAGCTCTGGAGGTTAGCACCTTTAGCTCGAAGGGACTGAACCACAGCAGGTTTAAAAAACAGTTGGAGGTCAAACAGCGGCGACGTCAACTAGTCAACCAGTTAACTAGTTAACTAGTTCAACTGACCTGGTTAGCGGAGCCGGCTAATCAGCGGACAGTTTAATTAGCATTAGCACCGCAGAGCTCATCGTTGGTGTCTCAGGACGAACATTTATGTGAAATCCATCAGGACCAGAAGAACCAGGACCAGAAGAACCAGGACCAGAAGAACCAGGACAACACCGGCTGCTCCTGCGAGCTCAGCCCGGCTCCCCCTCGCTGCGTCCCGGTCACTGAAGACAAGTCCCCCCCGGTGGTTTGCCGTCACCTGGAGGTGACCAGGGAAGTCCGAGAGGAGAAAGACGGAGACTCCGGGACACAAAGAGACAGAAGACACCGCCGGAGGAGCACCGAGGGGGACAGATGAGACTTCGCTCTGGACAAAACAGGAAGTAACAGCGGGATAAATATAAAGTTTCTGCGGGCCGAAGGGGGCGCTGTGGAGGCGGGAACACCACCGAGGAGCAGCGGGTCGAAGGATTCAGCATACAACCATCATCCATCTGTCAATCATCCGTCAATCATCCGTCAATCATACAACTATCATCCATCTGTCAATCATCCGTCAATCACCCGTCAATCATCCGTCAATCATACAACCATCATCCATCTGTCAATCATCCGTCAATCATCCGTCAATCATACAACTATCATCCATCTGTCAATCATCCGTCAATCACCCGTCAATCATCCGTCAATCATACAACTATCATCCATCTGTCAATCATCCGTCAATCATCCGTCAATCATACAACCACCATCCATCTATCAATCATCCGTCAATCATACAACTATCATCCAATCATCCGTCAATCACCCGTCAATCATCCGTCAATCATACAACTATCATCCATCTGTCAATCATCCGTCAATCACCCGTCAATCATCCGTCAATCATACAACTATCATCCATCTGTCAATCACCTGTCAATCATCCGTCAATCATCCATCAATCATACAACCATCATCCATCTGTCAATCATCCGTCAATCATACAACTATTATCCATCAATCATCCGTCAATCAGCCATCAATTATCCATCAACCATCCGTCAATCATCCGTCAATCATCCATCAATCATACAACCATCATCCATCTATCAATCATCCATCAATCAGCCGTCAATCATCCGTCAATCACCCGTCAATCATCCGTCAATCATCCATCAATCATCCGTCAATTATCCATCAATCATCCGTCAGTTATCCATCAATCATCCGTCAATTATCCATCAATCAGCCGTCAGTTATCCATCAATCATCCATCAATCATCCGTCAATCATCCATCAATCATCCGTCAATTATCCATCAATCATCCGTCAGTTATCCATCAATCATCCGTCAATCATCCATCAATCATCCGTCAATCATCCGTCAATCATCCGTCAATCATACAACCATCATCCATCTATCAATCATCCATCAATCATCCGTCAATTATACATCAATTATCCATCCATCAATCATCCATCCATCAATCATCCATCAATCATCCATTGATCAGTGATCCATGATTAAAACGTGTGAGCAGTGAACTGTGATGTGTTTATGTTTCATGTTTTTAAAACTTAATAAGAAACTTTATTTTGTGTTAATTAAAGAGCAGGAAACAGAAACCTTTCATCTTAAAATAGTTTTATTGGGAGCTCTGACGTCATGCTATAAGGCTGTTAGAAAAATACAGCACACACAGGAAAACATGGACGAGGCTCCTCCCACCACACAGCTGCTCTGTGACCAGGCTTTTATTTTGGAGGTTCACCAGTTGTGATGATGACTTCCTTTAATCAGCTGCATGTTTGATTGAACCTCACAGATCAATTAGTAAGTCAGACAGCTGAAACCAGCGAACACAGGAAGTGAAAGATTAAAACAAACCAATTTCTTCCTCTGTGAATGTGACTGTGGGTGCTGCCCTCTGGAGGCACACAGCAGCAACCACACACAATACATTTAATTAATTTAATTTAATACTTTCCTGGTTGAACTTCTTGAAGAGGAACATGAAATAAATTATAAATAAATGCTTCAGTTTGTATTCGTAAAACAGAAATGTGATGTTTTGCCTGTTTGTTTATTTGTTTATTTGTTTGTTTCCTGTTCATGTTTCATATTTCCTGTAAAGTATCTCGGGTAGAAAACAAGGAAACATCAGACGAAACCTTCTGTGATTTCATTTAAAAATGTGATTTCTTTCTGATATTCAGTAAAACAGACATCCTGTTTGGACTAATGTGCAGTTCCTGTGTTTTGCCTATAGGGGGAGCACAGTTGCCACTTACTGTTAAAAAAAAAGGCAAATGTGCACCCAAAAAAAACCTATAGAAAAAGGCAAAAAAGTTTAAAATCAGAGCTGAACGTTTCTAACGAGAATCTGGTAAATTATCGTATATATAAATGATTGATCTGCAGGATGAAGTCCGACTTTAATCCGATCAAACCGATCATTCTGTAATCAGGTGAATAATAATAACATTAAAACAACGAAGGTTCAGAAGATAAATTATTTGACTTTTTTTTCAAAGAAGAAAACCGTTGAACTCGTCCTTTAGCCCCTCCCACCTCTCCAAGCAGCCAATCACACGGCGCCAGGTCATCACAGCCTCTCTCACCCGAGATCAGGAGGTTAAAATCATTCAATAAACAACAATAATCACAGACCTGCGTTATATCAGGTCAGAAGAACAAACAGAAACATGAGCAAAGCAACAGTAAGTGACGATGAAGAGTGACGATGAAGAGTGACGATGAAGAGTGACGATGAAGAGCGGCTCTCATCAGAGTTACAGAAGACACGGAGAAGCACCGTGCCTCTGCGACTGTTCACCCCACACTGGTACACCTTCCTTGTCCTCTTCCTCCTCTTCATCACCCTCCTCATCCTCGCACAGAGATCTTGTTCTCCACGGCCGCCAGCATCGAACGCAGACGTGAGTTCTCGTTGGCCAGCAGCCCGGACGGCTCGTCGAACTCCACCACCTGATCAATAAATCAGATCAGTTAATCAGGATCAATTAAACATGATCAATTAATTAGGATCAGTTCATTATTGGCCGATACAGACAGTGTCTGAGCTCCTATTGGCCGGTACCTGTCCCCGGTTGAGCACCATGATGCGGTCGGAGGCGAGGACGGTGTGGAGGCGGTGCGCCACCGTCAGCGTGGTGCAGTCCTGGAACGAGCTCCTGATGGTCTCCTGGATCAGAGCGTCCGTCTCAGCGTCCATCGCCGCCGTGGCCTCGTCCAGGATCAGCACCTGAAGACCAGAACCACAGGTCAGGGGGTGGGACTTAACCTGTCTGACCTGAACCAGCCAATCAGAGAACAGAGCAGAGGGGAGAGGGCGGAGCCTGTCCCACCTTGCACTGTCTCAGCAAAGCTCTGGCAACACACAGTAGCTGTCTCTCACCCACGGAGAAGTTGTCTCCGTTCGCCACCACCTCCGACTCCAACTTCAGGGGCAGCTGGGACACCTGAGAGACAGACAGGTGGACACGCGGACAGACAGACAGTCACATGACAGAAACTTCTCTACATCTGCGGTTGTGTCCGCAGCGCTACAGGACAGGAAGTGCAGAAGAAGAAGTGAACTCACACACTCCTTCATGTGGCTCCTTCCCAGAGCGTCCCAGATCTGGTCCTCGCTGTGCCGGACAAACGGGTCCAGGTTGGACCTGGAGACGGACAGAGGCCGATCAGAGGTCTGACAGCACGTCAGGAGACAGAAACCCTAGACAGGTGTTCCTTACCTGACTGTCCCGCTGAACAGGACCGGGTCCTGGGAGATGATGGACAGTTTGCTGCGGAGGTCGGCCAGTCCGATGTCACTGATGTCCACCGTCAATCAGGATGGAGCCTCCACAGTGCTCCACCAGCCGGAACAAGACCACAGCCAGAGACGACTTCCCTGTGGACAGACAGGATGTCCACACTGTCCTCTACAGGCAGAGGCAGGAACTACAGGAACATTGTCCTCTACAGGCAGAGACAGGAACTACAGGAACATTTCCAGGAACCTGATCCGGTTCTGCCCACGATGCCAACCTTCTCCTTGGGCCGGATGGTGCAGGAGATCCTGTTCAGGACCAGAGGCAGGTTCTCCTGGTACCTCATCTCCACGTCCCTGAACACCAGCTCCCCCTGCTGGGGCCAGTCGGCCGGAGGGGCCCGACCTCTGACCCGAGCGGGGGCCTCCTGGGACAGAGACTGAGAGATAGACAGAAGGTTAATGTCATTCAAGTGAATGTGAAAACAATCAGTTATGAAGACGTGTTTCTTTTTCTCTGTTTTATATAAAAAAGTAAAGTGTGTTCCTGTTACCTGGATGTAGTGATGGATTCTCTCCACCGAGGTGAAGCGAGCTTCGGTCTCAGAAGCCAAATGCACCGTGAACTGGAACAAGCCTGTTAACTGACACAAATGTTTCTGCACTATCTTATTCTCTTAAAGTTGTTTCAACACAGAAAGAAACACAGAAAGGAGCTGACATCAAAAACAAGTTGAATTTACGACAAGTTAAACTGCCTTCAGATGATTGGACGAGGCTGCAGGTGTGTAAAGCAGCCGTGGGCTGCCTGTAGGGGGCAGTGTTCCTGTAGTTACCTGTACAGCGTAGGAGATGGCGAGGCCAGCGTAGGCGGGCGGGATCTGTCCGTGCATCAGGACCATCATCAGGGCGGTGATGCTGATCAGAGCCACACTGATGACGTCCAGTCGCACCGCCAGCCACCTCATCGCACAGCTGAACAGGTAGAACGGAGCCTGGTTCTGGTCCAGCAGAACCTGGTACCTAGAAACAACAACACACAGCCTGGTGTTCAGGTCCTGGTTCTAAGCTGGACTTCAGGGTTCTTCGTGTTGTGGTTCGAACCCTGACCTGTGGAGGAAGTCCCGCCCCCTGTCGTAGGCCTGCAGCGTGGCCAGGCCCTGGATGCTGGAGGTGATGTGGGACATGAAGGGCGACATCGTCACGTTGTCCAGGCGCTTCAGCTCCCAGATGAAGACTCTGGAGACGCTGTGGAGCGCCGCGAAAAGCAAGACCAGCGGACCCACCGCCGCCAGGAACCACGGGAAAACCCAGCTGATGACACCCAGGCAGAAGAAGACCAGGATCACGTTCTGGATGAACATCTCTGCCTGGAAGGGCAGACGGGTGTCGACTGGAGGTAAACAGCAGAAGGTGAGACTCAGGTAGTGAACAGCACCTCAGACCTGTTCCGGTCCGGTCCTTTACCTTCGTCCATGTCCTTGGAGAAGCGGTTGAGGATCCGTCCGGTGGGCGTCGTGTCGAAGAACTTCATGGGGCAGCGGAGGATCTTGTGGAAGAGCTCATCATGCAGCATGGAGGAGGCTTGCAGGGTTCCCTGAAGAGACACAACCCAAGAGTCAGATACTCAAGAACCTGAAGGACCTGGAGGACCTGGAGGACCTGGAGAACCTGGAGGACCAGGAGAACCTGGAGGACCTGGAGGACCAGAACTTTGATCTGATGAGGGAGCTCCAGTTTAAAGGTCAGAGGTCGACTGATTCAGGATGGTTGAGGCTGATAATCATGTCTGTATCAGTTAGAACCAGAAAAACTCTGAACCACTGCTGAGGAACCAGAACTGACCAGACCCGCTAACCAGACTGGACCAGTTGACCCAGGGTCTGACCTCCTAACATTTGTGGGGTCCACACAGAACCTGAGTCCTGCTGCAGGTCAACAGAGGACTGGACTCTGATGTTCTGACCTTGACGAAGGCGACGCCTCTGAAGAGTTTGAAGAGCAGCATGACTCCCATGGAGGAGACGTAAATGGCAGCGTACTGTTGCATCATGGGATTGTCCTTTATACTGATGCTCACCGTTGAGCTGTTGCCCTGGGTTACCGTTGTGTTCTGGAAACACAGGAGAGAGGAGTCAGAGGGGGAGAACTATAAGGAGGTGAAAAGAGGAGGAGGAGCAGGAGGAGGAGGGGGAGGACGGGGATGATGACAGCGACGACTCACCCCGCTGCCCTGGTTGATCCAGTAGCTGAGCCACCACTGGCAGAAGGCGGAGCTTCCCATGTTGAGAACAGAGCCAGGATCAGCAGACAGGAGGCGGAGCCACCACAAGCGGCCATGTAGAGTCCAAACACTGGCCAGGCCACGCCCCCACACTGCTGCTCCTCCCCTTCAACGTCACATGACCAGACAGAAACAGCAGAACAAAGTTAATCTCCGGTTGAACTTACTGTTTTCTGTGTTACTGTGAGTATAGTTGTGGGAAAAAAATAGAACCAAAGAACAGAACCACAGATGGAAGTGACCAATCAGAAGTTTGGTTACCGTTGTCCTTGACAACCGGAATGTTCTTCTTCACTGATCCCGGTTTACTGTCAGCTGGTTTCCTCTGAGAGCCGCCTGTCCTCCTGCTGGGGACCTGAGACAGAGAGACAGACATTCAGACAGGTAGACAGACAGACAGACAGACAGGTACCTCTATGTACGGCGTGTCTCCCAGCTGGAAGTAGTTGAACATGGCGGCGTAGTCTCCGTTCAATTTCATCAGGTTGTCATGGTTACCCTGCTCCGCAATACTCCCCTCCCTCATCAGGATGACATCATCACAGTCCACCAGGTACTGCGCAGACAGACACACACACCCGAAGGTCATCTCCATGGTAACCATCTGCGGTGGAGCATCCCGTCACCTGTCGGGAGGAGGTTTACCTGCAGCTGGTGGGTGACGAAGACGACTGTTTTGTGGCGAAGCTGCTTCTGGATGGCGTTGTGGAAGATGTGGTTGGCCACGCGAGCGTTGAGGGCGCTCAGCGGGTCGTCCAGGAGGTAAACGTCCCGATCGCTGTAGAGAGCACGAGCCAAGCTGATTCGCTGCCATTGGCCGCTGCTCAGGTTGGCGCCACGTTCTCCAACCTGACGGAACAAAAATAAAAACTGGTTACATCATACCAAACATTCCTCCTCCAAGAATCGTCACCAACAAGGAAATGGA
>NW_027185412.1:1067570-1317570 GCF_022577435.1 Embiotoca jacksoni
ACTCACCACTCTGACTCGGTGTCTCTCTGTCTGTCCACCAGTGTCCCCGTGTCCCAGACTCACCACTCTGACTCGGTGTCTCTCTGTCTGTCCCCCAGTGTCCCCGTGTCCCAGACTCACCACTCTGACTCGGTGTCTCTCTGTCTGTCCCCCAGTGTCCCCGTGTCCCAGACTCACCACTCTGACTCGGTGTCCGATGGCTTTAGCCGGCAGGTTGCTGCTGAACTTAGCTCGGACCATCCCGCTGCTGCCGTGCGCTCTCGTCACTTTCCCCCAGATCACGCGGGTCTTGTTGGGTTTCCCGCCCGGCGTCACCGTGTTCCTGAGGAGACGGAAAAAACATCCGGGAGTCACCGGGACAGTTCGGAGGCGCTTACAAAATAAAACCTCTCCTACAAAATAAGAGCGCGCTCTCACTTCTTGGCCTTGTAGACGTAGGCGCAGCGCTTGCCGAGGTAGAAGTCGACCTCGTCGCGGGTGTAGCAGCCCTCCAGCTTCAGCAGCGCCGTGTGCTCGCGCTGGTTCCTCAGACCGCGCTTGTAGCCGGTGAAGATGGCCTTACTCCAGAGTCTGGGGACACGGGGACACGTCAGGACACGGGGACATGCAGCAGGACACGGGGACACGCAGCAGGACACGGGGACATGCAGCAGGACACGTCAGGACACGGGGACATGCAGCTGCTCCTGAACCATGTTTGTACCACTCACCTTCCGGGCATCTTTGTCTTCTTCAGGTGAGTCCACCTGTACACACACACACACACACACACACACACACACACACACACACACACACACACACACACACACACACACACACACACACACACACACACGTTAACACCTGTTTACGTCATCTCCGCTGTCCTTTCACAATAAAATCTCCAGTGCAGAAGTCCCTTGACAATCTGTAGGTTTTAAGTTTCCTTCAGTATCTCAGTGATCCCGTGTTTTGTCTGAACTCCCATGATGCACTGCGGACAGGAGCTGCACACAGTTCTTCTGATTAAAGAAGTTCCGTTAAATAAGAACTAAACGAACCGGGAACACAAACTCTTCACGGCTGCAGCCGCTAAACGCGCCGTTCTGTCGGTGAAGTCCGGCAGCGGATCGGCTGAAGAGCAGAAACACCACCGGTACGGGTCCGGTACGGGTCCGGTACCGGTACCGGTAGCTCCGGACTCCGATAAACTGGAATGATAACGTGTGTGAGGCCGCTCGTTTACCGGAGACCCGCCGGCTCCATCCGATCCGAATCTCCACCATCCGAGCCTCTAACTCGGCAACGAACAGCCCGGAAGACGGAGGACCACCGGACCGATACCGGCCAGCGGTTCTTGACCACAAACGAACCGAATCGGAGGTTTTATTTTGAGGTTCGGTCGGACATGTTCTGTCTCACCTGTTTTAGCGTCCAGAAAAATGGAGGAAAAGAGAGGCCGAAAGGACTTCTGGGTAATTATCGTAAACAGAGCTGTCCACGGAGCTGCCTGATCAAAATGGCGGATTCTAATTTTTCCGTTATTTTTATTGAAAATTATTTATTTTTCATGAACGTAAAAGAGACAGACAGATCTGTTGAATCTCTAAAAACTTTAATTCGTAAAAATCCGTCTGTTGTTTAGTTTCAGAGCTCCAACTTTTATTTTATCAGTGTTTTTTTAATTTTTTTTATTTGAATCCTTTTTAAATTAGTTTGGCTTCGTAACTGAGGCCGCTGTTTAAATAAAATTGGTTCAATTTTGGTTTGTAAATCAGCTTTATTTCTGCTTTTGTTCTGAACTGTTGATGTTATTTTCACTATTTAAACATTTTCAGTAAAGATATTATTTCATGTTTTTATATTTATTTAATCATATTTAACATGAAAACAGTTTAAAACGTAATAAATTATAACATGTTGAACATCCCTCAGTGAAAAATTATGTGTTTGCTTTTCAGCTTCAATTTGAGCTTGAAAATGTTTTATTTTGAAATATCGGAGAAACTTTCACTTTCTGAAACTTTCTGAAAATAACTTCATTCTTTTGATGGAAAAGCAAAACAAAAAATCTGATTTGAAACTGTTTCTAATAAAAACTAATATTTTTTTTTATCTTTATGAACTTTTCTCTTTAATTTGTTTGTTCTCAAAATTATATATATATATAATAAAATTATTCTATTTTATTCTCAAAAACAGACATGAAACAATAGCATGTCGTCTGAAATAAGAAAAACAAAAAGTCATACTATAGCATTAAAATGTACTAATGGGATTATTATTTTGTAATAAATATTTTATATTAGGGTTTTTGTATTGACCTTTAGTTTGGTACTATTTGGACTGCTTGTACAACGTGAACCTGAGAGCACTCAGAGAACCATGTGGCCCAACCTTACAGGGATTTGCCTTAGAAGGACTGCCCCCCATGAACCTTAGTCGCTCTCCATGAACCATGTGTGTTACCTCGGTGGAGCTCGAACCCATGACCTCATGAGGTCGTTTCCAGTTCACAGTCGGTGTTGTAGACCGCTGGACTATCTTTGGCGCCGGTGGATGAGTTGCGGCAGGAGGAAGTGGTTCACGCAGTTCACTCAAAGCTTTAGGGTTAAGGTTAGGGTTAACCCCAGGGTTAGGGTTAAGGTTAGGGTTAGAGTTAAGGTTAACCCTAACTGACAGTCTGGTTAACTCAACAGATAAAAGATTCTCCTTCACCAAGGTTGATATTAAAGGTTCAGATTCCACCTGTTGATGCTGATTCAACTTTTAGTGAAGTTGAAACGTTTGGAGAAATTGAAAAAGTTTTGCATCCACAACACATTACAGGAAGATATTTAATATCACTGCAGACCTCCTTGAAAACACGTATATCTACGATCCAAAGAATGTCTGCGGCAATTTTGGTCCATTTGAATGAATATTTGTGGACGTGGAGTTAAAGGATGCAGTGAGCCAAAGATTCGTCACAATGCTGCCTAACTCCTGGGAAGATTGGTGGCAGTGTTTAGCATTGCTGCCTCTCAGCCAGAAGGTTTGGGGTTCAATTCCCCCTTTGACATCAACACTTTAAACAAAAAGTCAATTCTGAGGCATTTTTTTAACGACATGCTTTAATATGACTTTTGGGTCACTTTTTGGTCGCCACGGGCACACCGATCGACTAAAACTAATCAGTTTGATAACTTGTAATTGTTATGAGTGCACAGACTAAATTTCAAGTCTGTAAATGTAAAATCTGTAGGAGGAGTTCGTTAAAGTACAACATGTGCGAATCACCAAAAATGGCGACTAAATTTAAAATGGTGGACTTCCTGTCGAGTTGACCTAATGGTGCAATGTAACTTTTTTGTACACGTGTCCACTGAATCTCGTGCATGTAGGTAAATGTAGCCGCCGGGGCATCTCTTTAGGGGGCGCTAGCGAGCCATTTGGCCACGCCCACTCAAGACTCCACTAGAATATGACATTTTTCACCGGGAGATGTGTGTACCAACTTTCAGGAGTTTTTGAATATGATAAATCCTCCAAAAATGCCGTTTTTTGTGGAGAAAAATAAGGAACGAGAATAATAATCGCTTGAATAACAATATGCTTTCACACCTTCGGTGCTCGCGCCCTAAAAACTCCAAAACACATAAATATAATAAATGATCAACATTTATCTGACCAGGATGTTCTGAGTTTGTTATTTTGAATCGTGGTTTATAAAAAAAGCCTAAACCACTTCCTGTGTGGACGTTTAAGACAATAAAAGCACCAACACGAGGGATGTCAAATTTTAAATATTTATTTATTGACCTCTTCAAACAGCCGCGTTCAAATCTTTTATACAGTTTTCAGCAAAAATGAAATTAAAGTGAAAAAACCCCTAAAAAGCTGTGAGTTTGTCTTCCTTTAAAAACGGTGGAACGTCCTTTAAATCCACGAGACACCGCGTCACGTGACCCGCCACGTCTGTCACGTGACCCCGTCACCGCCGGAAGACAAACACAAACAAGAGAAACATAAAACGTCTGTACAACATGAACGTCTTCGTTGTCCTCTGAACCGGCTCACCTTTGCGCTCACCTGTCCGTTGAAGACACGGACAAGATTGGACAGCACAACCTGTCAATCAAAACTCCTGAAACTGGTGTGAACCAGCTGAAACCAGATTCACTCCGGATCCGTCTCCTCTGAGCTCCCGGTGATTCCGGTCTCGGGGAAGTCTTCCTGCCCTCTGATTGGTGGAGGTGGGAGGACGGGCGGAGGGGGGCGTGGCCTCAGCCTGGCAGTCTCAGTTCAGGACAGAAGTGTTTTCAAGCTGAAAGTGATGCTGCGTTCAGGTCAACCAGGAACGACAGGGAAGCCGCAGGTTCTGTGGTTTAGTGTTGGTGGCGTGCTGATGTCCCGCGGCACCTGAACGCATTGCTCATCAAAACATGCAGATATAAAGTGTCCTTAAATTTAAATTAAAAGTGAAGTCGTTTCTCCTCCTGTAAACAGGTAACTGATGAAAGACGTAAACAAATAAACAAACAAGCAGCTCCGGTGTTTCCTGGCGTCTCCGGTCGTCACGGCTGAAAGCTCCAGAACACCAAAACGTTTATTTTGACAACTCGTCTGACATTAAAACGCGTTTTACTACTTTTATCAGTTATATTTTCATATCATGGCGTTAACATGTTTTTCTTTCGTCGCAATTTTTTTATGATTTAATGTGTTTCTGTGAGTTTGTTTATTTTCCGTTTGGCTGCTGGAGTTTTTTTCTCGGGATCCTTTCAAAATAAAAGTGCTGCGTGAAAGTGACAGGAGGAGAAAAGGACTTTGTTGTTTGGGTGGAATTCCTCCTTTAAAACGCAGGCGTTGCCTTGGTGACTGCAAACTCTTGAGTAACTCCATCGTCATGGCAACGCGCGGGGTCAGCCTTCATATACAGAATATGTCCATATATGTAGATATTTACAAGATTATATTTGTACACAAACGTCAGGTCACCTTTTCAACGTGAAAAATGTCCCAGCATGCAACAGATGCCACCTGACCGCCGTCGTCCAATCACACGAGGACCTCCGGCCTCGACCAATCGGTGAACAAACCGTGTTTTGAAATGACGGAGACGTTAAAAACAGCTGGACGTCCTTCATTAGCCTGTTAGCATGAAGCTACATCAGTGTCCAAACAGACTTTTACCTTTAAATTAAAACTCGTTAGCTCCGTTAGCTTTGGAGCTGCTAGCGTAACTTTAGATTTATGTTCGTAGTGTTAGCTAACATTCACCTTTACTGCTACATGACGGCTAATGTTTGTAGCTAGGTGAGTTCTGAGTCTGTTAACCTGCTGGTTACTGTTAGCACGGTGCTACGTTAGTGGACCTTCAAACAGGTTAGGGTTAACCCTTCAAACAGGCCTGAACAGTCACATGTTGTTAGCAATGAGCTAAGTGAGCTAAAGTTACAAACAAGACTTGTTTCTTTTTTTTGTAAACTTTGTCCCCAAACTAGTTTTCATAGCGTTAGCTAACGTAACCCGTTAGCATGTTCTCATTTTAAACTGAAAATCTGAACCGATTTTTATCAAAAATTCAAATTTAAAATCACGCAGATTTACGTCAGCTAAGTTACAGCGAGCTAAATGAGCGTAAACTCAAACCAAGCAGGATTATTGTTTGTTCATACAACACGTGTTAGCGTCAGCTCAAAACCTATTCTATCAATATTGGCTACCATTAGCAGTGAGCTACGTTAATGTAATTTAAATATATAAAGTATGTTTAAATATATAAAGTATGTTAGTGTTTATCAGCGATGAGGCAGTATAAACTATCTTTTTCGGATTTAAGCAGTATTAGCATTTAGCTTTGTTAGCTTTATTTAAAAAGGTCCCGCTGACTCGTTATCAATACTGGAGAATGTTTTGATTAGAATATTTAATACCTGTTTATTTTCTACCGATATAATTTTGTCTTTGATTTCCAGTTTTTTGTTTTCACAGGGTGGTCAATCAATCAATCAATCAATCAATCAATAAATAAAATCAAAGATTAGCGATGATTAGTTGGTTTATCTGAATATTAAACCATCAGATCAATCATAATGTTATTATTTATCAAAACTACTATGAAAGGACTTAATTTGATCAAGTTATTGATTAAATGAAAAATACTTTGATCACTCGTCCTGATCTTCATAATCAATAATCTAAAGATTCACTGAATATTAACTGATTCGTGGTTTCAGTTGTTTTAAAACATTTTCTGGTCTCAGATTCTCGGACGTGAAGATTTCTCGCTGTGAAGCAGGAAACTACGACGACATGTTTTCAACTATTTTACAGACAAAACATGTAAAATAATCTGCAGATGAATCAGTCGGCACACACACCTGTTTAACAGGAAGTTAACAGAGGCTCCGCCCCCAGCAGCAGGTGCATTTAATGCTTCTTTACAAAAAACGATAAAAAACAAAATATTAACATCACCAAACTGTGGATTAATTGCTAATTAAGTCTCTAAACAAGTTTTATTGATCGAATTGGTTTGAAATCAGAAATCAGCTGTTCGTTGGACTCGTGACCGGTTTAATGTTCTGAAACCTGAGAACAGAAACCTGCAGCGAGCTCAGCGACGTGTTCCCGTGCAGCTCCGTTCACGTCTCCGTCAGATCGACACCTTTTGGTTTTAACTGTAACGTTACGCTCAGACTCACGTGATGGTTTTATCGCCGTGACGACAGACGACGAGAGACACGAACCTGTCGGGGAGACGTACGTATGGGAGGACATTTCTGTCAGCGACGAAACGGAAAGAAGAAAAGTTTGCCGTGATTATAAAGAACGTTGAATGAAAAAAAAAAAGTTCTTCCAGATCAAAAACTAAGATACTTTTTTTTTCCAAAAATTCTACTTTTTAATTAAGTCAAATTTACAGAAGAAAATCTTTTAAGTTTAATTTGAAACTTTTCACTCTTTATCCAAATTTGACTCTATATATAAAAAAATTGAACTTTTTATATCATAATGGATTTGTAACTTTGGCTTGTTTGAGGCTGTTTATGAGATAACAAAAGTAATTTGATTTTTAATAAACTTCTAAAAAGTTTTTGAATCGTGTAAGTCAACCGTTTTATTCTTTTATCGTTAATTTTATTATAAAAATGGCGACAAACTTTTCTTCCCGTTTATTATCTTTGGACTGAAACGGTCCTCCGTACATTCGACGGCTTCCACGTCTCACTTACGTTGAAAAGGAGCAGAGACTGTAACCATGGCGACACGTCCACAGTCGCCGCTTCCGCCCGTTTATACGCGAACGTCCGACGCCATCGCTTGTTTACATTCCTGTTTCCTGATGACATCTCGCAGGTCGTGAAGACAGCGAGCTCCGATTGGTCGGGGACCAACATGTAATCTGCATTTATAATCAGCAGCGTGAAGCCGGCGGTTCCACGCAGGAGGCCGACCGGGCACGCATGGTGGCGGCGGAGGTGTTGTCTATATGGTGACGGAGGGTCCGGGTGCGGTTGATGATGTTGTCGTGGTGACGGTGTGCCGGGGCGGGGCCAGGTCGAGCAGGGCGCCGACGGTCCCGGCCACCTGGGGGAGCCCTCGCTCCTCCAGGATGTGAAGAGGAAGACACAACTCACTCTGCACAGACACCACAGAAGAAGACGCACAGCGAAGGGGTGGGGGGGGGACAACGGAAAGGTGGGTCAACGGATGGCAAATTAAATGAACAAACAAAATAACTGTAACCATTGCAACACAAAGGTAAAAACAAGGAGCAGCAACGTCAATGGAAAAAAACAGAAGCAATGGAGAAACAGGGAAAAGCAGAAAGAAGTGAGAGGCGGAGCTTCCTTCCACAGCTTTCACAATCTCATGGTCTTCATCAGAAAATACACTTACTGACTTTATTTAAAAAAAAAAGAAGATTTCTGTCATCCTGAAATAAATGTGTCACGTGAAGCTTCAAAATAGTTGGTCCACAAAAGACCTCAGAGAGTCCAGAGAGGACCTCAGAGAGTCCAGAGAGGACCTCAGAGAGTCCACAGAGGATCTCAGAGAGTCCACAGAGGATCTCAGAGAGTCCAGAGAGGACCTCAGAGAGTCCAGAGAGGACCTCAGAGAGTCCAGAGAGGACCTCAGAGAGTCCACAGAGGATCTCAGAGAGTCCAGAGAGGACCTCAGAGAGTCCACAGAGGACCTCAGAGAGTCCAGAGAGGACCTCAGAGAGTCCAGAGAGGACCTCAGAGAGTCCACAGAGGATCTCAGAGAGTCCACAGAGGATCTCAGAGAGTCCAGAGAGGACCTCAGAGAGTCCAGAGAGGACCTCAGAGAGTCCACAGAGGATCTCAGAGAGTCCACAGAGGACCTCAGAGAGTTCACAGAGGACCTCAGAGAGTCCAGAGAGGACCTCAGAGAGTCCACAGAGGACCTCAGAGAGTCCAGAGAGGACCTCAGAGAGTCCACAGAGGATCTCAGAGAGTCCACAGAGGATCTCAGAGAGTCCAGAGAGGACCTCAGAGAGTCCACAGAGGATCTCAGAGAGTCCAGAGAGGACCTCAGAGAGTCCACAGAGGATCTCAGAGAGTCCAGAGAGGACCTCAGAGAGTCCAGAGAGGACCTCAGAGAGTCCACAGAGGATCTCAGAGAGTCCACAGAGGACCTCAGAGAGTTCACAGAGGACCTCAGAGAGTCCAGAGAGGACCTCAGAGAGTCCACAGAGGATCTCAGAGAGTCCAGAGAGGACCTCAGAGAGTCCACAGAGGACCTCAGAGAGTCCACAGAGGACCTCAGAGAGTCCACAGAGGACCTCAGAGAGTCCACAGAGGATCTCAGAGAGTCCAGAGAGGAACCAGGTTCTAATAATCTGCATCAGTGGTAAAGAGACACAAAGCAAGTCCAGCTGTTTCCATTGACTTTATTGATGGAGCTCAGAGGGAACAGCATTCTCCAACATCAGGACAGAGCAGAGGCACACGGTCTGTGAAGAACACTCAGCACATCATCATCCTCACTCTTCCTCTTATAAAAATTAGGCGCCATCAAAGTGAAGTTTCAGTGTTTTCCCTTCATTTCAAGGTTTAACTGTTTCAACGGGATCGAAGCTGGAACCAGTTCAGTCGCCACCACAATCCCGTCAAAGAAACGGTGAGTCTGTATCCACTGCAGGAACTTTACAGCCTCCAAGGTGCTTCTGAACCAGAACCACGATCACTTTCAGTCTTTGGTATGACGTCAGTGCAACAGACAACGAAGGAAGTAGCGGTGCTGAACACGAGATAAAGCGATGACGCCACCGACAGACCGCTGTGAAGGTTGGTGGGCTGTCGAAATCAGTTTCCTGTTGGTCCAGTTGAAGGTGTCTGCTGTTCCATCTGTAGTTCTCTGAGGCACACGAGGCCATGACGCATCCTGACAGCCAAAAGGAAAGAGGGCGAACGAGTTCAACTCGTACGTAGAGATGTTGCGGTTCGGTCATCGGAGGCAGCAAAGAACCTCCAATTGGATCAATAACTTCAGCTGATCGATGTCAGCGTTTGGACCGAGTGGCTCATGAAACATCAGGTGATTTAACCTCAAAGGCTGCACTTGTTATTTCATGGTGTCACATGATCGGACTGTGAGTGACTGAAGGTTCCACACTTAGATTTCAGATGAAGGAACGACTGTCCGCAGTGACGACGCTCATCGAGGAAGACTACGAGTGGAAACACTGATTTTTGGCGCTCAGAACTTCTTCTCAGGCAAACATGTCCGACCAGGACGGAAGGTTTCTGACCGGGGCTCTGAACCACTTTACAAACAGTAGAAAACACACTCAGACAGACAGCCACACATAAGGCACGGGGGTCGGAGGGGGGGGGGGGCTGATAAGATGTCATGGAAACCCAACCACAGGGTCCAGAACTATGTTTCATAGATATGAACCGCACAAAGCAGACAGCAGGTGGTCTGGGAAGGAAGGAACTGTAACCTGGACGGACGGTCGTTACTTTAGATTGGTGACGGTGCTATCAGTGATGGACAGCGTCTGTCCTGATGGTCCAATGGTTTGTGTGCAAAGTGTCTTCATGAAGTCACAGCAAAAAGGCAAAACTATCCGACACACCAACCTGCATCTATCACGTCCACGATGCTCACCGAGTTCTTGGCCGTTTTTCTGGCTACTGGCAAGTCAAGACAAAGTCCTTATCCTCTAAGTCTGAGACCATCTGCTGAAGGCATTCAAACATCTCAGCCTATCCCGGCACGTTCAACTGATGACGGACAGCGAGGAGGACCAGGACATGTACAGCCCTTCTGGTTCGGTTCCCCCGGAGGGGCTGTAGGACGTCGCTCGGCAGATGGACAGCAGGATATGGACGGACCAAGACGTGATTAAAGTCACGGTGATCGCGAGGTCGTGACCGGAAGAATAAGATTGTGGATACAAAACCAAAGTCATGTGGGAGCTCAGGAAACCGACGGGACCGTGAACATTCCAGGTTAGTTTGGACATCTGACCAGGAGTCTCCTGGACGCCTCCCTGTGGAGGTTTTCTATGACTATCCCACCGAGTGGACGCAGGGACAGACCGAGAACAGACCGGAGAGGTCCCATCTAGAAGACCTGGGGATCCCCCGGGAAGGTGGACCTGCCAGGACAGGTAACAGGATGCATTGATGCTTCAAACAACTTTGGTCTGAACTTTGAGCAGCAACTCAAAACGAGGTCGCAGATACAAGAGAACAGAAGGAGTTTCCTTTGGAGGGTTTCTGGAATCAACCTCGGAGACCAGGTGAGGGGAACCGCTGCTCCTTCGTCTTAACAAAGAGTCGGTTCAGAGGGCGTCCGACCTCCATGTCTTCTGATATGAACCCTGTCCACCGGAGTCCATAACAGGTGGACGAACCCCGGAGCGACGGCTCCTCAGGCTCCAGACTTCATCACCTTCAAGTGTTGACCTACAGTAAATGTTGTGCTGTGAATTTTACTTCATTACAGGGTAACGGTGGAACACGGAGACATTTAGAGCAGGATATAAGTGGAATAAATAAATCTCTTGGGATGTGAGACGTGTGGTTCGTCTTTGTGTGGAGTCGGCAGGTGGACTTCAGACATTCGGCGCCAAGTGCACGTAGATGGCACACAGCACCGACATGACGGACAGGTAAAAGAGGGCGAAGCCGGCCAACTGGACCTGAGGGGAGGGGCTGATTATGGGCGGGGACATAGAGAGCAACACGCCCACCGTCACATAAACCCCGCCTCCCTTTCCCTCCAGGACCTCCCCGACGGAGCAGAGACGCTCCTGAGTGTGTTTGTGTGGGTGAGATGGACACGGTGAAGGACAACAGGAGCGAGACGGACAGAAGAAGAAGAGGATTAATGAAAGGCGGGAAGATGAAGAGAAGAAAGGAAGTTGTTAGTCGAGAAGCTTCACCGACTAGTTTTAACATCGTTCATGCATTTACTCTGTTGGTGGTGAGAAACCTGTCACTCAGGTGTGTTACCTGGGGAACTCCGATCCGGCGACACGCCTCCAGGAAGTTCTCTACGTTTCGTCGACATTTGGCCATGGTGAGTTTAGGCTGCAGGAACAGTGGGACGTTATCAGCAGGATCAACACATCAGTCGTCACTGCTCATCAACAGCTGATGGATCAGAGTCACTCACCACGGCGGGGGAGGGGACGTGGATGCTGGGAACGGATCGTGGCCTCACGTGATTGGCCAGGTGACACAGCACCACCCCGTCCGTCAGAGCTGCTCCCAGGTCGCTAGGCAACGACACCTTGAGACGAGCCTCGATGTTCTGGACAAACAGACATAGAGAGACGGTCTCGTCACCTGTGAACCTCCGGAGGACATAGAGGTGTGTCCAGGTGGAGGTACGCACCTTTCTGAGCTGCTCCACCACCTCAGCATCTTCTCCGACCAGAGGAGGCGAAGCAGGAACCTCCTCCTGGCTCTGAGGAGCAGCGGCAGCAGCAGCGTCACCTGGAGGACGGAGAGGGAACAACTGTCAGATACACCTGACCGGTGAGGGTTGCCTGTCAACACCTCCGTCGCCTGGCAACACCTCACCTTTCCTCTTCTCCTCTTTCTGGCCGAGGCGATACAGGAAGCTCTCAGGTCTCACGCTGGCCGTCCGACAGGAGGCCACGCCCCCTGTACCGGGGTAAGAAGGCGACTGATTGGCTGGAAAAAAAACCAAGAGGGCCGAGTCAGAATGAATCTGGAAAAAGTGAGAACAAGGTGAACATCTGGGGCGTGTTTCAGTCTGGTCTTACCTGTAGGAGACAGTGCAGCTCTCTCCTCCCCCTGCTGAGACACAAGACATGACAGTTACACACCTGAAGAACACCTGGACACACCTGGACACGCCTCAGCTGGTCCTCAGCTGGAAATTAAATGTCCAACACACTATATTTATGTCTGTTCTGACTTGTAAAGAAACATGTGGACTCAGGTTCTGTGGTTCTGCTACGCATGTTTTTAAGCCACGTTTCTCACATGAACATCCTCGTAAAAATAACAACAAGTCTTCTTTAAAGATTCAAGTGGCCACGAGACAAACACACAGGATGTAAAGCAATACAGCAGAACACGGTGACATTCAGACAGAGCAGCAGGCAGGTCGCAGTACCTGCAGCAGACAGGAGGCGGCGCTGTCAGAGGCGTGAGAACGACAGCCGTCTACAGACGCTGCAGCCACAGACTGACACGGAGAAGGAGACAGGAAGTGGCCGAAACAAAAAGATGGAGATTTAAACTCAAACAGAAAATAAAAAAATAAAAAACTCAGGAGGAGAATAAAAAAAACACAACGGAGGCCCTGAAATAATTCAGATAACTGGGATGTGACGTCACTGTTGTGATGTTGTAGTTTAGAACCGAGAACATCCACAGATTGACCACACGACACGTCCACCAACTGTGTGCGCTTGTTTTATCCAGCAGCACGTCTGTGTGGACGACGTCAAGCAGATCACTGATATCAGATTAATACTCAGCGGATGTGATACGAGTGTCGATCAATACGCTCAGTCGGTTCCTGTTGAACGCAGCGCAGAGATGCAGGAGGATCAACAACCTTCATCAGGACGTATTCAGAGTCGTCTCTTGATCAACATCAACCTGAGTTCCACACGTTACCGAGAACATCTGTGATGTTACCATGGAAACCTGAAACTGGAGCAGAGAAACATCAGATTTTGGGTCCAATTTTTGGGATACAGAAAATCTTCATTGAGCCCGCTCAGTGTTTTTGAGCCCAAGCAGTGATCTCCAATACAGAATCAGGGCTAGGGTTTCTTGGTCAGGAGACAGCAGGTTGTTTTTTTTTGTGTCACCGTGAATTTGTTCCCCAAAGTCAGACTGTCAACACAGAGTTCCACCGGGACCTTCTGAGGTTCTGTTGTGGTTTCGGACTTCTTTTCTGCTTCATAGTCTTCAGGTCAGTCTGGGTTTTGTTCTTCCCGTTTGATTGTCTGTCTTGTTTGGCTTCCTGTCCTCTGTATAATTGTTGGCCCCGCCCCCTGATTAGTTTCACCTGTCCCTCGCTGTCCTTCCCTCCCTGCTGTATTTATCTTCCGTCTTTGTCACTTTGTTTCAGTTTCCTGTCTGTTCCTGCGTCTTTTGAAACCAAAAGAACACAAACCGCCCGAACTGTGGCGCCATGGCAACGGGCTTCTCCTCGTCTCGTTGTCAACGCGCTGTAAGTGCTCTCCGAAAATTTGACAAAAAATCTGATGCGAGGGAAAGGCTGGAAACCAATATTGGATGGTGGTGATCTTCGGGCCCTCAGGCAGCACTGCATTAAAAACACACTATTCTGGAGTGGAAATCACTGCATGGGCTCAGAAACACTCGGCTGGAGGCGAGCGAGTTGAAGATTTTGTTCCCCAAAATCGGATGTTTCTCTGCTCCAGTTTCAGGTCCGCAGTGACATCACTGATGTCGAAGTGCCAGCGGTCACGTTTACGTGTTAATCAAGAGACTCTGAATACGTCCTGAAGGTTGTTGGTCCTCCGTGTGCAGCACTGCGCTGCGTTCAACAGGAACCGACACCAACTTATGGATGGACCCTCGTAGAAACCTGCTGTGTCACCTGTCTGTGTGAACCAGGTCGCCTCTTTATCGTGTTTGTGTCAAAGTCGATCTCAAACACCAAAACACACTGACAGACGGAGAAAAGAGAGGACGAAGATAAGGAGATGAAAAATAAAAAACAAGAAGGAACAAACTGAGGAGAACGTGTCAACGGGGGGAAGAACAAAGATGAAGGATGAAGAGAAGAAGAAGAAAGAGTTAATGCACAGAGCACGCCGAGGTTTCATCTGCTTCTGGGATCCAGAATAAAAATACAAGACGTTACCTCTGCAGCTCGTTTCCATTATGACGCCTTTAATAAATAATGTTTGTATTAAACATGAAGAGGTTTAAATCATTCGTTGTAACGTTTAAAGATCCAACACTGAAGCTGATCTAAACACACCAGCTGGTGTAACGTTCAATCCGGTCCCCCTCTGATGGAGACGACATCCTGTTCACACATCACATCTGTTCCTGATGCCGCGTTTACTTCGGTCGTCTGCGTCTTTCAGTCGCGTCTTTCGGTCGTCTGCGTCTTTCGGTCGTCTGCGTCTTTCGTTCGTCTGCGTCTTTCGTTCGTCTGCGTCTTTCGTTCGTCTGCGTCCTTCGTTCGTCTGCGTCCTTCGTTCGTCTGCGTCCTTCGTTCGTCTGCGTCTTTCGTTCGTCTGCGTCCTTCGTTCGTCTGCGTCCTTCGTTCGTCTGCGTCTTTCGTTCGTCTGCGTCCTTCGTTCGTCTGCGTCCTTCGTTCGTCTGCGTCTTTCGTTCGTCTGCGTCCTTCGGTCGTCTGCGTCCTTCGTTCGTCTGCGTCTTTCGTTCGTCTGCGTCCTTCGGTCGTCTGCGTCTTTCGGTCGTCTGCGTCTTTCGGTCGTCTGCGTCCTTCGGTCGTCTGCGTCTTTCGGTCGTCTGCGTCCTTCGGTCGTCTGCGTCTTTCGGTCGTCTGCGTCTTTCGTTCGTCTGCGTCCTTCGGTCGTCTGCGTCTTTCGGTCGTCTGCGTCCTTCGGTCGTCTGCGTCCTTCGGTCGTCTGCGTCTTTCGTTCGTCTGCGTCCTTCGTTCGTCTGCGTCTTTCGGTCGTCTGCGTCTTTCGTTCGTCTGCGTCCTTCGTTCGTCTGCGTCCTTCGTTCGTCTGCGTCTTTCGTTCGTCTGCGTCCTTCGTTCGTCTGCGTCCTTCGTTCGTCTGCGTCTTTCGGTCGTCTGCGTCTTTCGTTCGTCTGCGTCCTTCGTTCGTCTGCGTCTTTCGTTCGTCTGCGTCCTTCGTTCGTCTGCGTCCTTCGTTCGTCTGCGTCCTTCGTTCGTCTGCGTCTTTCGGTCGTCTGCGTCCTTCGTTCGTCTGCGTCCTTCGTTCGTCTGCGTCTTTCGGTCGTCTGCGTCTTTCGTTCGTCTGCGTCCTTCGTTCGTCTGCGTCTTTCGTTCGTCTGCGTCCTTCGTTCGTCTGCGTCCTTCGTTCGTCTGCGTCCTTCGTTCGTCTGCGTCTTTCGTTCGTCTGCGTCCTTCGTTCGTCTGCGTCTTTCGTTCGTCTGCGTCCTTCGTTCGTCTGCGTCCTTCGTTCGTCTGCGTCTTTCGTTCGTCTGCGTCTTTCGTTCGTCTGCGTCCTTCGGTCGTCTGCGTCTTTCGTTCGTCTGCGTCCTTCGTTCGTCTGCGTCTTTCGGTCGTCTGCGTCCTTCGTTCGTCTGCGTCTTTCGGTCGTCTGCGTCCTTCGTTCGTCTGCGTCTTTCGTTCGTCTGCGTCCTTCGTTCGTCTGCGTCCTTCGTTCGTCTGCGTCCTTCGTTCGTCTGCGTCTTTCGTTCGTCTGCGTCCTTCGTTCGTCTGCGTCCTTCGGTCGTCTGCGTCTTTCGTTCGTCTGCGTCTTTCGGTCGTCTGCGTCCTTCGTTCGTCTGCGTCCTTCGTTCGTCTGCGTCTTTCGTTCGTCTGCGTCCTTCGTTCGTCTGCGTCCTTCGTTCGTCTGCGTCTTTCGGTCGTCTGCGTCTTTCGTTCGTCTGCGTCCTTCGGTCGTCTGCGTCTTTCGTTCGTCTGCGTCCTTCGTTCGTCTGCGTCTTTCGGTCGTCTGCGTCCTTCGTTCGTCTGCGTCTTTCGGTCGTCTGCGTCCTTCGTTCGTCTGCGTCTTTCGTTCGTCTGCGTCCTTCGTTCGTCTGCGTCCTTCGTTCGTCTGCGTCCTTCGTTCGTCTGCGTCTTTCGTTCGTCTGCGTCCTTCGTTCGTCTGCGTCCTTCGGTCGTCTGCGTCTTTCGTTCGTCTGCGTCTTTCGGTCGTCTGCGTCCTTCGTTCGTCTGCGTCCTTCGTTCGTCTGCGTCTTTCGTTCGTCTGCGTCCTTCGTTCGTCTGCGTCTTTCGTTCGTCTGCGTCCTTCGTTCGTCTGCGTCCTTCGTTCGTCTGCGTCTTTCGGTCGTCTGCGTCCTTCGTTCGTCTGCGTCTTTCGTTCGTCTGCGTCCTTCGTTCGTCTGCGTCTTTCGGTCGTCTGCGTCTTTCGTTCGTCTGCGTCCTTCGTTCGTCTGCGTCTTTCGTTCGTCTGCGTCCTTCGTTCGTCTGCGTCCTTCGTTCGTCTGCGTCTTTCGTTCGTCTGCGTCCTTCGTTCGTCTGCGTCTTTCGTTCGTCTGCGTCCTTCGTTCGTCTGCGTCCTTCGTTCGTCTGCGTCTTTCGTTCGTCTGCGTCTTTCGTTCGTCTGCGTCTTTCGTTCGTCTGCGTCCTTCGTTCGTCTGCGTCTTTCGGTCGTCTGCGTCCTTCGTTCGTCTGCGTCTTTCGTTCGTCTGCGTCCTTCGGTCGTCTGCGTCTTTCGTTCGTCTGCGTCCTTCGTTCGTCTACGTCTTTCGTTCGTCTGCGTCCTTCGTTCGTCTGCGTCTTTCGTTCGTCTGCGTCCTTCGTTCGTCTGCGTCTTTCGTTCGTCTGCGTCCTTCGTTCGTCTGCGTCCTTCGGTCGTCTGCGTCTTTCGTTCGTCTGCGTCTTTCGGTCGTCTGCGTCTTTCGTTCGTCTGCGTCCTTCGGTCGTCTGCGTCTTTCGTTCGTCTGCGTCCTTCGTTCGTCTGCGTCCTTCGTTCGTCTGCGTCTTTCGTTCGTCTGCGTCCTTCGGTCGTCTACGTCTTTCGTTCGTCTGCGTCCTTCGGTCGTCTACGTCTTTCGTTCGTCTGCGTCCTTCGGTCGTCTACATTTTGTTCTCGCGAATTACGTCCTGTCGTCGTCACGCACGTCATGTCGTGGTCGCCTACATCCTGCCGCCATATGAGTTGGACTTTGGTCCATCTGTGGACCGGTTCTACAGATCTAAAAGCTGTGACATGAGACAGACTCCTTCCCAAACAAACAAACAAAACAGTAAACAAATAAACGTGTAAAACAGCAGGAACATGCAGCATCCTCTTCTCAGGAGACTCAACGATCGGACCAAACATCCCAGCTGAGGTGAGAGGGTTTAGGGAGGGACAGAAGGTGAGTGACAGGAGGACAGGGGACAGGCTGATGACGAGTGAGTGAGTGACAGGTGTGTTCATGCTGTAGTGACGTCATGCTGCATCAGAAGAACCAAACAGATTTGTGTCAAATCACCAGACAGGAAGTAGTTTGATGCCTCGAACATTTTCAAAATAAGAGCCGTCTCATTAACACGGTGCTGAGTTTTAGCTTGATAAGCTCTCATATGTGGCGTCAGCAGTATTTCGTGATGAAACAGAAATCTGAATCATTCCTGTCTGCTTTTATTTTGTAAATCAGTTAGTAAATTTGTTTTGGGGGGTTGGGGCCAAACTCTTACCATAAAGAGGGCGGAGTCATCTGTGTGGGTGGAGCGTCTGGAGGGGTAGATGTTCTGAACACACACACACACGAACATCACAGACACACATTAAACAACGACACACAGACGAGGACGTGAAGGTGGACAGGTGTGGTGATGGACAGGTGTGGCCAAAAAAGAGAGGGTGGAGCTAAAAACTAAAAAAGCTGGTGATTTAAAGCACATTTCAGACGTAGCAGATTTCATTCGGGCCTGAATTCAGAGCCAAATATTAAGAAGCATCGAATGACTGGATTCACATCTGACAGCAACAAGCTCCGACTGAAACCCGCTGGAGGCAGAAAGTTCAACATTTCAAATAAATTAAAAAGGACGGACCACCACAAACACCAGCTCTACTGTTACTATGGTTACAGAAAGTCAGTTTTCACTGGATTCAACCCCGTTATCATCTTCCGGGCCGCAAACATTAACACCAACAGTTGAGAACATCAACAACATCAACGGCACAAAACATCAACAACACAAAACATCAACAACACAAAACATCAACAATACAAAATATCAACAACACAAAACATCAACAACATAAAACATCAACAACACAAAACATCAACAATACAAAATATCAACAACACAAAATATCAACAACATAAAACATCAACAACACAAAATATCAACAACACAAAACATCAACAACATAAAACATCAACAACACAAAACATCAACAATACAAAACATCAACAACATAAAACATCAACAACACAAAACATCAACAATACAAAACATCAACAACAGGACACACCAACACTGCCAGAGTCTCACCTCGGTCTCCGGACTCGACTTCGTTGGACTCTGAGCTGCTTTGTGCTATAAAACAACAACAGTCAGGAATTCAGAGCCGAATTCAAACCTACAAAAAAACCTGCAATAAAACCTACAGGTTGGACTGGTTAGACTGGTGAGTTATTGGTTAAACTGGTTAGTTACTGGTTAGTTACTGGTTAGACTGGTGAATTATTGGTTAGACTGGTTACACTGGAGAGTCATTGGTTAGATCAGTTAGTTACTGGTTAGACTGGTTAGTTACTGATTAGACTGGTGAGTTATTAATTAGACTGGTTAGTTATTGGTTAGTTACTAGTTAGACTGGTGAGCTACTGGTTAGACTGGTGAGTTATTGGTTAGACTGGTTAGTTACTGGTTACACTGGAGAGTCATTGGTTAGATCAGTTAGTTACTGGTTAGACTGGTTAGTTACTGGTTAGATTGGTTAGTTACTGATTAGACTGGTGAGTTATTAGTTAGACTAGTGAGTTATTGGTTAGACTGGTGAGTTATTGTTTAATCTGGTGAGTTATTAGTTATACTAGTGAGTTATTGTTTCGACCGTGAGTTATTAGTCAGACTGATGAGTTATTAGTTAGAGTGGTGAGTTATAGGTTGGACTAGTACTACCTTGGTGTAGCTGTTGACGTTGTCTCTCTGCAGGGAACGGTTCTTCTGTCTCTCCTCGTCGTACCTCAGAGCGGCGAGCTGAGCCTCCCTCCTCATCCTCTCCACACCTCCTGCACCAACACCTCCTCTCTGAGGAGGAAACAGAGGAGGACAGATGGGAGGAGACAGAGGAAGACAGACACAATGAGAGTCAGTCTGAGGCTGCAGTTTGTCTCACTGGTTTTCAGTCAGACAGGTAGGAGGTGTTACCTGACTGTGGGAGCTAGAGGGCGCTATGACTCCATCGACCACACTCCTGAGAGACACGGGGAGACAGACAGGAAGTTCAGACAGGAAGTGAGAGGACACACGGGTGAGTTCAGGTGCATGTGGATGTGGACTGATGTATGTACCTGCTGTGTCTCCTCGTATCCTCCGTCCTGGACAGGCTGGCTTTAACAGGAGAACCCTGAGGACACACAGACAGGAAGTCATTCAAAATAAAAGGATGATGAACAGATGATGTCATCGATACGTCTGCACATTAAAAAGATCATGTGTCGCAGGCATGTCTTCCTGTGGGCGGAGCTCCTACCTCTCTGGTGATGCGTCTCTCGATGTATGCCATGAACTGATGGCTGAGGCTGCTGCTGTCTCCTCCTCCTCCGCCTCCTCCTCCGCCTCCTCCACCCCCTCGACTCCTCCCCTCTTCCTCCTCCTCCTCTCCCACACAGCTGTCTATGAAGTCTATCTGCTCCAACTCCACATCTAGTGAAGACAAACAGGAATTTAAAATGTTCAAAAACTGCATGTTTTATTGAAATAACTGAGAACAAGATGAACTGAGGATGAAGATGAACTGAGGATGAAGATGAACTGAGGATGAAGAGCATGTGTTTTGGCCTCATTAAGGAGCGCAACAGACTCCAAGCTTCTCCTTCTGTCTGTTTAACACCTTTAAAGTGATCTGAGGTCGATCGGAGTCTTACATGTTCCATTAGGAAGCAGCGGTCCGCCTCCTCCTGTTCCTCCTCCTCCTGCTCCTCCTCCTGCTCCTCCTCCTCCTCTCTGTCGGTGGTCTCTGCTGATCTCGGCCACTCTCAGTGGCAGATCTGACAGCTCCTCCGAAGGCTGAGCGTACAGACAGGAAGTTAAAACAGGACAAGTTTCAGAGGGAGTTTGACAAAGCCAATAAGTGTGAGTATAATAATGTAAAACTTAAATGGACTTATTAATTATTGGGGTTTTGTTTGAACAGCTTCACCCTCTGATTCAGTGTTCTCTTGTTCATAAAAACATTTCCTCGTTCATAAAAACGTTCCCTCGCTAAATAATATAACTATTTCACTGAAATATCAATAACCTCAGAGCCTCAGGTTCAGTTCAGGTTTAGGTTAGGGTCATAGGTCATGGATCAGCATTATATCAGTGAGGGCAGGTTGAAGTGTGTCTGACCTCGTTTCCCAGCCACCTCTTGTCTCCACTGTCCACGCTGTTGAAGCCAGAGTCCAGCGCTCCGTACGGACGGCCAGGGTACAGCTCATCAGCACTGATGGAGCACAGACACTGTCAGTGATGCACGCTTTTATTCTGGAGGAACAGCAGCTCAGGTTATTGATTATATTGTGACAGGTGAACAGCAGGATGTGGATGTGAGTACAGACCAGGAGCTGAAGTTCAAAGGTCGTCTGTCGTAGTCTGGAAGGTCGGGAGTCGTCTTGCTGGCCTCCAGGTTCAGATACTTGAATATGTGGACCTTTCCTTTGATGCAGATCTACACAGAGGAAACATACTGAGCTCCACTTCTAACACAAAGCAGCTGGAAATTGATGATGTCACTTCCTGCATACCTGTGCAGGTGGGGTCTGTAGTGGGTTGTTGTCGAGGACAATGGACTGCAGCTGTGTGAGTCGTCGGTAACAGACGGGGATGGAGGTCACTTTGTTACAGGAGAAGTCCAGACGCACCAGAGGAAGCTCTGCTAGCTCTGAAACATCAAACTTATTTCATCAGCTTTTATTCTGAAATTTTAAGCTCAGTCGCCTTCTGAGGGTCTGAACAGAACCAATCAGCCCACTGATCAATACAGAACAGAACCAATCAGCCCACTGATCAATACAGAACAGAACCAATCAGCCCACTGATCAATACAGAACAGAACCAATCAGCCCACTGATCAATACAGAACAGAACTTACAGGGAATAAATACTGGAAAATACAAAGTCCTGGGCTGCAGCCCCTCCCTCCTCTGTGTGTGTGCTTGTTACAGTGTGTGTTACAGTGTGTGTACCTGGGGGCAGGCGGACCAGGTGGTTCCTCCTGATGTTCAGGTCTCTCAGAGCCTCCAGCTGACCCACCTGAGACGGTAAAGTCTGGATCTCATTACAGCTCACATCCTGCAGGGGGACCAGTGATCAGTAACAATCAGTAACAATCAGTAACAATCAGTCATAATCAGTAACAATCAGTAGCAATCAGTAACAATCAGTCATAATCAGTAACAATCAGTCATAATCAGTCACAATCAGTCATAATCAGTAACAATCAGTAACAATCAGTAACAATCAGTCACAATCAGTAACAATCAGTCAAAGTCAGTCATAATCAGTAACAATCAGTAACAATCAGTCATAATCAGTAACAATCAGTAACAGTCAGTCAAAGTCAGTCATAATCAGTAACAATCAGTCATAATCAGTAGCAATCAGTAACGATCAGTCATAATCAGTAACAATCAGTAACAGTCAGTCAAAGTCAGTCATAATCAGTAACAATCAGTCATAATCAGTAATAATCAGTCACAATCAGTAACAATCAGTCATAATCAGTAACAATCAGTAACAGTCAGTCAAAGTCAGTCATAATCAGTCACAATCAGACATAATCAGTAACAATCAGTAACAATCAGTCATAATCAGTAACAATCAGTAACAGTCAGTCAAAGTCAGTCATAATCAGTAACAATCAGTCATAATCAGTAATAATCTGTCACAATCAGTAACAATCAGTCATAATCAGTAACAATCAGTAACAGTCAGTCAAAGTCAGTCATAATCAGTAACAATCAGTCATAATCAGTAACAATCAGTAGCAATCAGTAACAATCAGTCATAATCAGTCACAATCAGTAGCAACCAGTAACAATCAGTAACAATCAGTCATAATCAGTAACAATCAGTAGCAATCAGTAACAATCAGTCATAATCAGTAACAATCAGTCATAATCAGTCACAATCAGTCATAATCAGTAACAATCAGTAACAATCAGTAACAATCAGTAACAATCAGTAGCAATCAGTAACAATCAGTCATAATCAGTAACAATCAGTAACAGTCAGTCAAAGTCAGTCATAATCAGTAACAATCAGTCATAATCAGTAACAATCAGTAACAGTCAGTCAAAGTCAGTCATAATCAGTAACAATCAGTCATAATCAGTAGCAATCAGTAACAATCAGTCATAATCAGTCACAATCAGTCATAATCAGTAACAATCAGTAACAATCAGTCATAATCAGTAACAATCAGTAACAGTCAGTCAAAGTCAGTCATAATCAGTAACAATCAGTCATAATCAGTAATAATCAGTCACAATCAGTAACAATCAGTCATAATCAGTAACAATCAGTAACAGTCAGTCAAAGTCAGTCATAATCAGTAACAATCAGTAGCAATCAGTAACAATCAGTAACAATCAGTCATAATCAGTCATAATCAGTCACAATCAGTCATAATCAGTCATAATCAGTAACAATCAGTCATAATCAGTAACAATCAGTAACAATCGGTCATAATCAGTAACAATCAGTCATAATCAGTAACAATCAGTAACAATCAGTCATAATCAGTAACAATCGGTCATAATCAGTCATAATCAGTAACAATCAGTCATAATCAGTAACAATCAGTAACAATCAGTCACAATCAGTAACAATCAGTAACAATCAGTAACAATCAGTCATAATCAGTCATAATCAGTAACAATCAGTAACAATCAGTAAAAATCAGTAACAATCAGTCATAATCAGTAACAATCAGTAACAATCAGTAAAAATCAGTAACAATCAGTCATAATCAGTCATAATCAGTAACAATCAGTCATAATCAGTAACAATCAGTCCTAATCAATAACAGGTGGGTGACGGACAGATGATGGATGAACTGACCAGCTCGGTGAGGTGTCTCAGCTGACCCAGTTCTTCTGGAAGACAAGCCAGTTTGTTGTTGCAGGCGATCAGAACCTTCAGAGGAAGACTGCAGACGACGGCCGGCAGGACGGACAGCTGGTTCCGGCTGAGGGGGAGGAGCTTGTTTAAAGTCTGAGTCAGGAGCTCTTTTTTTTTTTACCCTCCTCACACCTGCTCTGACTGTGTGTGTATGTGTGAGTGTGTGTGTGTTACCTGAGGTTCAGGTAGGTCAGGGCCTGCAGGTTCAGCAGGCCGTCTGGCAGAGACCTCAGACAGTTCTGGTACAGGTTCAGACTCTCCAGAGACACGAACAGGCAGACCTCCAGAGGAAGCTCCGACAGGCGGTTCCGAGACAGATCTACACACACACACACACACACACACACACACACACACACAGACACACACACACACACACACACACAGAGAGACACACACAGACAGACACACACACACACACACACACACACACACACACACACACACACACACACACACAGACACACACACACACACACACACACACACACACACACAGACACACACACACACAGACAGACACACACACACACACAGACAGACACACACACACACACACACACACACACACACACACAGACACACACACACACACACACAGAGACACACACAGACAGACAGACACACACACACACACACACACACACACACACAGACACACACACACACACACACACACACACACACACACACACACACACACACAGAGACACACACACACACAGACACACACACAGAGACACACACAGACACACACACACACACACACACACACACACACAGACACACACACAGAGACACACACAGACAGACACACACACACAGACACACACAGACACACACACACACACACACAGACACACACACACACACACACACAGAGACACACACACACACACACACACACACAGACACACACACACACACACACACACACACACACACAGACACACACACACACACACACACACACACACACAGACACACACACAGAGACACACACAGACAGACACACACACACACACACACACACCACACACACACACACACACACACACAGAGACACACACACACACACACACACACACACACACACACACAGAGACACACACACACACACACACACACACACACACACACACACACACACACAGTTTAATCAGCGTCTCCATAATCTGAATCCCAGATTAACCCTCCAGAGAAACACAGTTCAGAATCTGTCTGATTTCAGGTTTCTCTTCAGTGATCAGTGATGTTTGTCTGATTACCCATAATGCACTGCAGACAGGAGCTGCTCACACATACTTCTGATGCTTTGTTTTATAAAAACACAAATCGAGCTGATAAACAGCTGACTCTGTGGAGGTTCAGGTGCCCCTGGTGCACCGATCGTCCCGATGACATCGTCGGTGAGGTCATGACGTTTCTCTGCGTCTCCTTGACGACGAGGCCTCGAGCTCCGAAACAGTTTAGCTCCCGGTGTTCTGCTCTCAGGACGTTCACCGATCGCTCACCCGCTGCAGGTGAAGTTCAACAAGCGCGAGGCTGTTACTGTTGCCATGGAAACACACCCTCACCATCCCACCGAGCCCTGACCGTGTGTTTGCGGTGATAAAGGTTCCTTTGAGCGACACGTCGTCGTCCGTCAGTCTCACCAGGGACAGAAAACCTTCCTCAGGAGGTCCACGTCAGGGCCACGGGACGCAGCTTTTATCACAGCTGTTCCGACACAACAACATCCAGCAGCACCTGGCTGACAGGAAGCAAGAACCGTCAAGGCAACAGCTTCTTCCTGCTGTACACAGGAAGTGACCTCACTCAAGTCTGAGCAGGACACACTACTGTTTGTTTGTTTACGTCACGTAAACACAAACATGCTCAGATCAAACACCTGAGTCAGCGGCCGAGGCTCATGGGTACTGTAGTTTGGAGAGGGAGCTGTTCTGATACCTTTAAGGACAACGAACTAACACAGAGATGTTTATATTCAGAGTAAATATCCGGGTGAACCATGACGTCATCAGCAAACCCACAGAAATACTGAATGTCTATTTGTTGTTTCAGACAAAAAACATCACAAACAGTCTCCACCTGCTTCATGGTCACCAGCTGATGATCGGTTTGGTTTCCTCCACCACCACCAGGTGGGCGGAGCAGATATGTTATTATCCAATCAGGCGTCACAGACGTTAAAAACAAAAACAAAGCCTTGCTGGGTGTGGTTCACCTGTCCGCTGTGACGTCACACACACGGGGCCCCGTGTCCCCCCCGAACCAGGTGGACAGACCGGTAACAGCTGCACCCCCACCTGTCTCCATCACAGGTGAACCAGCCTCCCCCCCCCCCCTCCTCCTCCCACCTGGCCGCCCGGTTACCCCCCCCCCACCCCCCAGGTTGTTTACGTTGTTTACGTCTTGGAGCTTCACCTGTTTTGGACTCTAACGCGACAGAAAGTCCTCTGGCTCTTTATCATTTCATAATTCCCGCGCTGATGTTCGGTTTGTGTTCGCCAGATGTCCCGGTTCTCCGTAATAACGTAATAACGGAGAACCGGGCAGCGGAGCGGTGTTCGTCGTAACACCGGCCTGACGGTGCGCTTCCTCCCCGCAGCCTTAAAGTTGGATGTAACTTTCCCGCCGTAAACACAATAAAAACAGTCTGCAAGTGACGGTAACCGGCCCCGGAGAGCAGCCCGACTCCCGGTGCCCCCGCTGGCCGGCCGTGCGGCTCACTCACCGGCCCTGGTGGTGTCCGTCAGGTCGTGGTTGGCGGCGCTGCGGGGAAACTCCTTCAGCTTCCTGCCGCTGAGGTTCAGGCTCCCGGTGGCCGAGGCTTCGTCCAGCGCCCGGTCCACGGACCGGTTCCAGGACGCCGGGCCCGCCGGGCCCAGCCCGTTAGTGTTCCCGACCACAACATTCCCGGTGCTGCCGCCGCCTCCGACCGTAAAGTTGAGTCCGGTGTCCGCAGACCCCAGCAACACCGAGGCCGCCATTACACACTCCGGCTGTTAGCTCTCGGTGCTAACGGCTAATTCCCACCCTAAAGTCCAGAACTGAGCATGCGCACTGCGGCGCTGACAGGGAGCAGCTCCTCCGGACAACTCCATCAAAATAACAACAATACGGTACACTGATACTACGATATAATACTACAGGATTGTAATACTTATCAATACTTTGGTATTTATTACTGTTATTATTGTTATTATTACTATTTGTATTACTATTATTATTATTACTATTATTATTACTAATATTATTGCTATTATTATTACTGTTATTATTATTACTATTATTATTACTATTATTATTACTATTATTATTAATATTACTATTATTATTGCTATTATTATTATTATTACTATATTATTGCTATTATTATTACTATTATTATTACTATTATTATTAATATTACTATTATTATTACTATTATTATTACTATATTATTGCTATTATTATTACTATTATTATTAATATTACTATTATTATTACTATTATCACTATTATTGTTATTATTATTATTATTATTACTATTATTATTATTACTATTATTATTATTATTATTCCTATTATTATTTGTATAGTATTTTCTAATACTCCGATGTATGATGGACTTAATTGTCTGTATTGGTTTGATTTTTTTTCTGCGTTAAAAGCAGAAATAACCAGTAAAAATAATGTGAACGGTGACTCCTCTGTTTCACTCAGATCTAAAAAGATCAATTTCAAATATAATCCTGTGTTTTTAATGTTTTATAAGTTCTAAAAACGTTTCATGAGACTTAGATAGTAAATAATCAATCATGATTGTCGTCACTCATTATTTATGTACATTCTTTACAACAACAGCTGGAATCTTTTCTGTTTTATCGTATTTATAGTTTGTCGTCGACTGACGTCATCACAACCCCAAACTACATCCACCAGAGTTCACTGTTCTTGTCGCATGTTGACGCATGCGCGTCTCGGCGTGGTGTCCAGGGCCGGGTATCATGGCGACGTACGTGGAGATCCTGAAGAGCGAGTTCCCTGAGATCGACGTGGAGCTTTTCGACTACATCACAGGTGAGAGAGGCCGAGCAGAGAGCCGCTGTCCGCCGGGGCCGGAGCCGCTGTCCGCCGGGGCTGGAGCCGAACTCAGCGGCCTGTTACCTGCCTGCTGGCCGGCCAGACGCGGCTCTTATAGCCGCTGAGCTAACGAGCTAACCGGGCTGGTACTCAGCGAGGCATGGCCCGGGTTAGATGGACCCGAACCCGGTTAGATGGACCCGAACCCGGGTTAGATGGACCTGAACCCGGTTAGATGGACCCGAACCCGGGTTAGATGGACCTGAACCCGGTTAGATGGACCCGAACCCGGTTAGATGGACCCGAACCCGGGTTAGATGGACCTGAACCCGGGTTAGATGGACCCGAACCCGGTTAGATGGACCCGAACCCGGGTTAGATGGACCTGAACCCGGTTAGATGGACCTGAACCCGGGTTAGATGGACCTGAACCCGGGTTAGATGGACCTGAACCCGGTTAGATGGACCCGAACCCGGGTTAGATGGACCTGAACCCGGTTAGGTGGACCCGAACCCGGGTTAGATGGACCCGAACCCGGGTTAGATGGACCTGAACCCGGTTAGGTGGACCCGAACCCGGGTTAGATGGACCCGAACCCGGGTTAGATGTACATGAACCCGGGTTAGATGGACCCGAACCCGGTTAGATGGACCCGAACCCGGGTTATATGGACCCGAACCCGGTTAGATGGACATGAACCCGGGTTAGATGGACCCGAACTCGGGTTAGATGGACCTGAACCCGGGTTAGATGGACATGAACCCGGGTTAGATTGACATGAACCCGGGTTAGATGGACCCGAACCCGGGTTAGATGGACATGAACCCGGGTTAGATGGACCCGAACTCGGGTTAGATGGACCTGAACCCGGGTTAGATGGACATGAACCCGGGTTAGATGGAGAACTGAGCCGCTGGAGGAGGATCAGAAACAGGAAACTATGATCAGAGCAGAAAGAAGCAGGAAGTTAATTTAAGATTGATTATGATTGATTGATTGATTGATTATGATTGATTAGAGATCCTGTCAGTTCAAATGTGATGAATCAAATACAATGTATTGATTAATTATGGACCAGAATCCGGATCCAGATCAGGACCAGGCTGCATCGTCCACTGGAGGTCCACCTGGACCCGTCCTCCTGGACCCGTCCTCCTGGCAGGACCCAGAACCCACCGGAGGGATCGTAGATCTCCTCTGGTCTGAGGGCCGCCTCAGGACCCTCCAGGAGAACCGGACCGGGCCGGAGGCAGAAGACAGACGGATTTCATATTAAACAGGAAGAACGTTTGTCTTCCAGGTGTGTTGGAAAGCTGCGGCGCCGACTTCGAGGATGGCGAGGAGGTCTACGACGCCGTCGGCGGGGTCCTGCAGGAGGTGTCGGCCGACAGTCACAACGAGGACGACGTCAGAGACATCTGCCTCCAGATGTTCAACACGCTCAAACTGTGAGGAGACAGGAGGAGGAGCGCTTCATCTCGTCCAAGCAGGAGAGGACATGTCCGTCCTCTCCGGCGGGGACACGGTTTAACGGTTTGTTGTCCTCCCTGTGTTTGTCAGGAACAACCATCACGGCTCTCAGAGGCAGGTGTTGTTGGACGCTCCGGTCCAGCTCTCGCAGATCTCTTCTGACAACGGTAAGAACATCAGGGGGGGTCGAAGGTCAGGGGGGGTCAAAGGTCGGGAGAGTCGAAGGTCAGGGGGGGTCAAAGGTCGGGGGGGTACCTGGAAAATCTTTGATGATGAATTTCCTTTTTGAGTACTTGACCCCGGCTGTGGTTGGTTTGGGGGCTCTGACCCGCGGCGTCCCTCAGGGCTCCGTTCTCGTCCTCAACCTGTTCTCTTGTACTGTACGTCCTCTCGTACTGTACGTCCTCAACCTGTCCTCTCGTACTGTACGTCCTCCCGTACTGTACGTCCTCCCGTACCGAGCGCATGTAGAGGACAGTTATTGATCACGTTGTCTCCTCGTCTCCAGTTTGTGCAGCCGAAGATGTTCAGGGCATCTGGATGATGAAACGTTCGCAGAACACGGTGAGTTCAATCTGTTCATGAAACCGTGTGTACGTCCCTCCGTTTACTTTGTTGTTCTTTTTTCATGTCTTTATTTATTTATACTGTTTCTGCTGTTCAGACGGTCAACGCCAAGAAGTTGGAGAAAGCTGAAGCGAAGCTGAAAGCAAAACATGAACGCAGAAACGAGAAGGACTCTCAGAAAGGATCCAGTCCACTGTAAGTCCTCAACCTGTCCTCACCTGTCCTCACCTGTCCTCAACCTGTCCTCACCTGTCCTCAACCTGTCCTCAACCTGTCCTCACGTGTCCTCTCAGAGTCCTGGAGGAGGCGTCGGCCAGTCAGGCCAGCAGTAAGAAGGAAAACCGAGTCGACCAATCAGGGAAGAATCGTAGTTACGACATCCGCATCGAGAACTTTGACGTTTCCTTCGGCGAGAGGTGAGAAAGCAGGAAGTGTCAGCAGGGGGCGCTGCAGGGAGGCGGGGCAGAAAGGACTTCTTAAATCAGGTGTTTGTTTGTGTCTCCAGGTGTCTGCTGCAGGGGGCGGAGCTGTCTCTGGCAACGGGCCGGCGCTACGGTCTGATTGGTCGTAACGGTCTGGGGAAAACAACGCTGTTGAAGATGCTGGCCAGTCGTAACCTCCGCGTCCCCGCCCACATCTCCATCCTCCACGTGGAGCAGGAAGTGGCAGGAGACGAGACGGGGGCGCTGCAAAGCGTCCTGCAGAGCGACACGCAGCGGGAGGAGCTACTGGACGAGGAGCGGCGGCTGAACGCTCGCATCGCCAACGGAACGTAAGAACGGCGCTTCAGAGTCGGTCGATCGATCGATCGATCCGGTCTGACGGCTTGTTGTCGTCTCAGGGTTGACGGGATGGAGAGCGTCCGGCTGTCCGAGATCTACGCAAAGCTGGAGGAGATCGAAGCCGACAAGGCCCCGGCCCGGTAACTATGGCAACCACACGGACACGACATCCATTTTCTCCTTCGGGCGTTTCCGCCACGCGGGCCGATCGACAGGTTCATTATCGATCGATCCTCGCGAGGCTAAAAGCCCCGCCTCCTCATTCGTGTGATTTTGATTGACGTCCGTCTCGTTCGATCAGAGCCTCCGTCATCCTGGCCGGTCTGGGATTTTCTCCCAGAATGCAACAGCAGACCACCAAGTGAGTCACCTGTCCGTCACACGAGCACATTTCATGTGTTTGAGGGCGACTGCAGAGTTTCTGTGTTTCTGTGTGCAGGGAGTTCTCAGGAGGCTGGAGGATGAGGCTGGCGCTGGCACGGGCTCTGTTCGCCAGGTGAGACCACCGGACAGGACGTCCACAGACCACCGGACAGGACAGACAGGAAGTCCACAGACCAACAGACAGGACGTCCACAGACCAACAGACAGGACGTCCACAGACCACCGGACAGGACGTCCACAGACCACCGGACAGGACAGACAGGAAGTCCACAGACCAACAGACAGGACGTCCACAGACCAACAGACAGGACGTCCACAGACCACCGGACAGGACGTCCACAGACCACCGGACAGGACAGACAGGAAGTCCACAGACCAACAGACAGGAAGTCCACAGACCAACAAACAGGAAGTCCACAGACCAACAGACAGGACGTCCACAGACCACCGGACAGGACGTCCACAGACCACCGGACAGGACAGACAGGAAGTCCACAGACCAACAGACAGGAAGTCCACAGACCAACAGACAGGAAGTCCACAGACCAACAGACAGGAAGTCCACAGACCACCAGACAGGACGTCCACAGACCACTAGACAGGAAGTCCACAGACCAACAGACAGGACAGACAGGAAGTCCACAGACCCAACAAACAGGAAGTCCACAGACCACCGGACAGGACGTCCACAGACCACCGGACAGGACGTCCACAGACCACCAGACAGGACAGACAGGAAGTCCACAGACCAACAGACAGGACAGACAGGAAGCCCACAGACCACTAGACAGGAAGTCCACAGACCAACAGACAGGACGTCCACAGACCAACGGACAGGACGTCCACAGACCACCGGACAGGACGTCCACAGACCACCAGACAGGACGTCCACAGAACAACAGACAGGACAGACAGGAAGCCCACAGACCAACAGACAGGACGTCCACAGACCAACAGACAGGACAGACAGGAAGTCCACAGACCACTAGACAGGAAGTCCACAGACCAACAGACAGTACAGACAGGAAGTCCACAGACCAACAAACAGGAAGTCCACAGACCAACAGACAGGACGTCCACAGACCACCGGACAGGACAGACAGGAAGTCCACAGACCAACAGACAGGACGTCCACAGACCAACAGACAGGACAGACAGGAAGTCCACAGACCAACAGACAGGACGTCCACAGACCACCGGACAGGACGTCCACAGACCACCGGACAGGACAGACAGGAAGTCCACAGACCAACAGACAGGACGTCCACAGACCAACAGACAGGACAGACAGGAAGTCCACAGACCAACAGACAGGACAGACAGGAAGTCCACAGACCACTAGACAGGAAGTCCACAGACCAACAGACAGTACAGACAGGAAGTCCACAGACCAACAAACAGGAAGTCCACAGACCAACAGACAGGACGTCCACAGACCACCGGACAGGACGTCCACAGACCACCGGACAGGACAGACAGGAAGTCCACAGACCAACACACAGGACGTCCACAGACCACCAGACAGGACAGACAGGAAGTCCACAGACCACTAGACAGGAAGTCCACAGACCAACAGACAGGACAGACAGGAAGTCCACAGACCAACAAACAGGAAGTCCACAGACCAACAGACAGGACGTCCACAGACCACCGGAAAGGACGTCCACAGACCACCGGACAGGACGTCCACAGACCACCGGACAGGACGTCCACAGACCAACAGACAGGACAGACAGGAAGTCCACAGACCACTAGACAGGAAGTCCACAGACCAACAGACAGGACAGACAGGAAGTCCACAGACCACCGGACAGGACGTCCACAGACCAACAGACAGGACGTCCACAGACCAACAGACAGGACAGACAGGAAGTCCACAGACCACTAGACAGGAAGTCCACAGACCAACAGACAGGAAGTCCATAGACCAACAAACAGGAAGTCCACAGACCAACAGACAGGATGTCCACAGACCACCGGACAGGACGTCCACAGACCACCGGACAGGACAGACAGGAAGTCCACAGACCAACAGACAGGACAGACAGGAAGCCCACAGACCACTAGACAGGAAGTCCACAGACCAACAGACAGGACGTCCACAGACCACCGGACAGGACGTCCACAGACCACCGGACAGGACGTCCACAGACCACCGGACAGGACGTCCACAGACCACCAGACAGGACGTCCACAGACCAACAGACAGGACAGACAGGAAGTCCACAGACCAACAGACAGGACAGGCAGGAAGTCCACAGACCACTAGACAGGAAGTCCACAGACCACCAGACAGGAAGTCCACAGACCAACAGACAGGACAGACATGAAGTCCACAGACCAACAGACAGGAAGTCCACAGACCACTAGACAGGAAGTCCACAGACCAACAGACAGGACAGACAGGAAGTCCACAGACCAACAGACAGGAAGTCCACAGACCACTAGACAGGAAGTCCACAGACCACCAGACAGGAAGTCCACAGACCAACAGACAGGACAGACATGAAGTCCACAGACCAACAGACAGGAAGTCCACAGACCACTAGACAGGAAGTCCACAGACCAACAGACAGTACAGACAGGAAGTCCACAGACCAACAAACAGGAAGTCCACAGACCAACAGACAGGACGTCCACAGACCACCGGACAGGATGTCCACAGACCACCGGACAGGACAGACAGGAAGTCCACAGACCAACAGACAGGACGTCCACAGACCACCAGACAGGACAGACAGGAAGTCCACAGACCACTAGACAGGAAGTCCACAGACCAACAGACAGGACAGACAGGAAGTCCACAGACCCAACAAACAGGAAGTCCACAGACCACCGGACAGGACGTCCACAGACCACCGGACAGGACGTCCACAGACCACCAGACAGGACAGACAGGAAGTCCACAGACCAACAGACAGGACAGACAGGAAGCCCACAGACCACTAGACAGGAAGTCCACAGACCAACAGACAGGACGTCCACAGACCAACGGACAGGACGTCCACAGACCACCGGACAGGACGTCCACAGACCACCAGACAGGACGTCCACAGAACAACAGACAGGACAGACAGGAAGTCCACAGACCAACAGACAGGACAGGCAGGAAGTCCACAGACCACTAGACAGGAAGTCCACAGACCAACAGACAGGAAGTCCACAGACCACTAGACAGGAAGTCCACAGACCACCAGACAGGAAGTCCACAGACCACTAGACAGGAAGTCCACAGACCAACAGACAGGACAGACAGGAAGTCCACAGACCACCAGACAGGAAGTCCAAATGAGGTCTGTTTGCTGATTTCTGTGTTATTTGTTGTCACCAGGCCCGACCTGCTGCTGCTGGACGGTGAGTCACATCCTCTGATCAACAACCTGCTGACTGCAGACCTGGTGGGGGAGGGGTGGGTGGAGGTGGGTGGAGGTGGGTGGGGGTGTAGAACTAGTGTAACCTCTTGGTCGGTGTGTTTCAGAGCCGACCAACATGCTGGATGTCAGAGCCATTCTGTGGTTGGAGAACTACCTGCAGGTCTGACCACTAATCCACTTTAATGCTAGCATTCCTCATTGGAAACAGTAGGAGCAGTTAGCCATGAGCTAACATGTAATGAGTATCTCCTCCCTCAGACGTGGGCGTCCACCATCTTGGTCGTCTCCCACGACAGAAACTTCCTCAACGCCGTGGTAACGGACATCGTACACCTGCACTCCCAGAGGCTCGACAGTTACCGTGGCGACTACGAAAACTTTATCAAAACCAAAGAAGACAGACTTAAAAACCAACAGAGAGAATACGAGGCCCAGCTGCAGTACAGACAACACATACAGGTACTACTACTACACGTACAGGTACTACTAGTACAGGTATTACTAGTACTACTAGTACACGTACTACTGGTACACATACAGGTACTAGTACTGCTGTGTTTGTGTTTCAGGTTTTCATCGACAGATTTCGATACAACGCCAACAGAGCAGCTCAGGTTCAGAGTAAACTCAAACTACTGGAGAAGCTGTGAGTGAACACTTCACTGATTGATTGATTGATTGATTGGTTGATTGATTGATTGATTGACCATTGTTTCTCCTGCAGGCCGGAACTGAAGCCACTTGAAAAAGAAACTGAGGTCACTTTAAGGTGAGAAAATCAAACCGTGTCATGGATCAATCAGATCGATCAGTAACTTTCTGTTCAGATTTATTGATCCGCTGCGTGTTGCTGCAGGTTTCCAGATAACTTTGAGAAGTTGTCTCCGCCCATCCTGCAGCTGGATGAAGTGGAGTTCTACTACAGTCCGGACCAGCGACTCTTCTCGGGACTCAACCTGTCAGCCGACCTCGACTCTCGGATCTGCATCGTACGTGTCATCAATCAATCACACCGATCAATCAGCACAATGACATCATGATGAGCATCCAGACTCCTGCAGTATTCACACTAGATTTAATAACTGATCACATGGATCAATAATGAGGATTGGAACCGACAGGATGTTGAGGTTCTTGTGTTTTCTGGCAGGTCGGTGAAAACGGCGCCGGAAAAACCACCGTCCTCAAACTGCTGATGGGCGAGTTGACGCCGGTCAACGGTGTCAGACAAGCTCACAGGTGAGACGACCCACCGACCAATCAGAGCAGAGCAGTTGTTCAGGGAACCATATATCATCTTCAGAGAACCTTTTACTTCCTGTTTGGAGAACCCATCTATTATCTGATTAGGGAACTGTAGGAACAGTCTGGTAGGGAACCGTTCTCCTGGGGAACAGTCTGGTAGGGAACCGTTCTCTGGGGGAACAGTCTGGAAGGGAACCGTTCTCCTGGGGAACAGTATGGTAGGGAACCGTTCTCCTGGGGAACAGTCTGGAAGGGAACCGTTCTCTGGGGGAACAGTCTGGAAGGGAACCGTTCTCCTGGGGAACAGTATGGTAGGGAACCGTTCTCCTGGGGAACAGTCTGGAAGGGAACCGTTCTCTGGGGGAACAGTCTGGTAGGGAACCGTTCTCCTGGGGAACAGTATGGTAGGGAACCGTTCTCCTGGGGAACAGTCTGGAAGGGAACCGTTCTCTGGGGGAACAGTCTGGTAGGGAACCGTTCTCCTGGGGAACAGTATGGTAGGGAACCGTTCTCCTGGGGAACAGTCTGGAAGGGAACTGTTCTCTGGGGGAACAGTCTGGTAGGGAACCGTTCTCCTGGGGAACAGTCTGGAAGGGAACCGTTCTCTGGGGGAAGTCTGGTAGGGAACCGTTCTCCTGGGGAACAGTCCTCTGGGGGAACAGTCTGGGAGGGAACCGTTCTGCTGGGGAACAGTCTGGTAGGGAACCGGTTTCTATGACACCTGTTTCTTTTGTTCCCGTCTCATCAGGAGCCTGAAGATCGGTTACTTTAGTCAGCATCACGTCGACCAGCTGGACCTGAATGTTTGTTCTGTGGAGCTGCTGCTGAACCGGTTCCCAGGTAACTACAGAAACAACAACAACAACAAAAGCAGCAGCAGCTCTGTGCTCAGCTCTGATTGGCTGCCGTGTTTGTGTCCCAGGTCGGACGGAGGAGGAGTACCGCCACCAGCTGGGAGGTTACGGTATCACCGGGGAGCTCTCCACGAGGCCGGTGGCCAGTCTGTCGGGGGGGCAGAAGAGCCGGGTGGCCTTCGCTCAGATGACCATGCCCTGGTAACCGAGAGCTCAGGGATCAGCTGATAGTATGTTTAGTGATGATGATGATGATGTCGTCTCTCTGCCCTTCAGTCCAAACTTCTACATCCTGGACGAGCCGACCAACCACCTGGACATGGAGACCATCGAGGCTCTGGCCAAAGCTCTCAACAAGTTCAGAGTGAGTGAGCGAGCGAGCGAGTCTCAGGTGTATCCTGGTGTATCTCAGCCTCCTCACCTGTGTGATGTCACGTTTTAGGGCGGGCTCATCCTGGTGTCCCACGACGAGCGTCTGATCCGGCTGGTGTGTAAGGAGCTGTGGGTGTGCGACGGCGGGAAAGTTGGGCGCATCGACGGCGGCTTCGACGAATACCGAGACATCCTGCACGAGCAGTTCAGGAAAGAGGGTTACCTGTGAAGCTCCACCCCCTTGTTGACTGACCACACCCACCAGTAATTTAACCCCCGCCCCCTCCATCAGAGTACCTGTCAGAGCAGCCAATCAGCTGTCAGAGCAGCCAATCAGCTGTCAGAGCGGACCGGAGGACCTTTCTTCTCTGAACTCACGTGCTGCTCGGGTGACCTGCTGCGAGCTGATTGGTTGTTTTTATTCACCTGGTGAGGTCACAGTGAACTCTGGAAGGGGGGCGGAGTCATCTCGAATGACTCAGAGTTTATTTAAAGTCGTCAGTTTGTCGTCACATTAAAGCTGATTCTGTTTTGTATCATCAACTTTTATCAGTTTTAAAGGAGCAGACCGTCTAACAAACATTATATTTACACTCTACAAAATAAAAGCATCATATCATCTGTTTCTCGTCTTCACTTCAGCCTCACAGATTTTTATCTTCAAAGACTCACTGACCTCTGACCTTTTCCCCAAAACTGCAGGTTATAAATGATTAAAAGTCACAAAGTTCATCACTTTAGATCAGAGACGGAACAACGTTCATGAAGAACGTTCAGTCATGAAAACAAACGATTATGTCCAACAAATAATGATTATTATCATTATTGATTATTGAATTCAGATGAATAAACGTGAGGCTCCATTAAACCCACAGGTTCAACAGATGAGAAGGTTCTGCTGCAGCTCCTCTGAGGTTCTTTAATGGTTCCTGATCGTTTTTCGTTCAGTTCGGCTTCTGTTTGAGTGTAAACATCCTGACTTATGATAACATAAATAATGTTTCATGTCAACAGCTGAAGAAGATTTTCCACCTGAAGTTCCTGGAACTAAAGTCCAGGAACTCTAAATAACCAGGAACTAAAGTACAGGAACTTTAAATAACCAGGAACTAAAATCCAGGAACTTTAAATAACCAGGAACTAAAGTTCAGGAACTCTAAATAACCAGGAACTAAAGTCAAGGAACTTTAAATAATCAGGAACTAAAGTTCAGGAACTTTCCCACATCTGTCCACTGATGTGCCAAAAGGTGACGTCCCAGGTTCACCATGAATGTCACCCAACCAACGCTGGTCTCGGGCCTTTGGGACCTCAGCTGGGTCGTGGGTCTTCATGTGGAGTTAGTTCCTGTTCCCACAGCAGGAAGGTTCCTGTTCTTGGGGAACCTTCTGAACCTTCGTCTCTACAGCTCGGGCATCCAGGCTGCTGCTCCGTCCTGCTGCGTCTTCTGTCTGACGTGAGGCAGGACAGCGTCCTTGTAAAAGACCTCCAGCTTGGACACCGTCTCCTCCCATAGGTCGGAGTCGAAGGTCACCGGGACCACGGCCGTCTCCTTCAAGGTGAAGACAACCAGGTCGGCGCGCTGCAGGCCGGTCACCGCCAGCTGACACTGGATCTGTGTGAAGTAACTGTGGGACGTCTTCAGACGGTAAATCGGAGTCTGGGACAAGAGGACGAGGAGAGGATGTTAACGACGAGTCTATGAGACGGGCACACCGACTGTCCTGGACGATGAAACATCTTTCTCACCTGTCCCGGCTCCCGTCCGTCCTCGTCTTGTATCTCCAGACAGAAAGCGCGGTCGTCCCTGCAGGCGTCCTCCACTCGTCTCTGTCGGTGCTTGTAGGGACACTTGACCTCCAGGCAGAGCAGCCATTGGCCGGTCCGGCTGTCCGTCACGATGCCGTCGGGACTCGCGGCCAACCAGGGCCGCTGAGCGTCGATGAACAGACCGCAGTCCTGGACGGAGACCGGCTGGCCCAACAAGGAGGTCTTCAGCTTCTGGGGGACGTCATCAGTGACATCATCGTCAGCGACATCATCGTCATCATCAGATTGAGGTTTGACAGACTCCTCCTCTACTTCCTGAAACTCACCTGGTACCTGCGGACGACCTCGGCCTCCATCCGGATCCCCCAGCTCATGGCTCTGGTCTGGACTCTGGACCCCTCACCTGTGGAGACAGTCAGGTGTTCACAGAATCAGAACCAGGTTTCCTGTCAGACCGTCATTTCATTAATCTGCTCTCTGATTGGATTTTTCTTATCTGAATAAAACATAAATAAAATCAATCTGTTTGTTTTGGATGTAAAGGGGCGTGGCCTACCTGTGACAGCAGCCAGGTAGGAGGTGGGCGGGGCTTTGCTCCTGCCGTTAACGAAGCGGCAGTGAGCGATGCGGTGAGCCGCCGAGGCCGTGATCCGGTTCTTCCTCCAGGCGAACCAGTCCTGGTTGGTGCTCTGTCCTCGGGTCAGGACCTCCACCTCCTCCACCACGCCCCGGTCCAGCTGGACCCCCACTCCCAGGGGGACCTGATCCGGTCTGGGCGGGCCCGGTTTCTGAGGAACATCTGGATCTGGAGCGGCAGGTTTCTGTTTCTGTCCACCGTCAGGACGCGGTCTCACAGCGCGGTCCGGTTCACCAGCATCCTGGTTCTCCTCGACCGCCTGTTGTCCGGTCCTGGTCTGAGGGGGCTGAGCAGCACCAGGTCTGGTCTTCTGGGTGCGACTGGTTCTGGGTTTGTTGGTGGTTTTGGCTCCGCCTCCTGCAGTCTGGATGGAGGGGTGGTATCTGACCTGAGGGAGGACCGCCTTCTGGGTTGGACCGGTCTCGGTGGGGCTCCGCCGGGTCTTCTGGTTCTGCATTTTCACAGAGTCTACGTCTGAACCGGGACCAGGAGAGGAACCGATCTAAGCTGAGAAGAAAAGAAGAAAAGAAGAAGGCTCAGAATCATCAATAAATGTCATGAAATTATTTATATAAAAGCTTAAAATAAACAATAATAAAACAAACCGAATCTGTAGTCACTTCCTGTTTGTTCAGAATATTGATCCAGATAAAAACTATCAACTAAACTGATCGATCAACAGGACATTTGAAACTCTTCTGATCATTGATTGGTTGTTTAGTTCTCGGTTATTTCCGGTCCTGACCTCGTGACCTCGCCGGTCTGATCACCTGATTTACTGACAATCCTATTAAAAACAATACACAAACAGTTTTCACTGGTAAACATTTAAAATAAGTAAAACAGGTTTTAATGAGGATCTCGGACACTTCCGGTTAGGTTTTGTTCGAAGGTTGTTAGTGAGGCTTTTATTCTGAAGTTCTGTGGCCGGATGTTTTGGCGCCTCGCTGGTTTTCAGTCTAAAACGGTTCTTCTGCTTTTAAATCCGGATCAAACAGGTGAGAAAACACGCGCACACACACTGTCGATCAGACGGCGGTAACATTGATCATCATTATTTTCGGTATTAATCTCCTGATAAAGCAGCTGGTCAGTTTAAACAGAATTCTGCCTTCACTTCCGGTTTCTCCAGCCCAAAATGGAGGAGCAGAAAGTCCAACCAGGACGACCTGAAAGTTTATTTTATAAAGTGACCTGATGGCCGGATTCAACACGATGTTCCTTCTTTATAGGAAGTAACTTTCTGTTGTAATAAAACAGGAAGAAAACAAGAACAATTTTGAACGTAGTTTGGTTTAAACTGGATCAGAAGAAACCGCGAGATGAAGTTTTCAGAGAGTTGTAGATGTTGTAGATGTGTGTGTGTGTGTGTGTGTGTGTGTGTTTCAGGTGAGTCTTACCTGCAGCTGTCTGTCTGTCTGTCTGTCTGTCGGACTGACAGCTGAAGTGAAACTGATTAAAGCGCGTGACTCATCACCACGTGACTGACATCATGTCGCGACACGCCTTCGCTCCCAATGATCTTGATTAATTGATCACGTGCCAATAACGATCAACCAGCCGTGAGTTTGTGTCTCTGTCTTCATGTTGGTGAAAACTATTTCAATTTGAATCCATCATAGTCAGAATTAACTGTTGCGAGAGATTTGTTAATGTGTTTTTAAGGCTGCAGTCACAGAGTGACGCTGTCAGTCAGGATGGCCGAGCGGTCTAAGGCGCTGCGTTCAGGTCGCAGTCTCCCCTGGAGGCGTGGGTTCGAATCCCACTTCTGACATCAACCTTTTGATCCACAACGGCAGAGACGTTCATTTAAAAAAACAAACAACAAAATCAAAGTTATTTAATGATTTGTGTGAAACAGAAGGATTTTTTTTTTTTTTTTTATACCTACTACTGATTATTTGTTTTCATTTTGTCTGAATTATTAAATCTCATTTGATTTTCCGTCTTTTGTTTTGTAACAGGCGTGTCCTCCTGCAGACGACCATGCGGGTCTCTCAGGTGTCGGCCCGTCTGTTCCTCACCGATCTGGACTCGGCTCGGAACCGCAGCGTGTTGACCAGCAGGAACGTCACCCTCATCGTGAACGCCAGCGGCCTGGAGGACGTCTCCTACCCGCCGCTGGACGGCCTGCAGGTGGTCCCCGTCCCGGTCCAGGACCGACCCCACGCCCCCCTGAGACAGTACTTCGACCTCGTGGCTGAGAGGATCCACCAGAACCAAACAGGGACGACTCTGGTCCACTGCACCGCCGGCAGGAGCCGGTCCCCCGCCCTGATCATGGCTTACCTCATGAGGTAAACCTGTTCTCTGATGAGGTTCTGGTCTCTGATGAGGTTCTGGTCTCTGATGAGGTTCTGGTCTCTGTGACTGCAGGTTTGAGGGTCTGGACCTCCGACGGGCTCATGAGCTGGTTCTGGAGCAGCGACCGTTCATCCGACCGAACGCCGGGTTCTGGAGGCAGCTGGTGGACTACGAGAGGAGTCTGTTCAACCGGACCTCGGTGAGGATGGTGGAGACGTCCGTCGGAGTTCTGCCCGAAGTTCTGCAGAACTCCGACGAGCCGAACGCTGCTGCAGCGTACTGCCTCAACATCTGAGTGAGCAAAACAACTGACTCGGAACCTGGATCAGAACCTGGATCAGAACCTGGACTCTCAGCTCCTCTTATTTATTTTTTGAGAACAATTGTTGAAAACAATTAAAAGGTTTTTAACTCTGCTGGTTGTTTATTCATTTCTCAGATGACCCGGATCAATAATCAATAATCATTAATCAATAATCAATAATCAATAATCAGTAATCAATAATCAATAATCAATAATCAATAATCAATAATCAGTAATCAGTATTCAATAATCATTAATCAGTAATCAATAATCATTAATCACTAATCAATAATCAATAATCATTAATCAATAATCAGTAATCAATAATCAGTAATCAGTAATCCTGCAGCAGGTTTGATGATCAGCTGATCGATTGATTAATCAATGGAAGAAAAATGAAAGAAACAAGAAGTACAAAAAACAAATGAGATTTTATTGTGAAGGAGCCATCAGCTGTTCAGTTATCCATGAAAAAGTTCTGGAGACCCGGTTCAGTGTCAGAACCACGTGACCCGGGTCTGGACGTCTACTAACAGAGGAGTGAAGGGACCTGCTGGAGGACCGGGTCCCGGTCCCGGTCTCAGTACTGGAAGCTTCTCTTGGTCTGGATGTCGTCCAGAATCTGCTGCAGCTCTTCATCTTCAAATCGACCCTCCAAACTAAAACAGAACCAGTAGGTTAGACTTTTATTGTGAAGGTTTGGTGTTTCCTGTGTGTCAGACTTTTACTGTGAAGGTGCATTGAGCTGCTTCCTGTCCACTGACCTGGGGATCAGGGCTTTGGCCTCTTCAGCAGCTTCAGGACACAAATTCGCCAAACTGGCCAACTCGAACTTATGAAGCTTCTTCTGGAGGAGGAGACTGAGGACAAGAGAGAGACCGGGTCAGACCAGAACCAGGACCAGGACCAGGACCTGATCACAGAGACCAGGACCAAATCCGGGCCCTTTGAAACCCGGGCCGCGGTCCAGCTGGAGGTTCTGGGTACCTGCGCACGGCGGTGATGGTCTCTCGGTTCTTGAAGCGGCTGAACCGGGCCGTGTAGTTCAGGGTCTTCATGAAGACCTCGGAGAGTTCCTGCTCGTCCTCGGCGCTCTCGTTCTGCTGCTTGCGGTGTTCCAGCAGCATGTGGACCTCCGAGTTCAGCAGCGTCTCCGAGTTCTCGAACTCTGTGGAGGCAGCGAAGATTAACCAGACCGGATCCTCCAGAACTGCCCGTCGGGCCGCGTCCCTCGGGACCAGCGGGGACACGGCGGGGACACGGATTTCAGTCAAACTGTTAACAGTAGCTAGCTAACCGCATGCGGAGGAGAGTCCATTCAACGGGGAGAGTCCGTTCCGGTTAACGGGGAGAGTCCGTTCCGGTTAACGGGGAGAGTCCAGTCCGGTTAACGGGGAGAGTCCGTTCCGATTAACGGGGAGAGTCCAGTCCGGTTAACGGGGAGAGTCCAGTCTGGTTAACGGGGAGAGTCCGTTCCGATTAACGGGGAGAGTCCGTTCCGGTTAACGGGGAGAGTCCGTTCCGATTAACGGGGAGAGTCCAGTCTGGTTAACGGGGAGAGTCCAGTCCGGTTAACGGGGAGAGTCCAGTCCGGTTAACGGGGAGAGTCCAGTCCGGTTAACGGGGAGAGTCCGTTCCGATTAACGGGGAGAGTCCAGTCCGGTTAACGGGGAGAGTCCGTTCCGATTAACGAAGCGAAACTACGAAAGACGGAACATTACGCCGTTCTAACATCAGATTTATTCACGTTGAAACTGGAACGTTTTTCTCCAACGATGTTTCATCTCTTCGTAAACAGAAGTTGTGTTGGTTCTGAACTCCGAACTGGGCGTGGCCAGACAAGATGGGCGGAGCCAGGATAAACCCCTCCCCACTCTAAACTGCATGAAAACTCAAGATTGACCGGTACCGACCTTTCGGGAACAGCAGCTGTGAAGCGTCTTCTTCGACGTCGCCGACGTGCGGAGGAGCCGAACCGCCTCCCGCCGCCATGACGACACGACCACCGGAGGAAGAACGCGGGGAACGGCGGCCGACCACGGCAGCGGCCTGCTCGGTGGTCCCGGTGAGAGTCCCGGTGAGAGTCCGGGCAGCCGAGGACAACCTCTGCGGCTCGGTGACGGTTTAACGACGTAAATAACGGCGGAGTCGTAGAAGCGCGCGGCGTCTTTCAGTCACAAGGAAACACTTCCGGTTCTTCTTCTTCTGGTTCAGCAAACTAGACGCTGCTGTGATGTTACTGCCCACTGCCGGGCACATCGTGTATTACACACACACCCTAAAACTTTATATACATGTAATCTATTTAAATTATATTTTTCTGCCGTCTGTGAGAGTTTAACTTGTTATTATAACTCAGCTCTGTTTCTGAGACGTACTTCTGTGGTGGATAAAAAATGTACTGCCAGTGCTTTACAAGATGAATAGCTTCTACCTGAATGTGTATTTAACAGCTGCAGCTGTTCGCATCAGTATGAAAGCAGTAAAACTGGTACAAAAAAAACTCGAAAAAAGAAATAGCTTCAACATGAACTCATTAAGCGGGAAAAAGGATGATTGCGTTGGCCGGGAATCGAACCCGGGTCAACTGCTTGGAAGGCAGCTATGCTAACCACTATACCACCAACGCTGTAGTTCCTGATGAGATCATGTACTCCTATATCATTAAACTGCAGTACCACTGCGCGCCACCAGGCAGATTCCGATGGATGAATTCCAAAAGCATCAACTTCTCCTGAAATAAAACATCTCGATGTTTCCACCAGTTATCTCGGTGTTGTCAGCTTTGGGGGCCCGACCGTGTTCCGACCCGGAGATCGTCCTTATTTGGTGTTTAATAGATGACGTGCAGCACACTTCTCGTGCACTTTCGTCTTGAAGTCGTTATTATCGCAGCATTAAACAGCAGCAGTACGACAGCTCCGTCTGCTGGCCGAACCGCGGTACTGCAACAACAACACGCGGCGGCTAACGACACACAAATGTCTGCGGTGTTTGAGTAACAGAATCCATCTTTAATGTTTGACAGAAGTTACAGAGAAAAAGGCTCAGAGGAAAAAAAACAAACAAACAAACATTCAAAGTGAAAGTTTGGGTCGACATTCAGTCCGCTTCCTGTCGTAAGGCATCAAGCGTTAGCATGATTAGCATTTCTGCTTCACGCCGGTTGGATCCGCTGATAAAACGCTAACGATGCTAATTCAATAACATCTGAACATTTTTAGAAACAAACCGACAAGTGATGGATTGAAAATTAGTTCTTAAATGTGTTTTCTTTATTTTCCCACTAAAAAACCATCAGGCTGCATTTATTTATTTGTTTGTTTGTTTGTTTGCTCCATTAGCTGCTTGTTTTGTACCCATGTGACCTCATGGCTCCGCCCACTGCGCTGTGATTGGACCGATCTGATGGACGTCAGAACGATGTTCGCACGAAGAGCTGAAATCTTTTTAACCTTTTATATCAACACTTTAACACTTTAACACTTTAAACTACAAACTTTTCTCTTCAAAACAAACTGATGAAGACGAGCGGTTGAAGATCCGATAACTTCCTGTTTCTGTTTCTAATGTGTGAATGTGAGAAATCTGTCGTATGAAGTTCCAACTTCGTTCCTTTCAGGCCGTTCATTGGTTTCAGTTCTTCACAGCTGGGAGCTTCATCATCTTCATCATCATCTTCATCATCATCATCACCGGCGGTGAGTCAGCAGTTTGTTCTGTTGGTCCATTCAGACAGAAGTTGGGAAGTTGACGTCCCGGATCAGAAACCACGAAGATCTGACGTGTCGTCGTGGTAACGACTAGCCGTGACCCAACGTCTGAACCGCTAGCGGGAGTCTTTCTTAAACTCTCAGCTGCAACAAACTCGTAAGAATCGTAAATACAAACGTGACGACTCGTCTCCTGCGACACAAGAAAACCGGATGTTTAGAATCAAACTGAAACCAATGAACTCGGAGGAACGAAGAACAACTGCGACGGTGGAGTTCAGAACCAGAAGCTCACCGGCGGTCCGACGGACGTTATTTGGTTTTCTTGTCGGAGGCCAGCGTGTCGTGCAGTTTGGAAACACACTTTTCAAACTGGTCCATCGCCAGCGTCCCGTTGTCGTCGAAGAACGCCGCCACAGACTTGGTGAACTCGGCGTCCCTCGTGCTCTTCGTCTTCCCGTCGGTGAAGGAGACTCTGAGAGAGTACTGGTCATCGAACCTGGAGAACGACAGGAACGCACCGTCAGCCGGAGCAGAACGGATCGCCCGGAGGATTAACACCGTCAGCCGGAGCAGAACGGATCGCCCGGAGGTTTTACATTTTCTAGATTTCTGCTCAAAGCGCTGCGGCTCAGGAACACGTCCATTAACTGATGTTTGGTTAATTAAACCTACAAAATGCTGCGTCTTTAAAAATAAAGTTTACACGATGAAAAGCAGCAAATTGTCTCATTTCAAATGCTTTAATTTGAAAGTTTTTTTTTTTTAAACATTGACTGAGATACTATATTTTGAAAATAGTTGCAGATTATTTGATTTCACCGCTGATTGACAGCTGCTGTCCTGTTGAACAACCGATGATTCATCACTAATTGTCAGTTGAAGCTTCAACAGTTCATTAATCTCGTTTTGAAACACGTGACGAGCTCAACGCGGTCGGCAGGTCACGCGTTTTAAAACTCAGTCGATCGGTTGCAGGTTTGAATCCCAGACCGCCGCTGACCGTTTGAGGGAGGACGCCAGCTGCCAGATGTGGTCCGGGTCCATCCCGGCCGGGTCTCTCTGCAGCGCCACCAGGAAGATGTTCTTCTCCTGGTAGGACGTGTAGAGCGTCAGGATGCCCATCATGATGAAGTACGTGATGAAGACGAGTTAAAGAAACTCTTCACATCAAACACATCGATGGCTTATTGATCAAAACAACAACCGGTGTCCCGTTACAACCGGTTTAAACCAGCTGCTCCAGTCTGAACCGGTTTCAACACAAACACACGATTCATAAACGAACCGGTTTCACCTGGAAAATATTTCACTTTGAGATTTTTATACTTTTGTTTGTTTTCAGAAAAACCTGGTACAGGTGGGACCTGTTGGGACCTGTTGGGACCAGGTGGGACCTGTTGAAGGATATGAGATGACGCAGCAGGCGAGCACCGGTCTGGACTCGGGGAAGGGGTGCAGGTAGTCCCAGACCAGAGCCAGCATGGCGAACAGACAGGAGACGGTGCAGATCAGCAGACGTCCGTCCACCAGCCCGAAGTTCTCCACGTAGCAGTACTTCTCCAGCAGCACCTGAAGGGGGCGCAGCAGCGGGACAGCAGCGTTACTATGGCAACCAGCTGGGTCAGGTCTGATTACGGGATCAAAGAAAACGTCAATGGAGAAAAACGCAACCCGACAAAAACTTTACGCTAAAATCCGAAAGAAAAAACTAAATACGCAAAACTGAAGCTGATTATTGATTTTTCTTCCCGTTCGTTTTTCTGTCTGATTTTCTCAACGCAACGACACACAAAAACTCCTCCCGTGGTTATTATTATTATTATTATTATTATTATTATTATTGTTCTCAGTATTATTCTGAACGTTTCCTCTTTGTCCAAACAGTTAAACGTGTTTCATTTTCATCCTTCCATTCATGTCTGCTGTGTTTTCAATGATAAGTGAATCAATCTGATCAGCTGATCGCTGTGAACTCGCTGGGCTGACGTGTTGCCATGGAAACGGTGACGCTCACCTTCTTCGCAGCGTCGTCCAGAGAATTCTTCACCGCAGCTCCGTCCCACTTATCGATCTTCACCGGCTTCTCATCGATCCTCCACTGCAACACACACACGCATACAAACATATAAAATAAAATATGTGATCATAATATATGTGAACTGATGACGTCACTTCCGGCAGAGAGCTCCATACGTCACAGTATTGCTCTTTAACCTGAACGAAATCTGATCAATCAGTAACACCTGATCCAAATAAACACGTCAGCAGGTCCGATCAGTGGCCGATCAGGTGTATCGATCCTCATGTACAGACTCTGGAATCAAACTCCAACCGCAGCGGTTTTAACGCGTGATCAAACTAAATCAGCTGTTTTCTGAACGGACTCTGGTGCAGCTGCGTGTCTCACAGCTGGAAACAGGAAACGGATCGAAGCTGCGGTTTGACGTCAGACTGGTTGTTTGTCAGAGCGGGAACAACCACAACTCAACCACAGCTTAACCACAACTTAACCACAACTTAACCACAACTTAACCACAGCTTCACTTCAACGAGCCTGATTCTGATTTAGATTTTCATTTGAGTTTCATCTAATTCAGCCGGTTAGCTTTAGCTTAGCCGCTAGCTACGGCTCGGCTGCAGAACCAACTTCCGGGCAGCAGAGAGCTGCGGTCCTTCAGTCCTGAACTCAGGGACGAAATAAAACCTGAAACTTCTGTTTAAAGTGAAATCAAACAATAACAATCCGTTTAGTTCTCACTTTCTCGAGCAGCCCGGTCTTCCCGTTCCTCGCAGCAGCCATCTTGTCTTCCACTACAAATACGGCACCTGTGACCTGGACGCTTCTGATTGGCTCCTACCGAAACTTGAACGGCTGACGCAGGAGTCAGTCAACGTGCGCGCTCACGTGACAAATACAAAAACCCACTTAAATTAAACAATTACACAAAATACAACAAACAAATAAAATAAAATAAAAGATTCAATACAAAACATAAACTAAAAAGAAATACAAGAAAAAACTACATCTACATAAAAAAAAATAACAATTCTAAATTAAATTAAAAAATGAATGTTATGTTAAAAATGTAAATTCCAAAATAAGACTGAAGAACATGAAAATAAGACCTAGAATATATAATTTACAAAATAGGTATACAATTATATTATAGAGCAATATACTTTATAAAATGAGGCCTAAAATACTAATATCAAATACAAATAAAAAAAATCAATATCTAAATAATATAGAATTTCATAAAATATGAAGCATTAAATAAAATTAAAAAAAAAACTTGTTTTATCTTAACAGATGAGTCGTGATGCCAACAGGAGTAAAACATGAAGCCTCATATGAAAAATGTTTAATGCACTTCAATGCAATTTAATCATTTTTAATTATGTTTGAAAACACTGAGTGCAGGTGAACGTTCTTCTGCCGCCCTGACTCACGTCAGTCAAGAAAAACAAAACAGTAAAATAATATAAGGAAAGAAATAAAAAACAACATATTTGTAAAATAAATTAAAGTAGCAGATAAATAACATTCCTTACTAAAATAAGACATTAAAGGGTTTTTGTTTGGATGATGGAAACAGAAGACAGGACGCCGACGGCTGCTTCAACTCTTTTAGTTTGTCCTCTCATACAAAACTACAGAGTTAGAAACTATGAACATGGTGTGCAGTCGCTGGTCATTTGGCACTCAGCACCCCCCTCCCCTCCCCACCCCTCTCCACCCCTCCCCTCCCCTCCCCTCCCCACCCCTCCCCACCCCTCTCCACCCCCACCCCTCTCCACCCCTCCCCACCCCCCCTCTGCTGTCCGACTGCATCAACCGAAGGAGCGAAAGCTTGAGTTGGACTTTAGAAAATGTGCATATCAGCGGTGCAGAGTAAAAAAAACAAAAAGCCCTTCGATCCGACACGATGGTCATCAGCTGATTATCAAACATGATGATGATGATGATGATGATGAAGGTACGCAACACACAGCAGGAAGGAAGTCCACGGAGACACAGAGGACTCGTCTCAGAGCGGGAATGTAAAGAAGGGAACGCCGTATTCACATCAGTGGAAACAACCAAGGAAGAGTTTCTACATCACTCTGTAACGTCCATCACGCGTGGCTTTAATGCTTGAACAGGACACGAACAGGATCAGCTGTTATTTATTGTACGAGCTTTTACTTTGACAGCAGTAACGTGACAGAGCGATTCTTTTCATCGTTGATCAAACTGCCGAATCAAAACCCACAAACTTGAATGTTCAAACATTTTTGAGAGATTCTGTTGTGTTCACTGACCACATCACGTGAATACAGCTTTACATACGACACTCGATCAATAAGTTCATCGTGTTCCTGAACGCAGCAGGACGCACACGGAGGATCAACAGCCTTCATCAGGACGCATTCAGAGTTATTGATCAACATCAACCTGAGTTCAACACGTTAGCGTGACCGAAGGTACGTGAACGTTTGTGATGTCAGAGGACCTGAAACTGGAGCAGAGAAATCTTCAACTCGCTCGCCTCCAGCCGAGTGTTCCTGAGCCCATGCAGTGATTTCCACTCCAGAATAGTGTGTTTTGAATGCTGATCCCGAAGATCACCACCATCCAATATTGGTTTCCAGCCTTGTCATGTTGGAGAAGCCCGTTGCCATGTTGGAGAAGCCCGTTGCCATGGCGCCACAGTTCAGGTGGTTTGTGTTCTCTGGGTTTGAAAAGATGTTAAAGTTGATGTTGATCAATAACTCTGAATACGTCCTGATGGAGGTTGTTGATCCTCCATGTGCAGCACTGTGATGCGTTCAGGAACACTCTGATCTATCGACCTTATTATAAACGTTACAGTCGAACACTCCTTTGTCTCAAAACTTTTTTTCTGACTGAAAACAAGATTTTTTAAAAACTCGTCCAATCACACTTTTCTCTTGTGGAGAGGACCGAGGCGGAGCCAGAGTCCCTCCTGGCCAATCAGGGGTCTGTAGAACAACTCCACAGACTACAGTACCCATGAGCCTCGGCGGCCTCCAACCTCGACGTTCAGCCTGGAAGACGGTCGGCTGCAGAGGAACCAGCAGTCCAGAACCAGACCTGGTCTACGTTTAGTAGAAGGTTCTGCACGAAATAAACCCACCATGTGTTGCAACGGGTTCAATATTTATATTGTGCTGCAGGGCCCCAATCAATCCATCAATTAATCAATCAATCAATCAATCAATCAATCAACCAAGTAATTTTACAACAAAAGTTCCAATGACACCTGATTATTTGCTGGTTTTCAGTTCGTTCTGGTCAGAAATTCTAAATTTGGGGTTTAAACTCTTCTTCAGACGAAACAATCTGAATATGTTTATGATCAATCGATTATCAAAGGAAATAAGAGGCGTGATAATGAACAGTTCTTCTGTGATGGAATAAAACGACCTGACAGGGAACGAGCGGCTTACTTCAGGGAAATTAAATCAAATCAAATTATTGTTGACAGAAATCCAATTTAGTTTTTCTTTTATTTTGTTCGCTGAGTTTCGACATTGCGAAGACGAAACCGTCCGACAGACAGACTCGCGATGACCTCGTTGAGCATCTTCAACGATAAGCTCCGCCTCCAAACTTCACCGTCATCGCTCCGACATTACTGGAAACATCACCTTCATGATGTTTGATCTTCGGTGGAAACGCAGATAGCCGACAGATTTTAGTTTCCGACAGACGTCGAAGAGCTCGAGACTAAAATGTCCAGTTTTTATTGCAGTTCTACTTTTTAATTATTCAGCTGATATCTTTTATTAAGAGTTTGTCTGAGTTTCATCCATAAAATCCGACCGTGCCTCTGCAGTCCAAACCGATGGATGGACCAGAAACCCGGTGCGATCCTCCTCAGACGTCCGAGCGCTCCGTTCGTTCCGTGCCGAGACGTTTCAGCTTCTTCACATTCTGTCGGACTTTAAATAAAAACCTGCTGGACTGCAGCTGATGAAGATTTCCATGTGTTTTTAGTTTTTTGGTGGTTTGCTGGTGTTTGGAAGGAACGTTCCTCTCCAGGACTTTAAGATCCTGGTTCTGAACAGCGCCGGGAAAACAAGTCGCTGCTGAAACGTGTAAAAACATTCATACGTTCACTTTTGCATATATGAACTGTCCGTGTTTGTGCTGAGTCGGCAGACGACTCCTCCCCCCCTAGTGCTTCTTATTGATCCGTCGGGACCTCCTCAGGCCACGCCTCCTACGGTTCTGAGTGGACATCCAGGACCGCAGGAAGTAGCGCTCGGGGCTCCTCCTGCGGCTGACGGTCTGGTTCTCCAGGTCGAACTGTCTCTGCAGCTTCAGGGCGAGCGCTCGGTCCCGACGCTCCTGCTGGATCTGACGGACGTACCCCTCGTCCAAGTCGTCCTGGCCGACGGGCCGGGTCCTCTTCAGGTCCGAGTCCCGGCCCGAGTCCAGGTGTTTGGTCTTCTGTTTCCTCTTCTTGCCCCTCCTTGAGGTAGACTGGTTGTGGATGCTACTGTCGGACTCCTTCCGGGGACTCTGCGAGTCCTTTGGCACTAATTTACACGACTGGAACCCGGAGTTCTTGGAGTACGGCGAGAATGACTGTTTCCGGCTGAACAGCGCCCCCCTGCTGCAGGGTTCAGGAGTGCCGACCGTCGGCTCAAAGTCCGAACCTCCTCTCAGAGTGGTGTCGCTGTAGCGGATCGCGGGGACCCGGATCTTGACGGACTGCCTCTGGAAGCCGTCTGCGTCTGGAGGGTCGAACAGCAGCCTCCTCTTGTTCACGGACGTCACTCCGCCTCCCGCCGGCGCCGGCTGAGTCTTTTTGGCGCCGCCTCCTCCGTCCTCCCCCCCGTTGACCTTGTTGTGGAGCTCGGACACGGGACTCGTCAGCGTGGCCTTGGAGTTCACTTTGAGGCTCTGGCGGTCCAGCTCGATCTGCCGCCACTTCTGCAGGACGGCGGGACTGGCCTCGTAGCTGGTGGCCTTCTGCAGCCCGCGGGTCAGGTTCCGGGGCGTGGACTTGACGATGGTGGGCTCCATCAGACGGCCGTCCGGCAGGCGTTTGGGAGGCGTGCACGGCGAGCAGACGATGGGCTTGAAGTGGTTGAGCTCCTCGGAGATGCTGTCGTTGCTCTCGGGGCTGATGGAGCGCTCGGGCCGGGCCGGGGGGAGGCCCAGAGGAGTCGAGGACGACGTCAGCACAGCTCGCCAGGTGAGCCTCCGGTCGGGAGCGGTGATCGGAGCCGAGACGGAGCGGCTGTTCTCGGACGAGAGGAGGATTCCTGCCGCGAAGCTGTGACCGATGCCGACCTGACAGACGACACGAGGACAGGACCAGAATTTAAAAACAATATAAAACCTCTTTTAACAGTGAAATCCTGATTCTGGACCTCTGAAGCTGCTGAAGAACGTACCCTGTCCATGAAGAGCGCAGGAGGGACGACGACCTTCAGCTTCCCTGTCCGGTCCTCCACCGGCTCCGTGCAGCTCCGGCTCCTCTGACAACCACTGAAGAAGACACAGGGAAGGTCAGGGGTCACACAGAGAAGGTCAGGGGTCACACAGAGAAGGTCAGGGGTCACACAGCATCAGCAGTGAAACGACGAGCGGGACCGCGGCGGTTTCTCACCCGGTGAAGGCCGATGAGGTTTTGGTTTTGCGGATGAAGGCCGAGATGTTTCTGATCCTTCTGCTGATCGGCTCCTCGTTCTCGGAGTCAGACCGAACTCCCTGAGAAAAACAGCGATTTTAAGAAAACCTCCGAGCTGCTGCGGATTGGAAGCAGTCACACGGTAACACAAAGAACGCTGTTCAGAAGTTCATTTGTTTTATGTCAGATTTGAACTTTCAAACATCCTCCTGCTTTTTTCTGAATCATTTTAAAGACCGACCGGCTCCTCATCACGACGGACCGATCCGGCTTCGTCTTTACAGATCAGAGAGTTTCTCCTCTTCGTGTCCTCTCGGTCGTCACACAGCAGCTGAAACAAGAGCATTCATTTAAAGACTTTATTTTTTATAATCGCAGTGTTTCCAGTGGGAACTCTGTGCAGAATAAGCAGCTGGTTCTTCTGGGTGACCCGCTCCTTTAACAGAACCTCGGACTGACCTTGTGCTTCCCGGTCGGGCCTGAAGAAGAAGCGTCTGCAGACTTCGGGATGAGAGCCGGAGAGACGAAGAGCTCTGAGGGAGACAGAAAAAACACCGTGTCAGCATGTCGAGCATTTAAACAACTGAACCCTGCAGACAGCAGCGTGATTAATTCAGTGGAAAAAGAAAACAGCTGATCAATAACAGGAACTCACACTGATGCAGAAATATCATACAAATACAGTTAAGCATCATAAATGTCTAAAAAAAAAAAAAAAAAAAGAAAGAAAATAGAAGAAGCCTCTATCAGAGTTTCTGATTGATTTTCTGTCAATCAGCTGCTGTAAAGTTGATCAATACTATCCAGAGGAGTGAACAGTACTTAATCTGAATCCTTCAGTTCAGAAAAAGTAACGATCTAATCATCAAAATCGATCACTGATCACAAACACAATACTGGTGGTGCAGTAGAGGAGCTCCTCCTCCAGCTGGACAAGTCGGGACAAGTCCCACAGCAGAAAGACGTCCTGAACGGCGCCGTTTAAACACTCAGATCGATCAACCTGATCAGACACGGACACTGATCAGTCCTGGGTGGCCTCATTCATTTGTGTCTGGTGATTCAGCAGCTTCATACAGAACTCCATAGAGAAAATGCTGGTTTTAACTGTGTTGTGTCTGAAAGCTGGTTAACAGCAGCTGGTTGAACTCTGACCTGCTCCGGTGTTTTGTCGGTAAAAGGGCGGTTTTACCGGTCAGAGACTCTTCAGGTCTCCCGCCAACGAACTTTATTTAAGTTTTGCTGCTAAAAACCCGCCCCGTCCTTTTCTTTCTGTTCGGTAAAACAAACACCCAGCGGCGGTGCTGACACAGCGGAATGTAAAGCTGGAGTTTCACCAATAAACACACCGACCTCTCCGGCTGTCGTAGTCCCTCCTGCCCGGCCTGCTCCCGCTCCTCTCGGGGTCACTCCTCCTCCGGAACCGCTCGTCGCTGCCGGAATGACTCCGGGCAAAGCAGAGCGGCCCGGCCGGGTGTCCGCAGGCCGGGCCGCCGCCGGGCGGAGCCCCCTCGCAAGCCGCGCACTTCTTCGCCTCATTCTCCGGCGGGATCGACCCGGACCGGCCCCCGGTTCTAGGCCCGGACCGTGATGTGCCGGCGGCGGCACTGGCCGGTCTACCGGGCCGTTCGGCGGACCCTGCGGTCGCCATCTTCCCTGGTGAGTCTCTCAAAACAAACCCCGCCCTGCTCGCCGCGGAACGGCGCGAGCGCAGAGTGGACGCGCGTGCAGCCCGCCAACCGCGGACCGGGAACACAGCGGCGCGAGCCTCGAATGAGCGAGGCTTGGATTTCAAAATAAAACCGGCGAATGTTATCGCTGCATTTTATTATGAAAGGCGATTTCCAGCGGTAAAAGATGAACAAATTACAGCAAGACATCGATGATCATTGCGGACCAAACTGAACGCCATTTTACACACGTGACATCTAGTATCCAAAGAAGTCCGTGTAGATTTTGGCAGCATTGATATCTGTCACTTCGTCTGTTCATGTTTGCTTGACTATATAAAAATCAGGGATGATGCGTGAAAGGCATTATTATTAATGACAATTAAATGAAATGTAATCACATAAAACTGATCGTGGAAGGACAGTAATAATGTGATTTTTCTGGGTAATAAAATACAGGTTTAATTTGAAGTGTTGTGGGTAGGTATTGCGCAAACCGGAAATGTACACCGATCTGACCGTAGAAGAAGAGCAGAACAACAATCATGGCGACGCCTGGAGAGTGGAGCAGGTAGACGAGTCTGAGCGCCGCGCGGGAAAGTTATAAAGTTAGACAGGTAACAACTGTGACGTTCAACAGGTCAAATAACAAAGCTGCGATACGACGGAAATTACGTCACTCAGATAGAGCCCGTCACGAGTTGGTGTGGAATGTGTCAATGAGGTCGAACAGCTGCAGACACTGTTGACGTCAGCTTGTCTGCAGTGCATCATGGGTAATCAGACAAACGTCATTGATCACTGTGGTGATGAAGAACCTTTAAAATCAGACAGATTCTCAGGCAACTTCTGAACTGTGTGTTTAGAGTTTTATTTTGGAGGGACATCTGAGTTAACTGTGAAGTCTATGTGTATATATACATATACACATATATATACATATACATATACATATATATATATATATATATATATATATATATATATACACATATATATATGTATATATATATATATGTGTATATATATACATATACACATATATATATATATACATATATATATATACACATGTATATATGTATATATGTGTATATATATATATATACATATATATATATATATATATATATATATATATATATATATATAATGCTTATGCTTATGCTATGCTATAATGCTTATGCTATACAAAAAATTAAAACGGCTGGAAAAATTTAGTCTGCAAAACAGTTTGTACAACATGTTAAGCATTACATAGCATATATAGTATATATATATATGTGTGTATATGTATATACACATATGTGTATATACATATACACACATATATATATACATATATATACATATATATATATATATATACACACACATATATATATGTATATATGTGTGTATATACATATATATATATATATATATATGTGTATATACATATACACATATATATATATATACATATATATATATATATATACACATGTATATATGTATATATGTGTATATATATATGTATGTCTATGTGTGTAAATCATTCTACATTGATCGGTTGATTTGTTCGTGATGTCTGTGACGGTCTGTGACGGTCTGTGGTCTCCTGGTCTGGCTCCAGTCCAGATGCAGGGCAGCAGGCCGCTGGTGGAGGTGGTCCGTCTGGGCCTGGTCTCCTACCAGGAGGCTCTGCGGCTGCAGCAGGTCTACGTGGACCGGCACCGGTCCGGTCCGGCTCACGCGCTGCTACTGTGCCAGCATCCACCGGTCTACACCACGGGGATCCGTCACCAGCCCTACCCGGCTCCCCTGCTGGAAGACCTGCGCCTGCTGGGGGCCGACGTGCACCGCACCAACCGAGGAGGACTCATCACCTTCCACGGCCCGGGCCAGCTGGTCTGCTACCCGGTCCTGAACCTGGGCAGCTTCAACAAGGTCGGGACTGATCCAGTTTTGCGATCCACGTGCTTCTCTGTACCCGGACGTGTTTTAATGTCCGTCCTGTCCTCCCAGAGCGTCCGCTGGTACGTCGGTCAGCTGGAGCGGACCATCATCACGCTGTGCCGCCGGGTCGGCATCGAGGCGTCCACGTCTCCGCACACGGGCGTCTGGGTCGGAGGCAACAAGATCTGTGCCGTCGGTACGACAGCGCGGTGCTCCTGCTCACCGATGCTCGGCACGGTCTGACGCCCTCTACAGGTGAACGCAGGTAACGACTGACCTGTTGTTGTGTTTTCAGGGATCCACTGCGGTCGCTACGTCACGTCTCACGGTTTGGCTCTCAACTGTAACACCGACCTGTCGTGGTTCAGCCACATCGTACCGTGTGGCATCGAAGGGAAAGGTGTGACGTCGCTCAGCGCCGAGCTGCAGAGGGACGTCAGCGTGGAGGAAACCGTCCCTCACCTGCTGGACGCTTTCAGAGAGCAGTTCAACTGTCAGCTGATGGACACACCTGAAAAGGACAGCTGAGTGTCGTCAGCTTAGAGGATGAGGAGGGTGACCTCACCTGGGGAAGGTGACCAATCCTGGGGAAGATGACCAATCCTGGGGAAGATGACCAATCCTGGGGAAGATGACCAATCCTGGGGAAGGTGACCTCACCTGGGGAAGGTGACCAATCCTGGGGAAAGTGACCTCACCTGGGGTCTACTTTTAGGGGTGTTTTCAGGCAGATTTATGAAGAAAAATCCTGAATGTGCTTTGCTGAGTCAGATCTCAGGAGGAATCGGGGCTCAACTGTCACAAACAGAACAAAGACTTCACAAACCCGACGCTGTGTTTAAACTCCAGATCTGTCCATGTGTTGGAACACACTGCGACGGTTGTTTTTGTGTGTTTTTACAAATGATCTTAAGGTTGGAGAGATCTGAACGAGGTTTAAACAGTGTTACGACGCTGACTTCCTCTCACTTCAATAACTGTGAATCAGAGTCTGACTTCAGGGGTTTACATTTAGATGTCTTCGTACAGAGGTTCCAGGAGATGGTGGCGTTTGGGTCGACCATGATACCACCACCACCGTGCTTCACAGAGGATAATGCTGGATTGCGGTGGTTCACCTTGTTATTGTGAACCACAGGTTGACGTGTATTTTTTAAAGGAGAAATAATGAGTTTTTATTGAAAGAGGGCGCCATGTCAGATTGTTTGGTTTACAAAATAAAACCCACATTAATAGTCCAGTAATGAACGAGGGAGCTGCTGCTCCCAGTGGTTAAAAACGCACATTATTGGACGTTCAAATATATATATTTTTTATTTGGTCTGTAAAGTTGGCCTTACTTAGGCAGAAGTGCACCGGAAGTGAGTTTTGGGCTCGAACTTCAAGTAATACTTTGACCACAAATGTGCCGTATGTTTAATAATGAATGCTGTAGAATATTTCTGGGATATAAAATGATAAAATATCTAAATATGGTCTTGTTCTTTTTTATGTTTCCAAAATAAACCCTATCACCAGCTTTTATTTAAACAAAAAACTGACCGGAAGTAGTGTGCTGCCCCTTCGTGGCCTGTCTGTGAACTTTTAACGGTTCGTATTCGTTTTATTGAACTTCTAACGGGGATAACACGGATTCATCTTCACCGTTAATCGGCTGCGGTCGGGCTCCGGTGCTTATACCGGGTGACTGCGGCCAACATCAGCCCCGGTGTGAGACGGTAAAGGCGGACATCCAGACAGAGTTCACCGGCAGCAGCCCACCGGAGATGTGAGGTCCGGGAGCCGGGCAGCTAACGGCGGGCAGCTAACATCCGTCAGCATGGAAGACGACGACGGAGTCAACGGAGACCGAAACGCCAACTTGAGGTACCGGGACACCGGCGACCCGAAGCTGGATAAGGCGGTGCACCAGTGGCTAACATGGGACAAGGTGAGTGTCTGTGCCGCTGATCGTGGTGGCATCCCGGTTACCAGCCACCATGTGGCCCGGGGCCGCAGAGGAGGTCTCCGGCTCAGAACAGCTGGTCCTGTGGAAAAAGACCGAAATACTCCCTGAAGCAGTATTTAATTATTTAATGTCGTGAAACAGGAGCTTTATGAGCTGTTTACGACGCTGCGTTTACACGGGTTTCTTTTCTTTTCTTTTCTTTTTTTTTTTTTTTTTTTTTTTGGGGGGGGGGGGGGGGGGGTGCAGATCATATTTGTTTGTGTTTTAAACCAGAGCTGCTGGGTTGAATTTCTTTCTGCCGAATATACCACTGCATGGTACCGGTCCAGAAAACCCGCCAAACCACGCGTCTTACACCGGATGTTTATATCGACGCCAAAAACAAGAAATGTCAGGTTTTGAACGGAGCTCTGGGTGACGTCATAGCGGCTGGTTCCAGCTGCGAGCCTCTGCAGTGGATGGCACGAGGACAAGACTTCAGTTAGACTGATCATTAGTGAGAGAGGAAAACATCTGTTCACCTGCTGGGTTTAACACACACACACACACACACACACACACACACACACACACACACACACACACACACACAGGTGTTGGTTAAAGGTCATGGCTGCCGTGGATGTTTCTGACCTCTCTGTAAATGTCAGCAGGCTGGAAAACATCCACACGTTTCTACTTCTATCTTTATCCCGTGTGCAAAAGAACATACGTGACAATTATTCTCCATCAGTTCTGATTCATTTCGGGGACTTTGAGACGTTTTTCCTTCTTTAACAAGTCGTCACTTCCTGCAGCTGATGACGAACTTTTAAATGTTTTCACCCATTTTTGTAACGTGCTGACGTTTGTGCAAGCTTCTGTTGTTGTGCGACAAAATGTGGAACATAGTGATTTTAATTCCTGGTCCTTGAACCTAGACCTGACCCGAGACCTGACCCGAGACCTGACCCGAGACCTGACCCTAGACCTGACACATACCCTAGACCTGACCCTAGACCTGACCCTAAACCTGACACATACTCTAGACCTGACCCTAGACCTGACACATACCCTAGACCTGACCCTAGACCTGACCCTAAACCTGACACATACCCTAGACCTGACCCTAGACCTGACCCGAGACCTGACCCTAGACCTGACACATACCCTAGACCTGACCCTAGACCTGACCCGAGACCTGACCCTAGACCTGACACAGACCCTAGACCTGACCCTAGACCTGACCCTAAACCTGACACATACCCTAGACCTGACCCTAGACCTGACCCGAGACCTGACCCTAGACCTGACCCTAAACCTGACACATACCCTAGACCTGACCCTAGACCTGACCCGAGACCTGACCCTAGACCTGACCCTAAACCTGACACATACTCTAGATCTGACCCTAGACCTGACCCTAGACCTGACACAGACCCTAGACCTGACCCTAGACCTGACCCTAGACCTGACACATACCCTAGACCTGACCCTAGACCTGACCCATACTCTAGACCTGACCCTAGACCTGACACATACCCTAGACCTGAACCTAGACCTGACCCGAGACCTGACCCTAGACCTGACACATACCCTAGACCTGAACCTAAACCTGACCCTAGACCTGACCCGAGACCTGACCCTAGACCTGACACATACCCTAGACCTGACCCTAAACCTGACACATACTCTAGACCTGACCCTAGACCTGACACATAACCTAGACCTGACCCGAGACCTGACACATACCCTAGACCTGAACCTAGACCTGACCCTAGACCTGACCCGAGACCTGACCCTAGACCTGACACATACCCTAGACCTGAACCTAGACCTGACCCTAGACCTGACCCGAGACCTGACCCTAGACCTGACACATACCCTAGACCTGAACCTAGACCTGACCCTAGACCTGACACATACCCTAGATCTGACCCTAGACCTGAACTTAGACCTGATTCTGAACCCTTTACTATATTTGATAAGGTCCAACTTTTTTCTTTGCTGTTCCCCCCTCTGTGCACCAGCGCCCCCTGCTGTGTGGAGGCCAGAATCTACAGTTTGTTTCCATGTTTGTTTGCGTAGAACCGGTGGACTCGGGCTCAGGTGAACTCTCTGGTGGCGGCGGGTCGTCTGGACGACCTGAGGTCCAGACTCTGCAGCAGGATGAGCTTCGGCACGGCTGGACTCAGAGCGCCGATGGGAGCCGGATTCAACCGGATCAACGACCTCACGGTTATCCAGTCCACACAGGTGAGACGGGTAACCGGTGAGACGGGTAACTGGTGAGACGGGTAACAGGCGAGACGGGTAACCGGTGAGACAGGTAACACCCAGTCTGCTGATATCTCACCTGTTGTGTGTCTGCAGGGTTTGTACACGTACCTGTGCAGGTGTTGTGCAGATGTGGTCGGTAGAGGAGTGGTCGTTGGGTTCGACACCAGAGGTCAGACGGAGAGCGGCTGCAGCAGCGAGCGGTAATTCTCTTCTCGTCTTTGATTTATTGATCATCAGCTTATTAACATTTTTTTAAATATTTAACTTAAATAAAAACAAAAAATATTGTGGACATTTTTCATACTTTCTAGTAAAATTGTCAAAAATTTGTGATGTTTTTTTTTGACATTTCATAACTTTTTTTTTCTTCAAATACTTAATTTAAATGAAATTTTCTTTGGATGTTTAAAACTATTTTAAAAACTTTTTTTTGACAATTTCAAAACATTTTAGTAAAATTTGTACAAACATCAACAAATTTGAAAAACATTTTATTGATATTTCTTATGGAAATTTTGTTTAACTTTTTTTGAACATTTATAAAACTTTTTAGTCAAATGTTTTCAAACATTTCTTTACGTACTTCACTTACATTCTTCTTTACATTATTTTAAAAGTTTTTGGGACATTTTGTTACAATTTAAAACCATATTTTTTGTAGTTTGCAAAAACATTTCAGTTCAAAGTCAGTGGATTTCTTCCTTTGATGGTTACTGACATCAGTTCATGAATAATATTGAGCTCACCTCATCATTCACTAGTTTTGTATGATATCTCTTATAATTAGAACCAAACTGCACGTGAAGTATGTGCAGCTGATCGTGGACGTCTGTAACTCGGTGAACACGCACGTAAACCAGGAAACAGGAAGTCTGAGACTCCCCGTGGCTTTGTGTCACGTTGTGTTTCAGGCTGGCGAAGCTGACGGCGGCCGTGATGCTCAGCAGAGACGTTCCCGTCCACCTGTTCTCCTCGTTCGTCCCGACGCCGTACGTGGTGAGGAAACGCCGACGCGCCACTTCCTGCCGAGTTTAGAGCTCCTCAGACGGAGTTTCAGTTTCTGATCTGAGTTTTGATCGCTGTTAAACTGTCTCATTAGTTCAGTTGTGTTTGTGACTGATAGTTTGAATGAACAGAAACCTTTTACAAATCGTTAATAATTCAGAGAGCAACATTAATGAGTCCCTCCACACGTCCACAATCCTGCAGATTAACCAGAAAAAGGAAAAGTGGTTTTTACCACAAAAAAACCTTCTAATTCCCCAAATTACATCGCAGTTGTTAAGAAAAGACGCCACGAAATCTTCTGATCTTAACACTCAGTAAACCGGATCCTGGGAGGACTGATTCCTACGATGCAGACTGCAGTGTTTGTTTCCACCCAGCAGGGGGCGCCGCAGGCTTCATATTTACCTGCTGACTGCGGTCTGTTTTCAGCCCTACGCTGTGAAGAAGCTCGGAGCGGCAGCCGGAGTGATGATCACCGCCTCGCACAACCCCAAAGAAGACAACGGATACAAGGTGCGTGACACAACAACAACAACAACAACAGATGAACTTCCTCCAGCTGAAGCGGCTGACCCGTCGCCCCCTGCAGGTGTACTGGTGTAACGGCGCCCAGATCACGTCTCCTCACGACAAGGAGATCCTGCACTGCATCGAGGAGCAGCTGGAGCCCTGGAGCGCCTCCTGCTGGGAGGAGGAGCTGGCGGACCGCTGCTCCTTGAGGAGCGACCCCCTGCCGCAGGTCAATGGCTGCTACATGGACGAGCTCACCTCCCTCTGCTACCACAGGTACTGCAGCACCCCCCCCCCCCCCCACCGACGCCTGAACACCGCAGGTAAGTTCGATGACGTTCGTCTGTCCTCGTGTGTCTCAGGCACCTGAACGCCAGCTGTCCCCTGAAGTTCGTCCACTCGTCCTTCCACGGCGTCGGACACGTCTTCGTCCAGCAGGCCTTCCAGGCGTTCGGCTTGGCTCCGCCCATCCCCGTCCCCGAGCAGAAAGACCCCGACCCCAGCTTCTCCTCGGTGCGCTGCCCCAACCCGGAGGAGGGGGAGTCCGTCCTGGTAGGTCCGATCTCCGTGGAAGGGAGGTCTCGCGTTGTCCTTTGAGTTACCGTGGTAACACTCTTCTTCTGTTCCAGGAGCTGTCTCTTCTTCTGGCAGAGAGGGAAGACGCTCGCATCGTCCTGGCGACCGATCCGGACGCCGACCGTCTGGCCGTGGCGGAGAAGTCCGACGGGTACGTGACGTTTTCTCAGGAACTTCAGCCGGTCAGAAGGAGCCGTCTCACCTGTCTCTGCTGCCCTGCAGGTGGAAGGTGTTCACAGGTAACGAGCTGGCGGCGCTGCTCGGCTGGTGGATGTTCTTCAACTGGAAGGAGACTCATCCCGACCCGGCCGACACACAGAAGGTCTTCATGCTGGCCACCACCGTCTCCTCCAAGATCCTGCAGGCCTTCGCCCGCATGGAGGGGTTCCACTTCGAGGTCAGAACCTCCAAACACTCATCACTGATGTGGTGATGAAGATGAAGATGATGATGTTGATGATGGTGGTGGTGGTGATGATGAAGATGTTGATGTTGATGATGGTGGTGATGATGATGATGTTGATGATGGTGATGATGAAGATGAAGATGTTGATGATGATGGTGATGATGATGAAGGTCTCTCCTCAGGAGACCCTCCCTGGTTTTAAGTGGATCGGGAACCGGATCCATGAACTCTCTAAAACAGGAAACAGAGTCGTGTTCGCCTTCGAGGAGTCCATCGGTAAAAACTTTGTTATTTACTGCATGTTAACAGAAGCTCCGCCCCCTCTTCACTGCCTGACAGACCAGGCTCGGGGTCAGAGGTCACTGCCTGCAGTTTTATTTTCATCATCACTTCCTGTGGAGTCTCTTCAGAATAAAGTTCATGTATGAAGCGCGGCTCCTCGGTGATGTGACGGGTGTTCGTGGTGTGTTCAGGGTTCATGTGCGGCAGTTTGGTCCCGGAGAAGGACGGCGTGAGCGCGGCCGCCATCGTGGCTGAGATGGCCGTTTACCTCCACAACAAGAACCTGAGTCTGACGCAGCAGCTGCACAACATCTACCAGACGTAAGACCTCTGCCTTCAAAATAAGAGCTGTACATTGTCTTTAAATCACGTTCATCACTGCGATCGTTAGATTTCCTGAAGGAACTGAAAACTTTTCAGAAAAATCTGATCGGTTGAATTTCTGATTGAAAAGTTAAAAGTTTTTATAATACAGACGAGTTCTGATGATGCCTTTAACGACATCATCACCACATTTAGAAACAGCTGCTCTATAAATAAATATGATCATATTCAAATAAAATCCTTCTTCATTCAAGTTTATATAAATGTAAAAGAACATTATTACAAGTTTTACTTTAAATAATAAAATGTGCCATTTATTATTGCGTTTCATCAAAATTTTAATATTAATTTAAAAGATCAACTTTACATTATTCAGTTAAAAGTCCAAGCAGCACATTATTATTATTATTATTATTATTATTATTATTATCAGTAATAGTATTCTGCCAGCAGAGGGCAGCAGACACCTTCTTCTACACGCTTCATTTCCTCTGCAGGTTTGTGTTCTTGTTTTTCAGAACTTTGATAGATTTAACAAAAGACAACTGATTGATGCGATCAATAAATTTGATTTGTTTCTATAAAAAGATTTCTATAATTTTTTTTATGATATATTTTAACAACAGAATAAAACGGATGGTTTGACATAATTCAGCTGAATGTGGAAGTGAACAGCTGTTTTCATTCCTCTTTGAACCTGAATGTTTGTATTGATTTATTGGTTTATTGGTTGCATCCGGCCGAGGATCAATAATCTGTGATGACTTCCTTTGCTCTTATTTTGGCGGTCGTCCCCGCTGTGACTTCCTGTCTCCAGGTACGGGTACCACGTGTCTAAGACCTCCTACGTGGTCTGTAAGGACCCGCCCACCATCCACAAGATCTTCAGTCGCATCAGGAACTTCGACGGCAACGGTTCCTACCCGAAGACGTGTGGCAGCGTGCGGGTCGTCAACGTCAGAGACGTTACCACGGGATACGACAGCAGCCGGCCCGACTTCCGATCCGTAAGAGCAGAACCGGTTCCTCTCATGTTCCTGAATGTTGGTTCACTGCTGATAAAACGAGAGACGTCCTGACTTCTGTACGAAGGAGGAAGCGTCTCATATTTTAACAGACGGACTTACTGGAGCTCCCAGAACCCAGCAGAACTTCAACAGAACCTCCCGGATAAAACCGGCCCGGTTCACCGGTTCTTCACATCCTGAGATCCACACAGAGCAGGAAACTAGACCAGTTTACTGTTGAGCTTCACCTTAAAACAGCTCCAGTTCTCCTCAGTACACCTGGACCGGGTCAGAACCAGAACTCTGCTTTGCACTCCGTTTTGACTGGTGTTGGACTTTGTTTTAGGGTTGGGTTTGGACTTGGATTTAGACTGGTTTTAAACTGGTTTTAAATTGGTTTTGGACTGGTTTTAAACTGGTTTTGGACTGGTTTTAAACTGGTTTTGGACTGGTTTTAAATTGGTTTTGGACTGGTTTTAAACTGGTTTTGGACTGGTTTTAAACTGGTTTTGGACTGGTTTTAAACTGGTTTTGGACTGGTTTTAAATTGGTTTTTAAACTGGTTTTAAACTGGTTTTGGACTGGTTTTAAATTGGTTTTTAAACTGGTTTTGGACTGGTTTTAAATTGGTTTTTAAACTGGTTTTGGACTGGTTTTAAACTGGTTTTGGACTGGTTTTAAATTGGTTTTTGACTGGTTTTAAACTGGTTTTGGACTGGTTTTAAATTGGTTTTTAAACTGGTTTTAAACCAGTTTTAAATTGGTTTTGGACTGGTTTTAAACTGGTTTTGGACTGGTTTTAAACTGGTTTTGGACTGGTTTTAAACTGGTTTTGGACTGGTTTTAAACTGGTTTTGGACTGGTTTTTGACTGGTTTTAAACTGGTATTAACTGGTGTTTCCCCGTGCAGGTCCTTCCCGTGTCGAGGAGCGGTCACATGATCACCTTCATGCTTCAGAACGGCGTCGTGGCCACTCTGAGGACAAGCGGCACCGAACCAAAGATCAAGTATTACACGGAGTTCTGTGCCTCGCCGGGTAAAAGGTGAGCTCACCTAATATCAGAACCCATTTTGTGACATCATGGCGAGTGGGCGTGGCCTCAGTGACAGCTTCACTTTGTCCCTGTGCTGCAGTGAGGTGTCCAGACTGGAGGAGGAGCTGCAGAAGATCACAGACGCTCTGCTGGACGAGTTCCTGGAGCCCGAGAGGAACAACCTGATTCGCCGCCCCGTCTAGCCCCGCCTCCTGGCACCTGCTTCCTGTCGATGTTTGTAGACAAATCAGAGCAGCAGCTGCTTCACTCCATGGTAACGATCCTGTTCGTAAGACTGAGGAACAGGTTTGGACAGAAATCAAGATGATCAATTGATGGCTTATTAGTTTCAGTCTGAACTATGGACTTCCTGAATATTCACCACCAAACAGCAGAGAGCATGATGGGTAAACTGTGAAGTCCAACCAAAGACGGATTCTTCGTCCTTTCTTTCCTGTGATTGGTCGTCAGGAAGGGGGCCACAGCAGCAGGTAACGCCAAAGAAAATAAATATTTACCAATGAAAAATACAGAAAACTCGTTAATCAGCCGTCAGACTGCAGAAAGTCAAAACGACAAAACGACAAAACAAAACGACAAAACAGAACGACAAAACGACAAAACAGAACGACAAAACGACAAAACAAAACGACAAAACAGAACGACAAAACAAAACGACAAAACGACAAAACAGAACGACAAAACGACAAAACAAAACGACAAAACAGAACGACAAAACAAAACGACAAAACAGAACGACAAAACAGAACGACAAAACGACAAAACAGAACGACAAAACAGAACGACAAAACAGAACGACAAAACAAAACGACAAAACAGAACGACAAAACAAAACGACAAAACAAAACGACAAAACAGAACGACAAAACAAAACGACAAAACAAAACGACAAAACAGAACGACAAAACAAAACGACAAAACAAAACGACAAAACAGAACGACAAAACGACAAAACAAAACGACAAAACAGAACGACAAGACAAAACGACAAAACAGAACGACAAAACGGAACGACAAAACAAAACGACAAAACGACAACAAAACGACAAAACAACAACAAGATGACAAAACAGAACGACAAAACAAAAAGACAAAACAGAACGACAAAACAAAACGACAAAACAACAGAACGACAAAATGACAACAAAATGACAAAACAAAACGACAAAACAACAGAACGACAAAACAACAGAACGACAAAACAGAACGACAAAACAAAACGACAAAACAGAACGACAAAACGACAAAACAAAACGACAAAACAGAACGACAAAACGACAGAACGACAAAATGACAACAAAATGACAAAACGGAACGACAAAACAACAACAAAACGACAAAACAGAACGACAAAACGACAAAACAGAATGACAAAACAGAACGACAAAACAAAACGACAAAACAAAACGACAAAACAAAACGACAAAACAGAACGACAAAACAAAACGACAAAACAAAACGACAAAACAGAACGACAAAACAAAACGACAAAACAAAACGACAAAACAGAACGACAAAACGACAAAACAAAACGACAAAACAGAACGACAAAACAAAACGACAAAACGACAAAACAAAACGACAAAACAGAACGACAAAACGGAACGACAAAACAAAACGACAAAACGACAAAACAAAACGACAAAACAGAACGACAAAACGACAAAACAGAACGACAAAACGGAACGACAAAACAAAACGACAAAACGACAAAACAAAACGACAAAACAGAACGACAAAACGACAACAAAACGACAAAACGACAAAACAAAACGACAAAACAGAACGACAAAACAGAACGACAAAACGACAACAAAACGACAAAACAACAACAAAATGACAAAACAGAACGACAAAACAAAAAGACAAAACAGAACGACAAAACAAAACGACAAAACAACAGAACGACAAAATGACAACAAAATGACAAAACAAAATGACAAAACAACAGAACGACAAAACAACAGAACGACAAAACGACAAAACAAAACGACAAAACAGAACGACAAAACAAAACGACAAAACAGAACGACAAAACAGAACGACAAAACGACAAAACAGAACGACAAAACAAAACGACAAAACAGAACGACAAAACAAAACGACAAAACAAAACGACAAAACAGAACGACAAAACAAAACGACAAAACAAAACGACAAAACAGAACGACAAAACAAAACGACAAAACAAAACGACAAAACAGAACGACAAAACGACAAAACAAAACGACAAAACAGAACGACAAGACAAAACGACAAAACAGAACGACAAAACGGAACGACAAAACAAAACGACAAAACGACAACAAAACGACAAAACAACAACAAAATGACAAAACAGAACGACAAAACAAAAAGACAAAACAGAACGACAAAACAAAACGACAAAACAACAGAACGACAAAATGACAACAAAATGACAAAACAAAACGACAAAACAACAGAACGACAAAACAACAGAACGACAAAACAAAACGACAAAACAGAACGACAAAACAAAACGACAAAACAGAACGACAAAACGACAAAACAAAACGACAAAACAGAACGACAAAACGACAGAACGACAAAATGACAACAAAATGACAAAACGGAACGACAAAACAACAACAAAACGACAAAACAGAACGACAAAACGACAAAACAGAATGACAAAACAGAACGACAAAACAAAACGACAAAACAAAACGACAAAACAAAACGACAAAACAGAACGACAAAACAAAACGACAAAACAAAACGACAAAACAGAACGACAAAACAAAACGACAAAACAAAACGACAAAACAGAACGACAAAACAGAACGACAAAACAAAACGACAAAACAAAACGACAAAACAGAACGACAAAACAAAACGACAAAACAAAACGACAAAACAGAACGACAAAACGACAAAACAAAACGACAAAACAGAACGACAAAACAAAACGACAAAACGACAAAACAGAACGACAAAACGGAACGACAAAACAAAACGACAAAACAGAACGACAAAACGACAACAAAACGACAAAACAGAACGACAAAACGACAACAAAACGACAAAACGACAAAACAAAACGACAAAACAGAACGACAAAACAGAACGACAAAACGACAACAAAACGACAAAACAACAACAAAATGACAAAACAGAACGACAAAACAAAAAGACAAAACAGAACGACAAAACAAAACGACAAAACAAAACGACAAAACAACAGAACGACAAAATGACAACAAAATGACAAAACAAAATGACAAAACAACAGAACGACAAAACAACAGAACGACAAAACGACACGACAAAACGACAACAGAACGACAGAACGACAAAACAAAACGACAAAACAGAACGACAAAACGACAAAACAGAACGACAAAACAAAACGACAAAACAGAACGACAAAACGACAAAACAAAACGACAAAACAGAACGACAAAACAAAACGACAAAACAAAACGACAAAACAAAACGACAAAACAAAACGACAAAACAACAGAACAAAACGACAAAACAAAACGACAAAACAAAACGACAGAATGACAGAACGACAGAATGACAGAACGACAAAACAACGACACAACAGAACGACAAAACAACAGAACGACAAAACGACAGAACGACAAAATGACAACAAAACGACAAAACAAAACGACAAAACAGAACGACAAAACAAAACGACAAAACAAAACGACAAAACAGAACGACAAAACAAAACGACAAAACAAAACGACAGAATGACAGAACGACAGAATGACAGAACGACAACAAAACGACAAAACAGAACGACAAAACAACAGAACGGCAAAACAACAGAACGACAAAACGACAGAACGACAAAATGACAACAAAACGACAAAACAGAATGACAAAACAGAACGACAAAACAAAACGACAAAATAGAACGACAAAACGACAAAACAGAGCGACAAAACAAAACGACAAAACAGAACGACAAAACAAAACGACAAAACAAAACGACAAAAGAGAACGACAAAACAAAACGACAAAACAGAACGACAAAACAAAACGACAAAACAAAACGACAAAACAGAACGACAAAACAAAACGACAAAACAAAACGACAAAACAACAAGACAAAACGACAAAACAGAACGACAAAACAGAACGACAAAACAAAACGACAAAACGGAACGACAAAACAAAACGACAAAACGACAAAACAAAACGACAAAACAGAACGACAAAACGACAACAAAACGACAAAACGACAAAACAAAACGACAAAACAGAACGACAAAACAGAACGACAAAACGACAACAAAACGACAAAACAACAACAAAATGACAAAACAGAACGACAAAACAAAAAGACAAAACAGAACGACAAAACAAAACGACAAAACAAAACGACAAAACAACAGAACGACAAAATGACAACAAAATGACAAAACAAAATGACAAAACAACAGAACGACAAAACAACAGAACGACAAAACGACACGACAAAACGACAACAGAACGACAGAACGACAAAACAAAACGACAAAACAGAACGACAAAACGACAAAACGGAACGACAAAACGACACGACAAAACGACAACAGAACGACAGAACGACAAAACAAAACGACAAAACAGAACGACAAAACGACAAAACGGAACGACAAAACAAAACGACAAAACAGAACGACAAAACAAAACGACAAAACAAAACGACAAAACAGAACGACAAAACAAAACGACAAAACAAAACGACAAAACAAAACGACAAAACAGAACGACAAAACAAAACGACAAAACAGAACGACAAAACGACAAAACAGAACGACAAAACAAAACGACAAAACAGAACGACAAAACGACAAAACAAAACGACAAAACAGAACGACAAAACAAAACGACAAAACAAAACGACAAAACAAAACGACAAAACAAAACGACAAAACAACAGAACAAAACGACAAAACAAAACGACAAAACAAAACGACAGAATGACAGAACGACAGAATGACAGAACGACAAAACAACGACACAACAGAACGACAAAACAACAGAACGACAAAACGACAGAACGACAAAATGACAACAAAACGACAAAACAAAACGACAAAACAGAACGACAAAACAAAACGACAAAACAAAACGACAAAACAGAACGACAAAACAAAACGACAAAACAAAACGACAAAACAGAACGACAGAATGACAGAACGACAACAAAACGACAAAACAGAACGACAAAACAACAGAACGGCAAAACAACAGAACGACAAAACGACAGAACGACAAAATGACAACAAAACGACAAAACAGAATGACAAAACAGAACGACAAAACAAAACGACAAAATAGAACGACAAAACGACAAAACAGAGCGACAAAACAGAACGACAAAACAAAACGACAAAACAAAACGACAAAAGAGAACGACAAAACAAAACGACAAAACAGAACGACAAAACAGAACGACAAAACAGAACGACAAAACAAAACGACAAAAGAGAACGACAAAACAAAACGACAAAACAGAACGACAAAACAAAACGACAAAACAGAACGACAAAACAGAACGACAAAACAGAACGACAAAACGACAAAACAAAACGACAAAACAGAACGACAAAACAAAACGACAAAACAAAACGACAAAACAGAACGACAAAACAAAACGACAAAACAGAACGACAAAACAGAACGACAAAACAAAACGACAAAACAAAACGACAAAACAACAAGACAAAACGACAAAACAGAACGACAAAACAAAACGACAAAACAACAAGACAAAACGACAAAACAGAACGACAAAACAGAACGACAAAACAAAACGACAAAACGGAACGACAAAACAAAACGACAAAACGACAAAACAAAACGACAAAACAGAACGACAAAACGACAACAAAACGACAAAACGACAAAACAAAACGACAAAACAGAACGACAAAACAGAACGACAAAACGACAACAAAACGACAAAACAACAACAAAATGACAAAACAGAACGACAAAACAAAAAGACAAAACAGAACGACAAAACAAAACGACAAAACAAAACGACAAAACAACAGAACGACAAAATGACAACAAAATGACAAAACAAAATGACAAAACAACAGAACGACAAAACAACAGAACGACAAAACGACACGACAAAACGACAACAGAACGACAGAACGACAAAACAAAACGACAAAACAGAACGACAAAACGACAAAACGGAACGACAAAACGACACGACAAAACGACAACAGAACGACAGAACGACAAAACAAAACGACAAAACAGAACGACAAAACGACAAAACGGAACGACAAAACAAAACGACAAAACAGAACGACAAAACAAAACGACAAAACAAAACGACAAAACAGAACGACAAAACAAAACGACAAAACAAAACGACAAAACAAAACGACAAAACAGAACGACAAAACAAAACGACAAAACAGAACGACAAAACAGAACGACAAAACAAAACGACAAAACAGAACGACAAAACGACAAAACAAAACGACAAAACAGAACGACAAAACAAAACGACAAAACAAAACGACAAAACAAAACGACAAAACAACAGAACAAAACGACAAAACAAAACGACAAAACAAAACGACAGAATGACAGAACGACAAAACAACGACACAACAGAACGACAAAACAACAGAACGACAAAACGACAGAACGACAAAATGACAACAAAACGACAAAACAAAACGACAAAACAGAACGACAAAACAAAACGACAAAACGACAAAACAGAACGACAAAACGACAAAACAGAACGACAAAACGACAAAACAGAATGACAAAACGACAAAACAGAATGACAAAACAAAACGACAAAACAAAACGACAAAACGACAAAACAGAACGACAAAACGACAAAACAGAATGACAAAACAAAACGACAAAACGACAAAACAGAACGACAAAACGACAAAACAGAATGACAAAAGAGAACGACAAAACGGAACGACAAAACGGAACGACAAAACAGAACGACAAAACGACAAAACAGAACGACAAAACGACAAAACAGAACGACAAAACAACAAAACAGAACGACAAAACGACAAAACAGAACGACAAAACGACAAAACAGAATGACAAAACAGAACGACAAAACAAAACGACAAAACGACAAAACAGAACGACAAAACGACAAAACAAAACGACAAAACAGAACGACAAAGCGACAAAACAAAACGACAAAACAGAACGACAAAACGACAGAACGACAAAACGACAAAACAGAACGACAAAACAAAACGACAAAACAGAACGACAAAACGACAAAACAGAACGACAAAACAAAACGACAAAACAAAACGACAAAACGACAAAACAAAACGACAAAACAGAACGACAAAACAAAACGACAAAACAAAACGACAAAACAGAACGACAAAACGACAAAACAAAACGACAAAACAGAACGACAAAACAAAACGACAAGACAAAACGACAAAACAGAACGACAAAACGACAAAACAAAACGACAAAACAGAACGACAAAACAAAACGACAAAACAGAACGACAAAACGACAAAACAAAACGACAAAACAGAACGACAAAACGACAAAACAAAACGACAAAACAGAACGACAAAACAAAACGACAAAACGACAAAACAGAACGACAAAACGACAAAACAAAACGACAAAACAGAACGACAAAACAAAACGACAAAACAGAACGACAAAACAGAACGACAAAACGACAAAACAGAACGACAAAACAAAACGACAAAACAGAACGACAAAACAAAACGACAAAACAGAACGACAAAACAAAACGACAAAACAAAACGACAAAACAGAACGACAAAACAAAACGACAAAACAAAACGACAAAACAGAACGACAAAACAAAACGACAAAACAAAACGACAAAACAGAACGACAAAACGACAAAACAAAACGACAAAACAGAACGACAAGACAAAACGACAAAACAACGACAAAACGGAACGACAAAACAAAACGACAAAACGACAACAAAACGACAAAACAACAACAAAATGACAAAACAGAACGACAAAACAAAACGACAAAACAACAGAACGACAAAATGACAACAAAATGACAAAACAAAACGACAAAACAACAGAACGACAAAACAACAGAACGACAAAACAGAACGACAAAACAAAACGACAAAACAGAACGACAAAACGACAAAACAGAACGACAAAACAAAACGACAAAACAAAACGACAAAACAGAACGACAAAACAAAACGACAAAACAAAACGACAAAACAGAACGACAAAACAAAACGACAAAACAAAACGACAAAACAGAACGACAAAACGACAAAACAAAACGACAAAACAGAACGACAAGACAAAACGACAAAACAGAACGACAAAACGGAACGACAAAACAAAACGACAAAACAAAACGACAAAACGACAAAACAAAACGACAAAACAGAACGACAAAACGACAACAAAACGACAAAACGACAAAACAAAACGACAAAACAGAACGACAAAACAGAACGACAAAACGACAACAAAACGACAAAACAACAACAAAATGACAAAACAGAACGACAAAACAAAAAGACAAAACAGAACGACAAAACAAAACGACAAAACAAAACGACAAAACAACAGAACGACAAAATGACAACAAAATGACAAAACAAAATGACAAAACAACAGAACGACAAAACAACAGAACGACAAAACGACACGACAACAGAACGACAAAACAAAACGACAAAACACAACGACAAAACGACAAAACGGAACGACAAAACAAAACGACAAAACAGAACGACAAAACGACAAAACAGAACGACAAAACAAAACGACAGAATGACAGAACGACAAAACAACGACACAACAGAACGACAAAACAACAGAACGACAAAACGACAGAACGACAAAATGACAACAAAACGACAAAACAAAACGACAAAACAGAACGACAAAACGACAAAACAGAATGACAAAACAGAACGACAAAACAAAACGACAAAACAAAACGACAAAACAAAACGACAAAACAGAACGACAAAACAAAACGACAAAACAAAACGACAAAACAGAACGACAAAACAAAACGACAAAACAAAACGACAAAACAGAACGACAAAACGACAAAACAAAACGACAAAACAGAACGACAAGACAAAACGACAAAACAGAACGACAAAACGGAACGACAAAACAAAACGACAAAACGACAAAACAAAACGACAAAACAGAACGACAAAACGACAACAAAACGACAAAACGACAAAACAAAACGACAAAACAGAACGACAAAACAGAACGACAAAACGACAACAAAACGACAAAACAACAACAAAATGACAAAACAGAACGACAAAACAAAAAGACAAAACAGAACGACAAAACAAAACGACAAAACAAAACGACAAAACAACAGAACGACAAAATGACAACAAAATGACAAAACAAAATGACAAAACAACAGAACGACAAAACAACAGAACGACAAAACGACACGACAAAACGACAACAGAACGACAGAACGACAAAACAAAACGACAAAACAGAACGACAAAACGACAAAACGGAACGACAAAACAAAACGACAAAACAGAACGACAAAACGACAAAACAGAACGACAAAACAAAACGACAAAACAGAACGACAAAACGACAAAACAAAACGACAAAACAAAACGACAAAACAAAACGACAAAACAAAACGACAAAACAACAGAACAAAACAAAACAAAACGACAAAACAAAACGACAGAATGACAGAACGACAGAATGACAGAACGACAAAACAACGACACAACAGAACGACAAAACGACAGAACGACAAAACGACAGAACGACAAAATGACAACAAAACGACAAAACAAAACGACAAAACAGAACGACAAAACAAAACGACAAAACAGAACGACAAAACAAAACGACAAAACAAAACGACAAAACAAAACGACAGAATGACAGAACGACAGAATGACAGAACGACAACAAAACGACAAAACAGAACGACAAAACAACAGAACGGCAAAACGACAGAACGACAAAACGACAGAACGACAAAATGACAACAAAACGACAAAACAGAATGACAAAACAGAACGACAAAACAAAACGACAAAATAGAACGACAAAACGACAAAACAGAGCGACAAAACAAAACGACAAAACAGAACGACAAAACAAAACGACAAAACAAAACGACAAAAGAGAACGACAAAACAAAACGACAAAACAGAACGACAAAACAAAACGACAAAACAAAACGACAAAACAGAACGACAAAACAAAACGACAAGACAAAACGACAAAACAGAACGACAAAACGACAAAACAAAACGACAAAACAAAACGACAAAACAAAACGACAAAACAAAACGACAAAACAAAACGACAAAACAACAAGACAAAACGACAAAACAGAACGACAAAACAAAACGACAAAACAACAAGACAAAACGACAAAACAGAACGACAAAACAGAACGACAAAACAAAACGACAAAACGGAACGACAAAACAAAACGACAAAACGACAAAACAAAACGACAAAACAGAACGACAAAACGACAACAAAACGACAAAACGACAAAACAAAACGACAAAACAGAACGACAAAACAGAACGACAAAACGACAACAAAACGACAAAACAACAACAAAATGACAAAACAGAACGACAAAACAAAACGACAAAACAAAACGACAAAACAACAGAACGACAAAATGACAACAAAATGACAAAACAAAATGACAAAACAACAGAACGACAAAACAACAGAACGACAAAACGACACGACAAAACGACAACAGAACGACAGAACGACAAAACAAAACGACAAAACAGAACGACAAAACGACAAAACGGAACGACAAAACGACACGACAAAACGACAACAGAACGACAGAACGACAAAACAAAACGACAAAACAGAACGACAAAACAAAACGACAAAACAGAACGACAAAACAAAACGACAAAACAAAACGACAAAACAGAACGACAAAACAAAACGACAAAACAAAACGACAAAACAAAACGACAAAACAGAACGACAAAACAAAACGACAAAACAAAACAACAGAACAAAACGACAAAACAAAACGACAAAACAAAACAACAGAACAACACGACAAAACAAAACGACAGAATGACAGAACGACAGAATGACAGAACGACAAAACAACGACACAACAGAACGACAAAACAACAGAACGACAAAACGACAGAACGACAAAATGACAACAAAACGACAAAACAAAACGACAAAACAGAACGACAAAACAAAACGACAAAACAAAACGACAAAACAGAACGACAAAACAAAACGACAAAACAAAACGACAAAACAGAACGACAAAACAACAGAACGGCAAAACAACAGAACGACAAAACGACAGAACGACAAAATGACAACAAAACGACAAAACAGAACGACAAAACAACAGAACGGCAAAACAACAGAACGACAAAACGACAGAACGACAAAACAACAAAACGACAAAACAGAATGACAAAACAGAACGACAAAACAAAACGACAAAATAGAACGACAAAACGACAAAACAGAGCGACAAAACAAAACGACAAAACAGAACGACAAAACAAAACGACAAAACAAAACGACAAAACAGAACGACAAAACAGAACGACAAGACAAAACGACAAAACAGAACGACAAAACGACAAAACAAAACGACAAAACAGAACGACAAAACAAAACGACAAAACAGAACGACAAAACAGAACGACAAAACGACAAAACAAAACGACAAAACAGAACGACAAAACAAAACGACAAGACAAAACGACAAAACAGAACGACAAAACGACAAAACAAAACGACAAAACAGAACGACAAAACAAAACGACAAAACAAAACGACAAAACAGAACGACAAAACAAAACGACAAAACAACAAGACAAAACGACAAAACAGAACGACAAAACAAAACGACAAAACAAAACGACAAAACAGAACGACAAAACAGAACGACAAAACAACAGAACGGCAAAACAACAGAACGACAAAACGACAGAACGACAAAATGACAACAAAACGACAAAACAGAACGACAAAACAACAGAACGGCAAAACAACAGAACGACAAAACGACAGAACGACAAAACAACAAAACGACAAAACAGAATGACAAAACAGAACGACAAAACAAAACGACAAAATAGAACGACAAAACGACAAAACAGAGCGACAAAACAAAACGACAAAACAGAACGACAAAACAAAACGACAAAACAAAACGACAAAACAGAACGACAAAACAGAACGACAAGACAAAACGACAAAACAGAACGACAAAACGACAAAACAAAACGACAAAACAGAACGACAAAACAAAACGACAAAACAGAACGACAAAACAGAACGACAAAACGACAAAACAAAACGACAAAACAGAACGACAAAACAAAACGACAAGACAAAACGACAAAACAGAACGACAAAACGACAAAACAAAACGACAAAACAGAACGACAAAACAAAACGACAAAACAAAACGACAAAACAGAACGACAAAACAAAACGACAAAACAACAAGACAAAACGACAAAACAGAACGACAAAACAAAACGACAAAACAACAAGACAAAACGACAAAACAGAACGACAAAACAGAACGACAAAACAAAACGACAAAACAGAACGACAAAACAAAACGACAAAACAGAACGACAAAACAAAACGACAAAACAACAAGACAAAACGACAAAACAGAACGACAAAACGACAAAACAGAACGACAAAACGACAAAACAGAACGACAAAACGACAAAACAGAACGACAAAACAAAACGACAAAACGACAAAACAGAACGACAAAACGACAAAACAGAATGACAAAACAAAACGACAAAACGACAAAACAAAACGACAAAACGACAAAACAGAACGACAAAACGACAAAACAGAATGACAAAACAAAACGACAAAACGACAAAACGACAAAACAGAACGACAAAACGACAAAACAGAATGACAAAAGAGAACGACAAAACGGAACGACAAAACGGAACGACAAAACAGAACGACAAAACAAAACGACAAAACGACAAAACAGAACGACAAAACAACAAAACAGAACGACAAAACGACAAAACAGAACGACAAAACGACAAAACAGAACGACAAAACGACAAAACAAAACGACAAAACAGAACGACAAAACGACAGAACGACAAAACGACAAAACAGAACGACAAAACAAAACGACAAAACAGAACGACAAAACGACAAAACAGAACGACAAAACAAAACGACAAAACAAAACGACAAAACGACAAAACAGAACGACAAAGCGACAAAACAAAACGACAAAACAGAACGACAAAACGACAGAACGACAAAACGACAAAACAGAACGACAAAACAAAACGACAAAACAGAACGACAAAACGACAAAACAGAACGACAAAACAAAACGACAAAACAAAACGACAAAACGACAAAACAAAACGACAAAACAGAACGACAAAACAAAACGACAAAACGACAAAACAGAACGACAAAACGACAAAACAAAACGACAAAACAGAACGACAAAACAAAACGACAAAACAGAACGACAAAACGACAAAACAGAACGACAAAACAGAACGACAAAACAGAACGACAAAACGACAACAAAACGACAAAACAAAACGACAAAACAGAACGACAAAACAAAACGACAAAACAGAACGACAAAACGACAAAACAGAACGACAAAACAGAACGACAAAACAAAACGACAAAACGACAAAACAGAACGACAAAACGACAAAACAAAACGACAAAACAGAACGACAAAGCGACAAAACAAAACGACAAAACAGAACGACAAAACGACAGAACGACAAAACGACAAAACAGAACGACAAAACAAAACGACAAAACAGAACGACAAAACAAAACGACAAAACAAAACGACAAAACAAAACGACAAAACGACAAAACAAAACGACAAAACGACAAAACAAAACGACAAAACAGAACGACAAAACAAAACGACAAAACGACAAAACAGAACGACAAAACGACAAAACAAAACGACAAAACAGAACGACAAAACAAAACGACAAAACAGAACGACAAAACAGAACGACAAAACAGAACGACAAAACAGAACGACAAAACGACAACAAAACGACAAAACAACAACAAAATGACAAAACAGAACGACAAAACAAAAAGACAAAACAGAACGACAAAACAAAACGACAAAACGACAAAACAGAACGACAAAACGACAAAACAAAACGACAAAACAGAACGACAAAACAAAACGACAAAACAGAACGACAAAACAGAACGACAAAACAGAACGACAAAACAGAACGACAAAACGACAACAAAACGACAAAACAACAACAAAATGACAAAACAGAACGACAAAACAAAAAGACAAAACAGAACGACAAAACAAAACGACAAAACAACAGAACGACAAAACAACAGAACGACAAAACAAAACAACAAAACGACAACAGAACGACAAAACGACAAAACAAAACGACAAAACAGAACGACAAAACGACAAAACAAAACGACAAAACAACAGAACGACAAAACGACAGAACGACAAAATGACAACAAAATGACAAAACGGAACGACAAAACAACAACAAAACGACAAAACAGAACGACAAAACAAAACGACAAAATAGAACGACAAAACAAAACGACAAAATAGAACGACAAAACAAAACGACAAAAGAGAACGACAAAACAAAACGACAAAACAGAACGACAAAACAAAACGACAAAACAAAGCGACAAAACAGAACGACAAAACAGAACGACAAAACAAAACGACAAAATAGAACGACAAAACAAAACGACAAAAGAGAACGACAAAACAGAACGACAAAACGACAAAACAAAACGACAAAACAGAGCGACAAAACAAAACGACAAAAGAGAACGACAAAACAAAACGACAAAACAGAACGACAAAACGACAAAACAGAACGACAAAACAAAACGACAAAAGAGAACGACAAAACAAAACGACAAAACAGAACGACAAAACAAAACGACAAAATAGAACGACAAAACAAAACGACAAAAGAGAACGACAAAACAAAACGACAAAACAGAACGACAAAACAAAACGACAAAACAAAGCGACAAAACAGAACGACAAAACAGAACGACAAAACAAAACGACAAAACAAAACGACAAAACAGAACGACAAAACGACAAAACAAAACGACAAAACAGAACGACAAAACGACAAAACAGAACGACAAAACAGAACGACAAAACGACAAAACAAAACGACAAAACAAAACGACAAAAGAGAACGACAAAACAAAACGACAAAACAGAACGACAAAACGACAAAACAAAGCGACAAAACAGAACGACAAAACAAAACGACAAAACAAAACGACAAAACGACAAAACAAAACGACAAAACAGAGCGACAAAACAAAACGACAATACAGAACGACAAAACAAAACGACAAAACAAAACGACAAAAGAGAACGACAAAACAAAACGACAAAACAAAACGACAAAACAGAACGACAAAACGACAAAACAAAACGACAAAACAGAACGACAAAACGACAAAACAAAACGACAAAACAGAACGACAAAACAAAACGACAAAACAAAACGACAAAACGACAAAACAAAACGACAAAACAGAACGACAAAACAGAACGACAAAACGACAACAAAACGACAAAACAACAACAAAATGACAAAACAGAACGACAAAACAAAAAGACAAAACAGAACGACAAAACAAAACGACAAAACAAAACGACAACAGAACGACAGAACGACAAAACAAAACGACAAAACAGAACGACAAAACAAAACGACAAAACAAAACGACAAAACGGAACGACAAAACGGAACGACAAAACAAAACGACAAAACAAAACGACAAAACAGAACGACAAAACGACAAAACAAAACGACAAAACAGAACGACAAAACGACAAAACAAAACGACAAAACAGAACGACAAAACAGAACGACAAAACGACAACAAAACGACAAAACAACAACAAAATGACAAAACAGAACGACAAAACAAAAAGACAAAACAGAACGACAAAACAAAACGACAAAACAAAACGACAACAGAACGACAGAACGACAAAACAAAACGACAAAACAGAACGACAAAACAAAACGACAAAACAAAACGACAAAACGGAACGACAAAACGGAACGACAAAACAGAACGACAAAACAAAACGACAAAACAAAACGACAAAACAGAACGACAAAACGACAAAACAAAACGACAAAACAGAACGACAAAACAAAACGACAAAACAAAACGACAAAACGACAAAACAAAACGACAAAACAGAACGACAAAACAACAGAACAAAACGACAACAAAACGACAGAATGACATAACGACAGAATGACAGAACGACAAAACAACGACACAACAGAACGACAAAACAACAGAACAGCAAAATGACAACAAAAAGACAAAACAGAACGACAAAACAAAACGACAAAACAACAGAACGACAAAATGACAAAACAAAACGACAAAACAACAGAACGACAAAACGACAACAAAACGACAAAACAGAACGACAAAACAGAACGACAAAACAAAACGACAAAACAGAACGACAAAACGACAAAACAAAACGACAAAACAACAGAACGACAAAACGACAACAAAACGACAAAACAACAACAAAATGACAAAACAGAACGACAAAACAAAACGACAAAACAACAGAACGACAAAATGACAAAACAAAACGACAAAACAACAGAACAAAACGACAAAACAAAACGACAAAACAACAGAACAAAACGACAAAACAAAACGACAAAACAAAACGACAGAATGACAGAACGACAAAACAACGACACAACAGAACGACAAAACAACAGAACGACAAAATGACAACAAAAAGACAAAACAGAACGACAAAACAAAAAGACAAAACAGAACGACAAAACAACAGAACGACAAAATGACAAAACAAAACGACAAAACAACAGAACGACAAAACGACAACAAAACGACAAAACAGAACGACAAAACAACAACAAAATGAAAAAACAGAACGACAAAACAACAGAACAAAACAACAAAACGACAACAGAACGACAAAACAAAACGACAAAACAGAACGACAAAACGACAAAACAGAATGACAAAACAGAACGACAAAACGACAAAACAGAACGACAAAACAAAACGACAAAACAGAACGACAAAACGACAAAACAAAACGACAAAACAACAGAACGACAAAACGACAACAAAACGACAAAACAACAAGACAAAACGACAAAACAGAACGACAAAACAAAACGACAAAACAACAAGACAAAACGACAAAACAGAACGACAAAACAGAACGACAAAACAAAACGACAAAACGGAACGACAAAACAAAACGACAAAACGACAAAACAAAACGACAAAACAGAACGACAAAACGACAACAAAACGACAAAACGACAAAACAAAACGACAAAACAGAACGACAAAACAGAACGACAAAACGACAACAAAACGACAAAACAACAACAAAATGACAAAACAGAACGACAAAACAAAACGACAAAACAAAACGACAAAACAACAGAACGACAAAATGACAACAAAATGACAAAACAAAATGACAAAACAACAGAACGACAAAACAACAGAACGACAAAACGACACGACAAAACGACAACAGAACGACAGAACGACAAAACAAAACGACAAAACAGAACGACAAAACGACAAAACGGAACGACAAAACGACACGACAAAACGACAACAGAACGACAGAACGACAAAACAAAACGACAAAACAGAACGACAAAACAAAACGACAAAACAGAACGACAAAACAAAACGACAAAACAAAACGACAAAACAGAACGACAAAACAAAACGACAAAACAAAACGACAAAACAAAACGACAAAACAGAACGACAAAACAAAACGACAAAACAAAACAACAGAACAAAACGACAAAACAAAACGACAAAACAAAACAACAGAACAACACGACAAAACAAAACGACAGAATGACAGAACGACAGAATGACAGAACGACAAAACAACGACACAACAGAACGACAAAACAACAGAACGACAAAACGACAGAACGACAAAATGACAACAAAACGACAAAACAAAACGACAAAACAGAACGACAAAACAAAACGACAAAACAAAACGACAAAACAGAACGACAAAACAAAACGACAAAACAAAACGACAAAACAGAACGACAAAACAACAGAACGGCAAAACAACAGAACGACAAAACGACAGAACGACAAAATGACAACAAAACGACAAAACAGAACGACAAAACAACAGAACGGCAAAACAACAGAACGACAAAACGACAGAACGACAAAACAACAAAACGACAAAACAGAATGACAAAACAGAACGACAAAACAAAACGACAAAATAGAACGACAAAACGACAAAACAGAGCGACAAAACAAAACGACAAAACAGAACGACAAAACAAAACGACAAAACAAAACGACAAAACAGAACGACAAAACAGAACGACAAGACAAAACGACAAAACAGAACGACAAAACGACAAAACAAAACGACAAAACAGAACGACAAAACAAAACGACAAAACAGAACGACAAAACAGAACGACAAAACGACAAAACAAAACGACAAAACAGAACGACAAAACAAAACGACAAGACAAAACGACAAAACAGAACGACAAAACGACAAAACAAAACGACAAAACAGAACGACAAAACAAAACGACAAAACAAAACGACAAAACAGAACGACAAAACAAAACGACAAAACAACAAGACAAAACGACAAAACAGAACGACAAAACAAAACGACAAAACAAAACGACAAAACAGAACGACAAAACAGAACGACAAAACAACAGAACGGCAAAACAACAGAACGACAAAACGACAGAACGACAAAATGACAACAAAACGACAAAACAGAACGACAAAACAACAGAACGGCAAAACAACAGAACGACAAAACGACAGAACGACAAAACAACAAAACGACAAAACAGAATGACAAAACAGAACGACAAAACAAAACGACAAAATAGAACGACAAAACGACAAAACAGAGCGACAAAACAAAACGACAAAACAGAACGACAAAACAAAACGACAAAACAAAACGACAAAACAGAACGACAAAACAGAACGACAAGACAAAACGACAAAACAGAACGACAAAACGACAAAACAAAACGACAAAACAGAACGACAAAACAAAACGACAAAACAGAACGACAAAACAGAACGACAAAACGACAAAACAAAACGACAAAACAGAACGACAAAACAAAACGACAAGACAAAACGACAAAACAGAACGACAAAACGACAAAACAAAACGACAAAACAGAACGACAAAACAAAACGACAAAACAAAACGACAAAACAGAACGACAAAACAAAACGACAAAACAACAAGACAAAACGACAAAACAGAACGACAAAACAAAACGACAAAACAACAAGACAAAACGACAAAACAGAACGACAAAACAGAACGACAAAACAAAACGACAAAACAGAACGACAAAACAAAACGACAAAACAGAACGACAAAACAAAACGACAAAACAACAAGACAAAACGACAAAACAGAACGACAAAACGACAAAACAGAACGACAAAACGACAAAACAGAACGACAAAACGACAAAACAGAACGACAAAACAAAACGACAAAACGACAAAACAGAACGACAAAACGACAAAACAGAATGACAAAACAAAACGACAAAACGACAAAACAAAACGACAAAACGACAAAACAGAACGACAAAACGACAAAACAGAATGACAAAACAAAACGACAAAACGACAAAACGACAAAACAGAACGACAAAACGACAAAACAGAATGACAAAAGAGAACGACAAAACGGAACGACAAAACGGAACGACAAAACAGAACGACAAAACAAAACGACAAAACGACAAAACAGAACGACAAAACAACAAAACAGAACGACAAAACGACAAAACAGAACGACAAAACGACAAAACAGAACGACAAAACGACAAAACAAAACGACAAAACAGAACGACAAAACGACAGAACGACAAAACGACAAAACAGAACGACAAAACAAAACGACAAAACAGAACGACAAAACGACAAAACAGAACGACAAAACAAAACGACAAAACAAAACGACAAAACGACAAAACAGAACGACAAAGCGACAAAACAAAACGACAAAACAGAACGACAAAACGACAGAACGACAAAACGACAAAACAGAACGACAAAACAAAACGACAAAACAGAACGACAAAACGACAAAACAGAACGACAAAACAAAACGACAAAACAAAACGACAAAACGACAAAACAAAACGACAAAACAGAACGACAAAACAAAACGACAAAACGACAAAACAGAACGACAAAACGACAAAACAAAACGACAAAACAGAACGACAAAACAAAACGACAAAACAGAACGACAAAACGACAAAACAGAACGACAAAACAGAACGACAAAACAGAACGACAAAACGACAACAAAACGACAAAACAAAACGACAAAACAGAACGACAAAACAAAACGACAAAACAGAACGACAAAACGACAAAACAGAACGACAAAACAGAACGACAAAACAAAACGACAAAACGACAAAACAGAACGACAAAACGACAAAACAAAACGACAAAACAGAACGACAAAGCGACAAAACAAAACGACAAAACAGAACGACAAAACGACAGAACGACAAAACGACAAAACAGAACGACAAAACAAAACGACAAAACAGAACGACAAAACAAAACGACAAAACAAAACGACAAAACAAAACGACAAAACGACAAAACAAAACGACAAAACGACAAAACAAAACGACAAAACAGAACGACAAAACAAAACGACAAAACGACAAAACAGAACGACAAAACGACAAAACAAAACGACAAAACAGAACGACAAAACAAAACGACAAAACAGAACGACAAAACAGAACGACAAAACAGAACGACAAAACAGAACGACAAAACGACAACAAAACGACAAAACAACAACAAAATGACAAAACAGAACGACAAAACAAAAAGACAAAACAGAACGACAAAACAAAACGACAAAACGACAAAACAGAACGACAAAACGACAAAACAAAACGACAAAACAGAACGACAAAACAAAACGACAAAACAGAACGACAAAACAGAACGACAAAACAGAACGACAAAACAGAACGACAAAACGACAACAAAACGACAAAACAACAACAAAATGACAAAACAGAACGACAAAACAGAACGACAAAACGACAACAAAACGACAAAACAACAACAAAATGACAAAACAGAACGACAAAACAAAACGACAAAACAACAGAACGACAAAACAACAGAACGACAAAACAAAACAACAAAACGACAACAGAACGACAAAACGACAAAACAAAACGACAAAACAGAACGACAAAACGACAAAACAAAACGACAAAACAACAGAACGACAAAACGACAGAACGACAAAATGACAACAAAATGACAAAACGGAACGACAAAACAACAACAAAACGACAAAACAGAACGACAAAACAAAACGACAAAATAGAACGACAAAACAAAACGACAAAATAGAACGACAAAACAAAACGACAAAAGAGAACGACAAAACAAAACGACAAAACAGAACGACAAAACAAAACGACAAAACAAAGCGACAAAACAGAACGACAAAACAGAACGACAAAACAAAACGACAAAATAGAACGACAAAACAAAACGACAAAAGAGAACGACAAAACAGAACGACAAAACGACAAAACAAAACGACAAAACAGAGCGACAAAACAAAACGACAAAAGAGAACGACAAAACAAAACGACAAAACAGAACGACAAAACGACAAAACAGAACGACAAAACAAAACGACAAAAGAGAACGACAAAACAAAACGACAAAACAGAACGACAAAACAAAACGACAAAATAGAACGACAAAACAAAACGACAAAAGAGAACGACAAAACAAAACGACAAAACAGAACGACAAAACAAAACGACAAAACAAAGCGACAAAACAGAACGACAAAACAGAACGACAAAACAAAACGACAAAACAAAACGACAAAACAGAACGACAAAACGACAAAACAAAACGACAAAACAGAACGACAAAACGACAAAACAGAACGACAAAACAGAACGACAAAACGACAAAACAAAACGACAAAACAAAACGACAAAAGAGAACGACAAAACAAAACGACAAAACAGAACGACAAAACGACAAAACAAAGCGACAAAACAGAACGACAAAACAAAACGACAAAACAAAACGACAAAACGACAAAACAAAACGACAAAACAGAGCGACAAAACAAAACGACAATACAGAACGACAAAACAAAACGACAAAACAAAACGACAAAAGAGAACGACAAAACAAAACGACAAAACAAAACGACAAAACAGAACGACAAAACGACAAAACAAAACGACAAAACAGAACGACAAAACGACAAAACAAAACGACAAAACAGAACGACAAAACAAAACGACAAAACAAAACGACAAAACGACAAAACAAAACGACAAAACAGAACGACAAAACAGAACGACAAAACGACAACAAAACGACAAAACAACAACAAAATGACAAAACAGAACGACAAAACAAAAAGACAAAACAGAACGACAAAACAAAACGACAAAACAAAACGACAACAGAACGACAGAACGACAAAACAAAACGACAAAACAGAACGACAAAACAAAACGACAAAACAAAACGACAAAACGGAACGACAAAACGGAACGACAAAACAAAACGACAAAACAAAACGACAAAACAGAACGACAAAACGACAAAACAAAACGACAAAACAGAACGACAAAACGACAAAACAAAACGACAAAACAGAACGACAAAACAGAACGACAAAACGACAACAAAACGACAAAACAACAACAAAATGACAAAACAGAACGACAAAACAAAAAGACAAAACAGAACGACAAAACAAAACGACAAAACAAAACGACAACAGAACGACAGAACGACAAAACAAAACGACAAAACAGAACGACAAAACAAAACGACAAAACAAAACGACAAAACGGAACGACAAAACGGAACGACAAAACAGAACGACAAAACAAAACGACAAAACAAAACGACAAAACAGAACGACAAAACGACAAAACAAAACGACAAAACAGAACGACAAAACAAAACGACAAAACAAAACGACAAAACGACAAAACAAAACGACAAAACAGAACGACAAAACAACAGAACAAAACGACAACAAAACGACAGAATGACATAACGACAGAATGACAGAACGACAAAACAACGACACAACAGAACGACAAAACAACAGAACAGCAAAATGACAACAAAAAGACAAAACAGAACGACAAAACAAAACGACAAAACAACAGAACGACAAAATGACAAAACAAAACGACAAAACAACAGAACGACAAAACGACAACAAAACGACAAAACAGAACGACAAAACAGAACGACAAAACAAAACGACAAAACAGAACGACAAAACGACAAAACAAAACGACAAAACAACAGAACGACAAAACGACAACAAAACGACAAAACAACAACAAAATGACAAAACAGAACGACAAAACAAAACGACAAAACAACAGAACGACAAAATGACAAAACAAAACGACAAAACAACAGAACAAAACGACAAAACAAAACGACAAAACAACAGAACAAAACGACAAAACAAAACGACAAAACAAAACGACAGAATGACAGAACGACAAAACAACGACACAACAGAACGACAAAACAACAGAACGACAAAATGACAACAAAAAGACAAAACAGAACGACAAAACAAAAAGACAAAACAGAACGACAAAACAACAGAACGACAAAATGACAAAACAAAACGACAAAACAACAGAACGACAAAACGACAACAAAACGACAAAACAGAACGACAAAACAACAACAAAATGAAAAAACAGAACGACAAAACAACAGAACAAAACAACAAAACGACAACAGAACGACAAAACAAAACGACAAAACAGAACGACAAAACGACAAAACAGAATGACAAAACAGAACGACAAAACGACAAAACAGAACGACAAAACAAAACGACAAAACAGAACGACAAAACGACAAAACAAAACGACAAAACAACAGAACGACAAAACGACAACAAAACGACAAAACAACAACAAAATGACAAAACAGAACGACAAAACAAAGACAAAACAGAACGACAAAACAAAACGACAAAACAGAACGACAAAATGACAACAAAATGAGAAAACAAAACGACAAAACAACAGAACGACAAAACAACAGAACGACAAAACGACACGACAAAACGACAACAGAACGACAAAACGACAAAACGACAAAACAGAACGACAAAACAAAACGACAAAACAGAACGACGAAACGACAAAACGGAACGACAAAACGATGGGTCGAATTAAAATAAAACAGTTTACATGTGGAAGTTCATGAATGACAAATCGATACCACAAAACAAATCTGAACTGATCAACTAGTTTCTGTAAATCAGGTTTAATCCTCTTCATCTTCATGTTCTTACAACAAACTTAATTGTTTAGCTTTTCTTTTTTATCTTTTTTTTTGTTCAAAAAAGTATATTTAAAGCTGACGAATAGGTGAGATGAGATCACAAACAAAGGTGCAACAATCTTTTCACCTTGACAGAAAACTAATGATGAATAACATTTATAATTTTTAAAGATAAAACTGCGAAGCCATTGCTGGTTCGAGGCTCTCGGATGTGGAATTATTTTCTGTTGCTTGTTTTGTATTGATACAAACGTTGATTCCATGTTTTGGAGGTTTTAAGACATCTGCTCAGACTTCATGTTGTGACGGTATTTTTCATCAACCAAATAATTAATGAAAAAAATAATCAGCAGGTTCATTGACAAAGAAAAATTACAATAAGTTGCAGCTCTAAACATAAAAACACATGAGAAGTGAGAAAGAAGAAAACTTTTGTTATAACATCATATTTTTGCACAAAAACACATTCTGTTACAAGATGAAAATTTGGTTCGTTATTGAAAGAGATTTTTGTATTCTCAAACGTTAGAAGAGTAATTTGTGATATAAGTTATAAATACTGTGAACGGATCTCATTCACATCTGAAACTGACATCAGCTTTTTCAGATTTGCACTGAAGTAAAAATGTGTTTTTTTTGTGGACTCGTGTCTGAATTTATTTCAGTTCCTGTGTTAAGTGTACTGAAGTATTAAAAATAAAAGTTGATTACAACTATTCATGTTTTCTTTCATCAACCAAAAAAATGTAATAAATACAGTAAAGACGCAGCCAACGCATTTATAAATCCTGCAGCGAAGATCGAAGTCCAAGCAAACTGCAGAAGACCAGAAGCACATGAACGTAGAAGCACATGGAAACACTGCAGCATCGTCCACCCGTCGTCCAGCGGTGGATTCAAGGTCTGAAAGATGGTTCTGATCCAGAAGTGCATGTTGGGTTAACTGGTGGTTCTGAATGGCCCGTTTGTGTGAATGGTTGTCTGTTTCTGTCTTTCTGTTTTGGACTGGTGACCAGGCAGCTGGGATCGTCTCCTGAATCTTAAAACCAACACATCTGGACCACAGACTGTTTATAAAACAGAAGTTGCAGAAGTGTCTTCAGCTGCAATACCAGCGAGTGCCACTAGAGGTCGGCTCCAAAAAGCCTCCGGCTCCATAGACTCCCATTCAACTTCTCTCATCAAATCCAAAGTGAATAAAATGTGTCCATCAGTTATCTCGGTGTTGTTAGCTAAAGTCACTCCTTCTTATTAGTTTTCTGGAGGTCCATCTGAAAATAATCCCTCATTCATTAGAAAAGAAGATTCAAGAAGACCTGGTTTTGGGGGCGTGTCTGTTTGATTGACAGGCCTGTGGTGCAGTCAGGTTACAGCTATCGGTGGGCGGGACGTAGTATCGTCAGGTTTCCGATCAGATCGGTCAGATCCACCTCTGGCTCCTCCCCCAGCTCGTCCAAATATGGTCACTTCCTGCTCCAAACTGCTCCGAACTAGCAAAGATGGTGACGGACAGAATCTGAACTGGAGGATTCATAATGCAATATTTCTTTGTTTTGGTTTATGTGCTATTCTTCAATTTACTTTAACCTTATTGTTTTTGGACAAAGACACAATACAGAGTTTTCTGTGTGTCACATCTTCAGTACTGACGCTGAACTGTAAGATGGACTGACGGTGTTTTTATGAATCATCGGCCGAGAAGTTCTTCAGGACGCTGAATTGTGAATAAAACTTGGCAATTTACTTCTCTATTTTACATGTCATCTGTTCTCGAGTGTTTTTCAGGCAGTGATCAAAACTCAAAAGAGTCCAAATCCTGTTTCAGTCTTTTTCTTGTTGTTCAGTTGAAATTGAAATTAGAGTTTTGTGTTCAGATATTTGTTATTTCTGGAATGTTTTCACTTTTTTTTATTGAAGTCAGTGGATTTCTTTCTTTGCTCGTCCAATCGTGTCGGTAGTTCCCGGTCAGCTCGCCCCGCCCCCTTCTTCCAAATATGGTCACTTACTGCTCCGTAGTAAAGATGGCGACGACAGAAACACTGAACTGAAGCTCTTTAGAAGGGAAGTTCACCAACAACATCTTCTCCATGATATTTCTTTGTTTTGGTTCATGTGCTATTCTTAAATTGACTTTAACTGTTTTTATTTAAATAACTGTAATACAGTGTTTACTCTGTTTCCTCATCTAACCTTTTTAATGCAGAAGACTTTGAACAGAATTTGCGTCCTGCTTGATTTTTAGTTTTTCTAAACTAACTCCTATTTTTTCTCCATAAAAACAAACTTAAATCATCCTAAAAAGCAGTCAGTTTCTCCTGTTTTTATAAATAAATATTCTCTTCAAAAAATAAATCATTTTATTTTTGACGATATCAGAAATGGTGAAAATTAAACTGTTTATAAAACATCGTTGAGCTCCGTAAACAAAACATTTAACATTTTCTGAAATGATTGAACTGATGTTCACTAATGTTTAAATATAATTAAAACATTAAAAATAATTCAATGTTCAAAACAGCATTATTCTGGAAATGATTTTGATAATTACGCCAAATGATAAATTGTTGTGATTGTTAATTGCTATTAAATGTGTTTTAATCAGTTTCTTTAAGTTTAAACTGAATATTCTCAACCAGTTAATTTAAATTCTTAAAATGTAATATTTATTATTTTATGATTTATTTGATCTCCTGAACATAAACAAAGCAACATTGTGTTTTTTTTCAGATCACTTTCTGTTTCTGGTTAAAACAACGTTTTAGGAAACGTTTCATTTCACTGCGACCTCTGAGATTAACCAACTCCCTCTGTCCAGTCCGGTTCTGGTTCTGGTTCCGGTTCTGACAGAATCAGTCTTTCTGGAGCGTCACCTGGGGATCTCGGGTCGGACGCTGAACTTGTGGAGGATCCTGGAGCGGATCTGCTGCAGGTTCATGCCGTAGATGATGGGGTTGAAAAGGGGCGGGACCACCAGGAACTCGGCCGCCAGCGCGTTCTGCAGCGCCTGCGCGCCGCCGGCGGCGCCGTAGCGGGAGTACATGGAGTCGAACACTATGGAGAAGGTGAAGACGAGCAGCGTGACGAGGTGCGGCAGACACGTCTGGAAGAACTTCCTGCGGTCGGAGCGGGACCGCATGGCGGCCCGGACCAGGTGCACGTAGGACACCAGGATCAGTCCGGTCTGCGACACATGCGAGAACATGAGCACGAAGCCGTAGATGTTGTTGAGCGTGGTGTCGACGCACGACAGCTTCACCACCTCCCAGTTGGTGCAGAACAACTTGCGGACGTGGCGTCCGCAGAGCGGCAGGCGGGCGGTCAAGGCCACGCCCACCGCCGCCTCCAGCAGCGAGAAGCTCCAGGTGAGCAGCAGCAGCTGAAACACCTTCTGCTGCGTCATCAGCGCCCGGTAGCGCAGCGGCTGGCAGATGGCCACGTAGCGGTCGTACGCCATGACGGTCAGACCGGTGAACTCGCAGAAGCAGTAGCTGTAGGCGGCGAACATCTGCGTCAGGCAGCCGCCGTACGAGATGACGTGGCGGTCGGCCAGCAGGTCGTGGAGAAGCTTCGGGTAGAAACTGGAGGCGCCGCAGACGCCGTTGAAACACAGGTTGCACAGGAAGACGTAGATGGGAGCGTGCAGCGTCCGGTCCACGCACACGGTGGCGATGAGCGTCAGGTTGACGACGACGGTGAAGGCGTACGACGTCAGCGCGAAGGCGAAGGAGATCTGACGGTGAGTCAGAGACTCGTTCAGGCCGTGAAGCACGAAGACGATCTCCGAGTTGTTCTCCATCCCGTCGGACAGCCGGCGAACACTTCAACTCTTCTTCGTCTGCGGCGGCGACGAGCGCTCGTCTTCAGTCAGCGGGACAGAAACAGAAGGAAGCAAAGACGTCGGAAACAAACCTCAAACACAAGCAGCTGATTTCAGGACAAACTTTCATCTCATCAGGGAGAAAAAACAGAAACAGCGAATCTGTTTTTAACATTTAAAAACCAAATAGATCAGAAACCTCCCGAGAAGAAAAACACAGCGACACAAAGAAAAGAGACTTTTACAGTCAGAAAGCTGCAGAAACAAGAATCAATGGACTGTTTCAGATACACACAATGGATCAGGGAATCAGTGGTAAGCAGCACATCATCATCACATCACAGGATTGAAAGCAGCTCCACAGGACACATGAAGGAGTTTGAGAAAAACAACAACAACAACAACAACAACGTGGACGGACGTGAACCTGCAGGAGAGATGACATCAGGCTCCGGCAGCTGCAGACAGTCAGCAGCAGCTCTTATACACCTGGAGGGCCACGTGGACAGGTGGGGGGGCCACGTCTGATGACATCACAGAGCAGGCTGAGGCCACGCCCCCTCTACAGGAACATGTCAAACATTACAAAAAAACTAAAACAACAAGGAAACTTCAAGGCCGGAACTGTTCCGAGGTACGAGGAAACTACGAGGGGTCGCCGTGACGACGACATTATTTAGGTGTTGAAGAAGAAAATGAACAAACAGGACACAATAAAAACACGAGAGACACTGACACACGTTGTTCTGCTGAAATAAACAAGACCTTCCCTGAAAGAGACGTTGTCTGGATGGCAGCATATGTTGCTCCAGAACCTGAATATATCATTCAGCATTAACACTTCCTTCCAGATGTTCAAGCTACCCATGCCATGTGCACTAATGCATCCTGTACCATCACAGATGCTGGCTTTAGAACTGAGCTGATAACAAGCTGGATGGTCCCTCTCCTCTTGATAAAGTTTGTAGTAGGAGCTGCTCAGAAGACCCTGAACCCTCCCACAGACCCAGAGACAACGTCTGGGACAAAATTACAGCTCGTCCAGAACTTTTTCTTTTAGACGTTCTTCATGTGATGATTCGTCCCGTCTGGTTTCATAGGAAGAGAGAACAGAGTTTCGTCTGCAGGACGATGAAGGTTATGAATTGTTTCCTGATGATATCCACTAATGGAAACACGTATAAAGTGAAAGGTATTGGATCGAGTCCAGAACCCTGTGGAGCTCCAGAACCGACCGGTTTCACTGGGAGAGTTATTGACGAACATAATAACATTTTTATTCGTACGGCGTCAATGATGTCGTTACAGCTGAGAGACGGAGGGACAGACGGACGTTTGTCCACCGTGCCGGACAGAAACCTGGACTTGTTATGAACGATGATAAATGGAAGATGACTCAGCAGAAAACTTGAGTGTTTGTTTACTTGTGATTTCACTCTGAGGAGACGGTCGGACAACATGTTGACGTCCCTCAGTGTCCATGTGGGTCTGAGGGGACGTCCTTACTGTGGACCGGTGAGACCAGCAGGCTGATTGGTCTCTCCGGCCAGCGGCTCGTTAGTCCGTTTCAGAGGGAATGAGAGGAAACTGTGTCTCAATGTGACGACCACAAACCTGTTGATGTGCTCAGGTGACCTTTGACCTCCAGGACCGAGTGATGCAACATCAGCAGCCTCAGTTTGTTTTTTTCTGTCCGGCCTCCATCTTTGTTTATTCTTGTTTCATAAAATATAAACAGGGATTATTTTAGATAATAAAACTAACAAAAATGAATGTGACCCTGAATTCATTTTTAGTTCTACAGCCTTCAGCCAGTGTCTCTGTTTGATCACGTCACTAAGAACATTTGGTGTACTTGATTTTCACCTTTTCTACTATTTACAGTCCCGTTTCCAAAAAAGTTGGGACGCTGTGTAAAATATAAATAAAAACAGAATGCAACGAGTTTAAAATCACATCAACTCATATTTAATTTACAATACAGCAAAGACAACATCAAATGTTGAAACTGAGAAATTTTATTGTTTTATGTAAAATATCTGCTCATTGTAAATCTGATGTCAGCAACACGTCTCTATAAAGTTGTTCCAGGATCATGTTCACCACTGAGCTGCATCAACTCTTTTAACAACACTCTGGAAACGTTGGGGAACTGAGGAGACCAGTTTCTGGAGTTTTGAAAGTGAAATGTGGTCCCATTCTGGCCTGATAGAGGATTTCAGCTGCTCAACAGTTCAGGGTCTCCTTTGTTGTATTGTTCATGTCCTGATGCTCCAGATGTTTTCAATGATTGACAGGTCTGGACTGCAGGAGGCCAGTTTATCAGCGGACTCTTCTACTAGAGAACCATGCTGTTGGAATACGTGCAGAATGTGGTTGGACGTTGTTCTGCTGAAATAAACAAGACCTTCCCTGAAAGAGACGTTGTCTGGATGGCAGCATATGTTGCTCCAAAACCTGAATATATCATTCAGCATTAATGCTTCCTTCCAGATGTTCAAGCTACCCATGCCATGTGCACTAATGCATCCCTGTACCATCACAGATGCTGGCTTTAGAACTGAGCTGATAACAAACTGGGTGGTCCCTCTCCTCTTTAACCTGGAGGATGCAGCGTCCATGATTTCCAAACAGAATCTCAGATTGTGATCCATCAGACCTCAGGACAGTTGTCCACTTCACCTCAGTCCATCTTCAATGATCTCGGTCCAGAGAAGGCGGCGGTGTTTCTGGATCATGTTTCTATCTGGTTTCTTCTTTGGAGAGTTTTAACATCATTTGTGGACGCAGCGATGAACTGTGTTCACAGACGATGGTTTTCACAAGTGTTTCTGAGCCCATGCAGTGATTTCCACTCCAGAATAGTGTGTTTTTAATGCAGTGCTGCCTGAGGGCCCGAAGATCACCACCATCCTATATTGGTTTCCAGCCTTGTCCCTTGTGTTCAGAGATTTCTCCAGATTCTCTGAATCTTTTAATGATATTATGAACCGTAGACGATGAAATCCACTAATTCTTTGTAGTTTTACGTTGAGGAACATTATTCTTAGATTGTTGAACTATTTTCCAACACAGTCTTTCAGAGTGGTGAACCTCTCCCCATCTTCACTGCTGAGAGACTCCGCCTCTCTGAAATCATCTTTTTATACCCAATCATGTCACTGATCTGTTGCCATGGTAACCTCATTAGTTGTCAGATGTTCTACCAGGTGTTATTTTTGATTTTGATTTACTCAATTTTTCCAGTCTTTTGTTGATCCTGTCCCAACTTTTTAGAGATGTGTTGCTGCCCTCAAATTCAAAATGAGCAGATATTTTTCATGAAACAATAACATTTCTTAGTTTCAACATATGAGTTTCCATGATTATGTGTTTTTATTTTAATTTTACACAGCGTCACTACTTTTTCAGAAAAAGATTCGTACAAACAAAATCATTTTGCAACTTTGGGTCTCTAGTGATGTAAACTGATCCTGTCAATCAATAAACAGGCATCACCTTAGATCCTGTGAGGTGGGATGGGCCTTGAATTCATTGGTTCTAAAAAGGAATAAGAAGCTGCTGGTGTTGCTGCAGCAGTTGGAGGCGGCGGCAGGCTCAACTCCCATTTCCAGACATGCAGGTGAGATCGAGTCTGCGGAAGAGTTCGTTCACAGGTTCCATCGTTGTTTGAAACTCTGCTGACGCGGCGTCTCTTTCTAACATGTAAACTGAAATCTTTTTTTTTGCTGAGCAGACGATTTATTCTCATCGTTGAATTGTTGGATTCCTCTCAGTCATGTTGTAGTTTTAATGTGTAGACCATTTTAACTTTGCTTGTTATTTCAGGTTATAAATTAGAAAGAAACTGTTTCATCATTTTGGTTCATCACTTCAGCAGAAAACATGTTGAATTCAACATCATTCTCTTTTTCTTATTTCATTCTTCAAGCTTATATGAACGTTGGAAGTTTGAAATACATGTATTTTGTGATAACTGCTTTATTGTACGCTGTGATTGTTGCTGTGAACGTGTTCCTCCTGGTGGTGATCTGTGTGAACCGCAGCTTACATGAACCGATGTACCTGTTCCTGTGCAGCCTGTTAGTGAACGAGCTGTATGGTAGTTCAGGCTTGTTTCCCTTCCTGCTGCTTCAGATCCTGTCGGACGTTCACACCGTTCCTGCTGCGTTCTGCTTGCTGCAGGTTTTCTGTTTGTACACGTATGTAAATGTTGAGTTTTGTAATCTGGCCGTGATGTCGTACGACCGCTACGTCGCCATCTGCTGTCCGCTGCAGTACAACACACGCATGAGCTCCAACAAGGTGTTATGTCTGGTTGTTTGGATCTGGTTGTACAGTTTTGGGAAATTTCTAATAACTTTTTCCTTAAACATTCGTTTCACGCGGTGTGGAAACGTCCTGGACAGCACGCACTGCCGCAACTACCTGCTGGTGAAGTTGGCTTGTGGCGACACCAGAATCAATAACTTTTACGGGCTTTTTGCCATCGTCGTCTCCATCCTCATCCTTCTGATTCCGGTGCTTTTCTCTTACATAAAGATCCTGCAGGTTTGTTTCTCCGGCTCCAGACAGACGAGGCAGAAAGCCGTGAGCACCTGCTCGCCTCACCTGGCCTCGCTCATCAACTTTTCTTTCGGGTGCTTCTTTGAGGTCCTGCAGAGCCGCTTCGATATGAGCCGCCTGCCCAACATGCTGCGCATTCTGCTGTCTCTGTACTTCATCGTCCTGCAGCCGCTTCTCAACCCCATCATGTACGGCGTCCAAATGACCAAAATACGAAACGCATGTAAAGATATGTTCTGGAGGAAAATGTTCTCTGATCACAGACAGCACATGAAATAAAAGAGAGTCGGGAAATGTTTTATTTGTTCTGTGTCGTCTTTTGCTGATTTAAGAAAACACCAACACATTCTTGGAAAATGTTTCAGAAAATGATCTTGTGAAATAAAAAACATAGAAAAGGTTACCTGAGATATTATGAAACAGAATACAACATAGATGAAGGATTATTTTCAGATGGACCTCCAGAAAACTAATAAGAAGGAGTGACTTTAGCTAACAACACCGAGATAACTGATGGACACATTTGATTCACTTTGGATTTGATGAGAGAAGTTGAATGGGAGTCTATGGAGCCGGAGGCTTTTTGGAGCCGACCTCTAGTGGCACTCGCTGGTATTGCAGCTGAAGACACTTCTGCAACTTCTGTTTTATAAACAGTCGGTGGTCCAGACGCATTGGTTTTAAGACTAAAAAGTTTGATTCAGGAGACGATCCCAGCTGCCTGGTCACCAGTCCAAAACAGAAAGACAGAAACAGACAACCATTCACCCAAACGGGCCATTCAGAACCACCAGTTAACCCAACATGCACGTTGTGCGTTGGATGGTGGGAGGAAACCGGAGTACCCGGAGAGAACCCACGCAAGCCAAGGTTGGAACCCGGACCCTTCCTGATGTGCTGCCCCAAACTGAAAGTGAATCAGAGTCTCTTTGGACTGAGGTCGGAGACCCGGAAATGAACCGACACGGATTCAAACACTGTGAGTCTGTAACGGTGCAGCGGTACCGTGATTCTAACCAAAGATCTATAAAGTGAAATTTATTAATGTTCATAAAAACTTGAGTGAAAGTTGCTGCTCAGCTGAAGCTGGTTTGAACCCCTCAGAGACGGCTGATGTCACATCAACGTCTGTGGTCCCTGAGGTCAAAGGTTGTGTCAACATGTTGGTCTCCGAGGCGTCTTCACATCCAGACACAGTTTCGTCCAATTCCCTCTGAAACAAATTAGCGAGCTGTTAACCAGAGAGACCAATCAGCCTGCAGAGCTCGGCGCTAGTCGGCCGGTTCGACTGGACCGCAGAGGGCTGAGCGGGATGACGAACCTCCCCGTACACCTCAGGACGACTCTGAACGATGTCAACATGTTGTCCAGCTGTGACCAAACCAGAAGCAAACTTTACACACAGCCTTTCCTCAACTTTCATCATTCTTATTGTAGTTATGAACACTTTATTCTTTAATCTGACAGCCGTCTCCTCCAAACAAGCAGAAATCACTTTGGAAAACTTTACATTTAATGTGCACAAATGTCATTTTAAGCCGGGTTCAGACAACATGGATTCAACCAGCTGTTTTCCATCGTTGAGCACCGATTACGAACGTCGGGAACATCAAACGCTGCTCGACACGTGTCATTGAAGAACCCACGAAGAAAATCATACAACAAGTGGTTCTGACCCAGAGATCTGATTGGTCAACAGAACATCTGGAACAAATCACCATGACAACACACCCTGCTCATCATTAGAAATATCACTCCACCTCCTCAATGGGAAAATAGAATTACAATAGAATTTCAAATACTATGTAATATAATGTAGTTTGTACTTGTTATAGTTCTATTAAATGACCCATTTGGTGAACTTCCTGGAGTAGTAAACATTGCGTACATTACATATGAGTCTACTGATTGTTTTCCAGTTGGTAGTGATACCCCATGTGTCACCATGGAAATGGAGATCACAGTAACATAAAGTTTTATATATTTTGAGAGTGAATTGCTCCACAATATGAGCACATTGAGATGACATGTTTTATCTAGTTGGTAACTTGTTGTATCATCTCAGTATTACGTGGGAGGTTGTGTTTTCAGGTGATTATTGGCGTGTTTGTCTGGGTCGTACTTGTAGAGTTGCCGATTTCCCAACAAACACTCAGACTTTATGCCACTTTCATGGCCTCGTGACACAGTTAGGATTGTGAAGAACATCGGATCCGTTCTCATGAACGTAAAATCCCAAGAAATATTTTTGTGCTGTTAAATACAGAATAACACCAGTTCGTAAAACTAGTTGTGTGGACTATTAGTAATAATACCAACAGTGGATTTTTGATTCCTTTAATTTGGGTGGTCAGGGACCAGACGGCCTCTGCGGGGGGGTGATGGGAGGTTTGAGTGACAGCTCCGGGTCGTCGTGGGTCAACTTTAAAAGAAGCCGAGTCGGCTGTCGGCTCGCTGGGATTCACTCCCTGAATCTCTGCATCGCTCACATCGCAGATCTGCATGGAGACCTTATTGTTTGTGCTGTTGATGAATCACTGTGTGAAAGTTAATGTTCGGTGATTTCATCGGCGTCCCGGCTCAGATGAGGATGAAGATCAACTCCACGCAGGTTTCATACTTCACTCTGAGCGCCTACTTTGACTCGGGATTCTTCAAATACTTTTACGTTGCAGTTATTATGTGTTTGTACGTTGTGATCGTGGTCTCCAACGTGTTCCTCCTGGTGGTGATCTGTGTGAACCGCAGCTTACATGAACCGATGTACCTGTTCCTGTGCAGCCTGTTAGTGAACGAGCTGTATGGTAGTTCAGGCTTGTTTCCCTTCCTGCTGCTTCAGATCCTGTCGGACGTTCACAGCGTTCCTGCTGCGTTCTGCTTCCTGCAGGTTTTCTGTTTGCACTCGTACGCTTGTGTTGAATTCTCCAGTTTGGCCGTGATGTCGTACGACCGCCACCTCGCCATCTGCTCTCCTCTGCAGTACAACGCCCGGATGACGTCTCGGAAGGTTTCCGTGCTCGTTGCTCTGACGTGGTTTTACCCGGTTATCGTCGCCGCCGTCACGACGGCTCTGAGTTCGTCTCTGCAGCTCTGTGGGAACGTCATCGATCAGGTGTTCTGTGGGAACTACGCCATTGTTCAGCTGTCCTGCTCCGACACCACCGCTCACAACGTCTACGGACTGTTTACAATCGTTCTCACGTTGTTTGTTCCTGTGATTTTAATCCTTTTTTCCTACGTGAGGATCTTCAAAGTGTGTTTTTCTGGATCCAAACAGACCCGACAGAAAGCCGTCGGTACCTGCACACCTCACCTGGCTTCTCTGCTCAACTTCTCCTTCGGCTGTGCGTTCCAGATCTTTCAGGGCAGGTTGGATGTGAGCAGCGTTCCCAAAGCGCTGCTCATCGTCCTCTCTCTGTATGTTGGGATCCTTCAACCCATTTTAAATCCGATCATGTTCGGAATCCAAATGTCCAAAATACGAAACGCATGCAAAGATTTGTTGTGTAATAAAACGTTCTCTGGTCAGAGAGCTCGTGGAGAGAAACAGCTCAGGAGGTCTTTTATTGGTTCTGTTTCAGTCACAGAATGATGTTCTGAAACAGAGTTCGGGTGAATAATCCGAACACAAGATGCGTTTCCACCAGATGTTTTATTTTCTGACATGTAAGCTACTGTAATGAAACGTTTTTATTATAAATGTTCTGCAATATTTCAGAACAACTTCTCCAAGAAAAGTTGGCCTGTTTGACCAAACTGAATGTTTGCTGCCTGAAATCCGACCCACAGCAGTGATTCCTGAACCAGCGCCTCGTCAGGGAAACATCGTGGGTTGGATTGAAATAATAATTTGAACCACGCTGAGTTAAAGTTACTACTTCCTTAAAGTTATTCAGCCTTTTCCTGTCATGGATGGAAACAGCAGGAGGTAACCAAGTCAGCTGTTCTTAACAACACATCCGTGATAGTGAATAACATAGTGAGTAACAATTTTATTAGTAAAGAGCTCAGAAACCTGAGGTTTTTCTTTTTTTCTTTTAATAATGATTGATATGCAGTTCTGGCACTATATGTAAAATGTTATGTTATACTTAAATGTATAAAGCTAATAAATAATTGATGAGTTGAACCAGTTGATTTGAAAAACAAATGACCATAATGACCATTCTGAACCCTTCAGTGTCGCGCTCTCCAACCTTTTAGCTCTGAGAGCTCCTCATGTTCAGTAATATTTATTCACACAGCTGAGCTCCATCCAAACCGGCCCAATCAACTCCTTTATGTGAAGAATAACAAACTGATACTCAACACACATTTTGTATCAGAGCAGCTTCAATTCAAACAGCATGTGCATGTTTTTTTCTGTATGTATTCCTTTACGTTTTCTATTGAAGGTCAACTCCTGTGAGACCAAACTGGTTTGAAATGTGTCAAGTAAGGCGTTTTAATATAAGATTTAACAGGAAAATCCAGTGTATGTAGTTTATATACCGTGATATATATAGTTTAAAAACTGTGATCTGTACAGTTTATATACTGTGATATATAGTTTATATACCCTGAGATATACAATTTATATAACTTAATATGTACAGTCTATGTACTGTGATATATACAGTTTATATACCGTAATATATACAGTTTATATACCATGATATATACAGTTTATATAACATGGTATATAAACTAGTTTTGAGCAGAGGTAGATACTTACATTGTTAGAACACGTTTAATAATATCAGCATCATCGACTCCTAATCATCAGGGTTTCTCTGATCTATTCTATATCTATATCTGTATCTATATCTACATCTGTATCTATATCTATATCTATATCTGTATCTATTCTATATCTATATCTGTATCTATATCTATATCTGTATCTATATCTATATCTATATCTGTATCTATTCTATATCTATATCTGTATCTATATCTATATCTGTATCTGTATCTATATCTATATCTATATCTGTATCTATATCTATATCTATATCTGTATCTATATCTATATCTGTATCTGTATCTGTATCTATTCTATATCTATATCTGTATCTATATCTATATCTGTATCTATATCTATATCTATATCTGTATCTATATCTATATCTGTATCTGTATCTATTCTATATCTATATCTGTATCTATATCTATATCTGTATCTGTATCTGTATCTATATCTATATCTATATCTGTATCTATATCTATATCTATATCTGTATCTATATCTATATCTATATCTATATCTGTATCTGTATCTATATCTATATCTGTATCTGTATCTATATCTATATCTATATCTGTATCTGTATCTGTATCTATATCTGTATCTATATCTATATCTGTATCTGTATCTATATCTATATCTGTATCTGTATCTATATCTATATCTATATCTGTATCTGTATCTGTATCTGTATCTATATCTATATCTATATCTGTATCTATATCTGTATCTGTATCTATATCTATATCTGTATCTGTATCTATATCTGTATCTGTATCTATATCTATATCTATATCTGTATCTGTATCTATATCTATATCTGTATCTGTATCTGTATCTATATCTATATCTATATCTGTATCTATATCTGTATCTGTATCTATATCTATATCTGTATCTGTATCTATATCTGTATCTATATCTATATCTATATCTATATCTGTATCTGTATCTATATCTATATCTGTATCTGTATCTATATCTATATCTGTATCTGTATCTATATCTGTATCTGTATCTATATCTATATCTATATCTATATCTGTATCTGTATCTATATCTATATCTGTATCTGTATCTATATCTATATCTGTATCTGTATCTATTCTATATCTATATCTGTATCTATATCTATATCTGTATCTGTATCTATATCTGTAGAGAGCAGGTAGTCAGTTCGACCTTACAGCTGTTAAAATGACTTATTTACATTGAAATAATGGCGACGGTGTAAAACCACCTGAATGTTTCTTTCTAATATGTTGTGCCATTAACACACAACGTCTCAATACACAGAAAGGCACGAATGAACTGTTAGTTTGAAAAGCAGACGAACGTTTGTTAGTTTGTATCATTGTTTTAATCACCACAGACAGAATCAAAAAAGACATAATTGTTTGGTTTACAGACAGAAAATCAATCAAGTACAACTTTGATAGCTGATTAATTATTAATCATTATAATAACCTTCCACAATGAATTTTCTGTTTTATATTTGAATAAGAATAAATAAAGAAACACTTCAAGTGTGCAAACATCTGACAGGAAAAGACCCAAAACATCCAAACACTTCCAGCAGAGTTTACGAAGCAGACTGAAATTATAGTTTCATTAATGTCCTCGATGTCACATAATAAAAAAGCAGCGCAGGTGTTCGGCTGTCTGGAAGATCAACACACTTCAACAAAATCATCGCTCGAGTAAAAAAACACAGTTTCACCGAGTGCAGAAACATCTGAAACAAACTCTTCACATGAACGTGGAGACCTGATTTCAGGTGAAGAACTCACTGCTTCTTCACGTAGAGCCGTTCTGATCTGAAGCTACGCGTCAGCACGCAACAGCTGTTTGCACGCGGCGTGGATTCTGCTCATTTTCAGGCCGTAGAGCGCCGGAGTGAAGAGCGGCTGGCACGTCAGGAAGTACAGCGACAGGACGACGCCCCCCACGCCCGCCATGCTGCTCAGCTTAAAGCGGCTCTGCACGATCTGGAAGCAGCAGCCGAAGGAGAAGTTGAGCAGCGCGGCCAGGTGAGGCGTGCAGGTGCTCACGGCTTTCTGTCGGGTCGGTCGGGATCCCGAAAAACACACGGCGAGGATCTTCACGTAGGTGTAGAGGATGAAGACCGACGGGCCGATGACGGAGACGACGGTGTAGACGAGTCCGTACACGTTGTTGACTCGGGTGTCGGAGCACGCCAGCTTCACCACCGCGTAGTTTCCACAGTAAACTCTGTCGATGACGTTCCCGCACAGCCGCAGAGGAGCGCTCAGCGAGATCAGAACCGCGATGGCGACAAAAGAGAACAGCCAGGTCGCAGCGACGAGCACGCCGACCTTCGTAGAGGTCATCTGGGCGTTGTACTGCAGAGGGTGACAGATGGCGACGTAGCGGTCGTACGACATGACGGACAAGTTAAAAAACTCAACACACACGTAAGAATAAACACAATAAATCTGCAGGAAGCAGAACGCAGCAGGAACGGTGTGAACGTCCGACAGGATCTGAAGCAGCAGGAAGGGAAACAAGCCTGAACTACCATACAGCTCGTTCACTAACAGGCTGCACAGGAACAGGTACATCGGTTCATGTAAGCTGCGGTTCACACAGATCACCACCAGGAGGAACACGTTGGAGACCACGATCACAACGTACAAACACGCAACGACCAGGAAACAAAGGTATCTGAGGAGCCCGGTGTCGACATAGGAACTCAGAACAAAATAAGAAACCTGAGTGGAGTTCATCATCATCATCATCATCATCATCATCATCATCATCATCATCATCATCATCGCTGTCCTTCGAGTAGAGTTACATCTTCAAACAGAGAAAACAGCAGCTCTCCTCCGTCCTCCTCCATCCTCCACCTCCCTCTGGTCCTCCTTTGAGTCCTGACGGGTTCATATGAAGAAACCCCCCACCCGCCCGACATCAGGCGGCCAATCAGAGAGCCAAATGAAGATGCTTCCACGCTCCTGGGTCAGTGGCCGGAGGACCAGGAAGTGGTGACACAGCTTCTACACAACACACAGTTTGACGTGTCATTATAGGAAAACACAGGTGTTAGCATCACGATGCTACCTGAACTGTGACATCATCAGTAGGTGTGTCTCATTCAAATGGAAAAACAACTTTTCCAGGTCCCCAGGTTATGTTTTCTATTTTTGATCTTTTAACCTTCATTTCCTATTTCATTTTGTTACTCTCCTTGTGTCTCGTTTCAGTTGTCTTCACTTCCTGGTGTCGTCACTTCCTGCCCTAGTGTCTGATTGTCTCCACGTGTCCGGTTGTCCTCCGGCCCTCCTGCAGTCAGCGTTCTCCTGACGTCCACCTGCTCATCATTCAGCAGTCCTTCCTGAAATCGGTGAGTTTTCTACCGACCTGTGTTTGAATTCTTGTCTTTTCTCTCTGTGGTTTCTGTCTGTCCATTTTACACCTAATCCAAGTCCTGAATTTTGCAGGAGAGTTTTTGAGTCCTCCACCTGATTTGTTGCAGAAAAAGCACCAAACCGCCTCGTGTAACTCTGTTGGACTGAAGGAATTAGAACCAGGTCTTTTCTATCCAGGGGACTGTTGGGTTCTCGGTATCCTCCCTGATGAAGCCATTTAACGCTCAGCGGATTAGTGGAGTCGTATACAGAAATATAGCTGCATAACGGTGGAAGTTCATGTAGTGTGCTAATAATTTCACCAGTGAAGCATATATAACATGAAAAGATCCGGTCTGAACCTCAGACTGTTTATAAAAGAGTTCGTAGCTTCAGGTCTGTAAAATGGTTCTGATCCAGAAGTGTCTTCAGCTGTAATACCAGCGAGTGCCACTAGAGGTCGGCTCCAAAAAGCCTCCGGCTCCATAGACTCCCATTCAACTTCTCTCATCAAATCCAAAGTGAATAAAATGTGTCCATCAGTTATCTCGGTGTTGTTAGCTAAAGTCACTCCTTCTTATTAGTTTTCTGGAGGTCCATCTGAAAATAATCCCTCATTCATTAGAAAAGAAGATTCAAGAAGACCTGTTTTTGGGGGCGTGTCTGTTTGATTGACAGGCCTGTGGTGCAGTCAGGTTACAGCTATCGGTGGGCGGGACGTAGTATCGTCAGGTTTCCAATCAGATCGGTCAGATCCACCTCTGGCTCCTCCCCCAGCTCGTCCAAATATGGTCACTTCCTGCTCCAAACCGCTCCGAACTATCAAAGATGGTGACGGACAGAATCTGAACTGGAGGATTCATAACGTTCACAAACCAACGATGACATCACTGATGGTTGATGACATCACTGATGGTTGATGACATCACTGATGGTTGATGACATCACTGATGGTTTACGATTGGTTTACACACAGAGAACCGTGTGGAACTCCATCACCAACTTTTGTCATCGTTGACGTGAACATTTCTGAATTAAACCAGCCGAGTGCAATAAAACAATAAAATGTGATCGATAGCGTGTGAAAGTGAAGCGGTCTGAAAGTTTTCTGAAAAAAGTGTTTCTATGCGTTAGGTTGAAATATATTTAATATTTAGTTACTGTGACATTAATTAAAATGGAAATGAAGTATGGGTGACATCATAACGTCCCTGCGGTCCCTCAGCTGGTGATGATGTTGCTCTGAAGGCGTCAGCTGACTGAAGGTTAAAAGAAGCTGCGGAGTGTTTGAGCTCAGAAGAGCGACGGGGAAACAGAACGATGAGCGTCTCCGCTGGATGTTTTTTTCTTCCACTTCATCCAAACCAACCTCGAGCTCACGGCCGGAAACCCAACGTGACGTGTGCGAGCTAGTTGCCGTGGTGACGGCCGTCGCATCACGATGAACTCCACGCAGCTCTCGTATTTCACTCTGTCGGCCTACTTCGACCTCGGCGTGTTCAGATACCTTTGTTTCCTGGTCGTTGCGTGTCTGTACGTTGTGATCGTGGTCTCCAACGTGTTCCTCCTGGTGGTGATCTGTGTGAACCGCAGCTTACATGAACCGATGTACCTGTTCCTGTGCAGCCTGTTAGTGAACGAGCTGTATGGTAGTTCAGGCTTGTTTCCCTTCCTGCTGCTTCAGATCCTGTCGGACGTTCACACCGTTCCTGCTGCGTTCTGCTTCCTGCAGAACTTCGTGTTGTACGGTTACGGAGGCGTTGAATATTTGACACTGGCCGTCATGGCGTACGACCGCTACGTCGCCATCTGCTGTCCGCTGCGGTACGGCGCACGGATGACGTCGGGTCACGTGGGCGTGCTGGTGGCGGCGGCGTGGCTCGGCCCCGTGCTGCTCTGCATCGTCATGACGGCGCTCAGTAAGTCACTGCAGCTCTGCGGGAACGTCATCCCAAAGGTTTACTGCGACAACTACAGCGTCACCAAGCTGGCGTGCTCCGACACCGCCGCCAGCAACGTGTACGGACTCGTCGTGGTCTCGCTCAGCGTGTTCGTCCCTCTGGTTCTGATTCTTTACACCTACGTGAAGATCCTGCAGGTTTGTTTCTCCGGCTCCAGACAGACGAGGCAGAAAGCCGTGAGCACCTGCTCGCCTCACCTGGCCTCGCTCATCAACTTCTCCTGCGGAGGTTTCTTCGAGATCCTTCAGAGCCGCTTCGACATGAGCGACGTGCCCGACGTGCTGCGCGTCTTGCTGTCGTTGTACTGGCTCACCTGTCAGCCGCTCGTCAACCCGCTGCTCTACGGACTCAACGTGTCCAAGATCCGCGTCGTCTGCAGGAGTCTGCTGTTCGCCGGCGGGTCGATCACACGATGAACCGAAGCGTTTTCACCTCAACGCTTTTAAAGAAAATAACATTTTCTATTTATTGAACGCAAAACTGTTTGTCTGTAAACACATCATTTCCATGGAAACCATTCATACCTGATGAAAACAATTATCTCGACGGTTTCTGTCGGATGTTATTTAAATGTTTTTAATCCTGCAGATCTCCGAATGTTACAAACTTTCATCGTCATCATACGAACATCCGTCACATCTCAATGACTTCATGCTGTTCTGATCTTTTCTACGATCCTCAGATCGACTTCCGTGGTAAATGTGTTCAAGGAGAATCTGCAGAGTAGATCCTGAAAGGAAAATAATAATTACGTGTTTTGAAACTCGATCATCAGAACTAGTAAAACAAAGTGATTCAAATAAAAAAGTCTGATTATGTTCTGAAATGTAGAACTTTTATATCAGACATGTTTACAGTCACAAACTGTTTTACAACCTGTTTTTCCCATAAAATTCAAAATGAGCTTCTTTTTTTGTTTTTTCATAAAACAATCGAATGTTGTCTTTGGTCTATTTTCAATTAAATATGTGTTTAATATGAATAATCATTGTCTTCTGTTGTCATTTACATTTTACACCTAAATACTTTTTACTAAAAACTACGTTGTAAATACAATTTTTAAAAATACAGATTTCTCACTTAGTTTATTGAAAATAAGTTTGACTTTTTATTTGATTCATGAACAGTCTGACTTTTTCTATATTCAAGATAAATCTGCTCTTTTATTTGAGTCCAGATGAATTGATTTAATGAGTCTGTCTTTTGATCTCATCAGTCCGACCTTTGATTCCAGATCAGTCTAATTGTTTTACATGATTTGACATCAGTCTGCTTTTTATTCAATGTAATATAAATTCAACTCAATTGAATTCAATTTTATTTTATAGGTAAGGGAAGTTTATGTCTTGAGAACATTTCAACAACGACGTAATTCAGTGTTTCACGTAAAACAAAAAGCATCAAAACATCTGGCAAAAGAAAAGGACATTTAAAAACATTCACATTAAAGTCCGCACAGCAACTTTACAGCATCTTAGAGAAACCCAACAATACGACAATTCGACAATACGGCAATTCGACAATTCGACAAAACGACAATTCGACAAAACGACAATTCGACAATTCGACAATACGGCAATTTGACAATTCGACAATACAACAATTCGACAATTCGACAAAACGACAATTCGACAATTCGACAATTCGACAAAACGACAATTCGACAATTCGACAATACGACAATTCGACAATTCGACAATTCGACAATACGACAATTCAACAATACGACAATTCAACAAAACGACAATTTGACAATTCGACAATTCGACAAAACGACAATTCGACAATTCGACAATACGACAATTCGACAATTCGACAATTCGACAATTCGACAATTCGACAAAACGACAATTCGACAATTCGACAATACGACAATTCGACAATTCGACAATACGACAATTCAACAATACGACAATTCAACAAAACGACAATTTGACAATTCGACAATTCGACAAAACGACAATTCAACAATTCGACAATTCAACAATACGACAATTCAACAAAACGACAATTTGACAATTCGACAATACGACAATTCAACAATTCGACAATTCAACAATACGACAATTCAACAAAACGACAATTCGACAATTCGACAATACGGCAATTTGACAATTCGACAATACAACAATTCGACAATTCGACAATACGACAATTCGACAATTCGACAATACGGCAATTTGACAATTCGACAATACAACAATTCGACAATTCGACAATACGACAATTCGACAATTCGACAATTCGACAATACGACAATTCAACAATACGACAATTCAACAAAACGACAATTTGACAATTCGACAATACGGCAATTCGACAATTCGACAATACGACAATTCAACAATTCGACAATTCAACAATACGACAATTCAACAAAACGACAATTCGACAATTCGACAATACGACAAAACGACAATTCGACAATTCGACAATTCGACAACACGACAATTCAACAAAACGACAATTTGACAATACGACAAAATGACAATTCGACAATTCGACAAAACGACAATTCGACAATTCGACAAAACGACAATTCGACAATACGACAATACGACAATTCGACAAAACGACAATTTGACAATTCGACAAAACGACAATTCGACAATACGATAATTCGACAATTTGAAAATTCGACAATTTGAAAATTCGACAATTCGACAATTCGACAATACGATAATTCGACAATTTGAAAATTCGACAATACGAAAATTCGACAATTCGACAATTCGACAACACGAAAATTCGACAATTCGACAATTATTATTGTTGTCATACACACCCACGCACACACACAAACACACTCGCACACACACACACACTCTCGCACTCACACAGCCACTCACACACTCACACAAACGCACATGCACACACACACTCACACACTCTCGCACACACACAGCCACTCACACACACTCACACAAACGCACACGCACACACACACACACACACACACACACACACACACACACACACACTGCAGCTGTTTCTGAACATCTCACAAAAATATTATTTTTTTCACCAGACACATTCTGGGTAAAATAATTGTGGATATCAACATAAAACACAACCGTAACCTGAGCAACACCGTGAATATATTTGTTTTAAATGTAGAGAACCTGGATTTAAAAGTAAAAAAGTCTTAACTTTGATATTAATGTAAAAAAGCATTAAGGGTGTTTAATAAAGTTTACTGTACTGAGTTAATTTTAAACAGTTTCTCTTCTACCTGCTGCTGGAAAGTGTGATTAAAGACATTTAAAATAATAATTATTCTGATTGATTTTACTTTTGAAATGACAAAAGATGAAATTGAATTTCCACCAATCACAGCCTGAGGGTCGACATGTGTTTGTATTTTCCTCTCCTCCTGCACAGAGAGAGGGGCGGGGTCGGCAGGAAGAATGGGGCGGGGCCAACATAAAGCTGGGCGGGGCCATCTGTCTGGGCTGCTGAGTGCAGGTCAGATGGTGATCAGAAGTGTGAGGCAGATGGTAACAGTGTTGCTGTTTCTCGGGGATGGCCTGTCTTATGGCTGCCTGGTCCGTCCACAACCCCACCGTCACCAACTCCATCATCATGGTGAGTACAGAGGACACGTAGAGGACATAGTGGACACGCAGTGGACATAATGGACACGTAGTGAACATAGTGGACATAATGGACATAGTGGACATGTAGTGGACATAGTGAATATATTGGACACGTAGTGGACATGTAGTGGACATAGTGAATATATTGGACACGTAGTGGACATAGTGGACACGTAGTGGACATAATGGACATAGTGGACATAATGGACATAGTGGACACATTGTGGATGTAGTGGACATAATGGACATAGTGGACACGTAGTGAACACAGTGGACATTGTGGATACGTAGTGGACATAGTGGACATAATGGACACGTAGTGAACATAGTGGACATAATGGACATAGTGGACATGTAGTGGACATAATGGACATAGTGAATATATTGGACACGTGGTGGACATAGTGGACACGTAGTGGACATAATGGACATGGTGGACACATTGTGGACATAGTGGACATAATGGACATAGTGGACACATAGTGAACACAGTGGACATAGTGGATACGTAGTGGACATAGTGGACATAATGGACACGTAGTGAACATCGTGGACATAATGGACATAGTGGACATGTAGTGGACATAATGGACATAGTGAATATATTGGACACGTAATGGACATAGTGGACATGTAGTGGACATAATGGACACGTAGTGAACATCGTGGACATAATGGACATAGTGGACATGTAGTGGACATAATGGACATATTGTGGACATAGTGGACATGTAGTGAACATAGTGGACACATAGTGGATATAATGGACATAGTGAATATATTGGACACGTAGTGGACATAGTGGACACGTAGTGGACATAATGGACATATTGGACACATTGTAGACATAGTGGACACATTGTGGACATAGTGGACCCGTAGTGCACATAGTGAACACGTAGTGGACACATAGTGGACATAGTGGACACGTAGTGGGAGGTCATAGAAAGAAGTAGAGACACAACCATAAGGGACATTGGAGACATATTGGACACATGCAGGGTTAGTAGATGTAGTCAGAGTGGAAAACCACCATGTTGGACACATACCAGGAGACAGACTGGAGACAGTTTGTCCTTCTAATATTTTAATGTTAAACTGGAATCTTCTTAAAAGGAAAACGTTGATAATCAGTTTGACACGACGTCTCTTCCATCAGGATGAATTCGTACGACTAAAGTCGGAGACATATATCGGTTTAATTGATGTTTACATACAGTTTTAATATTTTAATTGACTTTAAATCTCCTAAAAAAGTCGTCCCCACCGACCTGCTAAGAAATACAGTCACAAAGAAACTGGATTCAAATCTTTTTAACGATCGATCGATTCTTCTGGAAATTAATCAGCAATAATAGTTTTTTGTAATCTTCAACAAAACTGAAATATTTGCCTCGATGAGGACGATGTTGCTGGTTATGGAATATTCAGAGTTTGGACTGCTGGTCCGACAAACGAAGACGTGTTAGTGACCAAATGATTAATCGAGAAAATAACGGCCGGTCGATAATGATGGTCGGTTGATGACAACGTTCGGTCGGTTGATGACGACGGACGGTCGGTTGATCGGTTGCTAACGACGGTTGGTCATTGATGATGGTTGGTTGATGATGACGGTCAGTACAACACATGCTGCCGTTTTTTGGTCCGTCAAACTAAACTATGAGAGTGTAACCCATGACGACCTCCAAACGGCTAGTGTTCATAATGTTCGTAGTTTGAATGATGTATGCTAACCTTGGAGCTAGCTGATGCTAATGCTAAAACAGGACGAATGCTAACGTGAGCAGTTGCATATTCTTCTACAGTCTCAACTCTACCTCCAAAGTGTTGATGGCTCGCTGGAGACACAGGAAGTTACCGACAGTCCTGATTAAATAAAAATTAATTCAAACCAGAAATGCAAATTAAACAAAACAACATCTAAACAAACAAACAAATGAATAATTTTCCGCTGTTAAAGACAGAAAAACACAAACCGCAGCTTTGTTCACGTTTTTTCAGTCGACGTCATTGCTCTGGACTTCTGTCAGGTTCTGGTTCCGGTCTGTTCTCGTTCGGTTATTTGGTGATGTAAGATCTGGAGGTCAAGGTCATCAGGTGAGCGGTAGGTCGGCCTGTGGGTCGGTGTGGTTCTGCTTACAGTGATGTGCTGAATCACAGCAGCCGGCTGGGCGGGATCCTGGCGCCGGATGTTCTTCGGGTCGGTGACTAAGCCGTCCGACACAGATTAGAGCTGCTCAGATTGCGTCCCACGTACACAACAACAACAACACACGGCAGCAGCCGACGATAATCTCACAACAGACGCTGCTCTTCTACTGACTGACCGGACCAGGACCAGGACTGAGGCTACTCTGGACCAGGAACTTGAACTGAACCAGGAACTGGACCAGGAACTGAACCAGGAACTGGACCAGGAACAGGTAAAACCTGCTGCATCTCCAATTTCATTCTCCGCAGTGACTTCCACCTGCTTGTAGACAGAAGAGGGCGTGGCGTCCATTTATGGGTGGCGGCTCCCTTTCACTTTGTAGAACACGGTGGTGTTTGGTCGAGGTTCTTACTGTTCGGCTGTTCTTGATCCTGTTACGGCAGCTGCAGGTTTTAATGAGGGTTTAAATAAAGTTAATAATAACGGAAAACCGGAATCCGGTGCAGGTGCCAGACGTCTTCTTCGCACTGCTGTTTGATGCCACCCGCCTGTCACTCAAAGCAGCCCCGCCCCTTAATTCTGTGGAACTATAAAGCTTAATCCAATATAAATGGTGAGTTCTATAAAAATTCGTACAGTCATCGGTAACTACAGAGACGAAAACTGTTTTTTGTGTTTATTTGTGCTGTAAACGTGTTTATTTTGTGTTGTTTACATGTTTACTTGTGCTGCAGACATGTTTATTTGTGCTGTAAACGTGTTTATTTGTGCTGTAAACATGTTTATCTGCCCCGTAAATGTTTATTTTGTGCTGTAAACGTGTTTATTTGTGCTGTAAACATGTTTATTTGTGCTGTAATCATGTTTATATTGTGCTGTAAACATGTTTATTTGTGCTGTAAACATGTTTATTTTGTGCTGTAAACATGTTTATTTGTGCTGTAAACATGTTTATGTCCTGTAAACGTTTATTTTGTGCTGTAAACATGTTTATTTGTGCTGTAAACGTGTTTATTTTGTGATGTAAACGTGTTTATTTGTGCTGTAAACATGTTTATTTGTGCTGTAAATGTGTTTATTTGTTCCGTAAACATATTTATTTGTGCTGTAAACATGTTTATTTCTGCTGGAAAGTTTTTAACGTGGGGTTCTGATGGAGCCGCTAGTGGACATTTGTGGAACTGCTGGTTTTGGTACTTCTGATGAATCGACACGCCCACTTCACAGCACAACGACATATCTAACCCTAACAACACTTAACACATCTTAACAAACCCTCAGCACCACCACGAGTTCTGGTTAGAAAAGGTTTGGTTTCTTATTATTGGTAATGGTTCGGTTGGTACAGGTTCGGCATTGAATGTTCGGCCGGTGAAGGTTCGGTCGGTGAAGTTTCGATCGGTGAAGTTTCGGCCGGTGAAGGTTCAGCGTTGAAGGTTCGGCCGGTGAAGGTTCGGTCGGTGAAGGTTCGGCCGGTGAAGGTTCGGCGTTGAAGGTTCGGCCGGTGAAGGTTCGGTCGGTGAAAGTTCGGCCGGTGAAGGTTTGGCCGGTGAAGGTTCGGTCGGTGAAAGGTTCGGTTGGTGAAGGTTCGGTTAGTGAAGGTTTGGTCGGTGAAGGTTCGGTAGGTGAAGGTTCGGTTGGTGAAGGTTCAGTTGGTGTAGGTTCAGTTGGTGAAGGTTCGGTTTCTTATTGTTAGTGAAGCTTTGGTTGGTGAAGGTTCAGTTGGTGAAGGTTCAGCCGGAGAAGGTTCGGTTGGTGAAGGCTCGGTTGGTGAAGGTTCAGTTGGTGAAGGCTCGGTTGGTGAAGGTTCGGTTGGTGAAGGTTCGGTTGGTGTAGGTTCAGTTGGTGAAGGTTCGGTTTCTTATCGTTAGTGAAGCTTTGGTTGGTGAAGGTTCGGCCGGTGAAGGTTCGGTTGGTGAAGGCTCGGTTGGTGAAGGTTCCGCCGGTGAAGGTTTGGTTTCCTATTGTTAGTGAAGCTTCGTTTGGTGAAGGTTCAGTTGGTGAAGGTTTGGCCGGTGATGGTTCGGTTGGTGAAGGTTCGGTTGGTGAAGGCTCGGTTGGTGAAGGTTCGGTTGGTGATGGTTCGGTTGGTGAAGGTTTGGCCGGTGATGGTTTGGTTGGTGAAGGTTCGGTTGGTGAAGGCTCGGTTGGTGAAGGTTCGGTTGGTGATGGTTCGGTTGGTGAAGGTTCGGTTGGTGAAGGCTCGGTTGGTGAAGGTTCGATTGGTGAAGGCTCGGTTGGTGAAGGTTCGGTTGGTAAAGGTTCGGTTGGTGATGGTTCGGTTGGTGAAGGTTCGGTTGGTGATGGTTCGGTTGGTGAAGGCTCAGTTGGTGAAGGTTCGGTTGGTGAAGGCTCGGTTGGTGATGGTTCGGTTGGTGAAGGTTCGGTTGGTGATGGTTCGGTTGGTGAAGGTTCAGTTGGTGATGGTTCGGTTGGTGAAGGCTCGGTTGGTGAAGGTTCGGTTGGTGAAGGCTCGGTTGGTGAAGGTTCGGTTGGTGAAGGTTCGGTTGGTAAAGGTTCGTTTGGTGAAGGTTCGGTTGGTGAAGGCTCGGTTGGTGAAGGTTCGGTTGGTGAAGGTTCGGTTGGTAAAGGTTCGTTTGGTGAAGGTTCGGTTTCTTATCGTTATTGAAGGTTTGGTTAGTGAAGGTTCGGTTGGTGAAGGTTCGGTTTCTTATCGTTATTGAAGGTTTGGTTGGTGAAAGTTCGGTTGGTGAAGGTTCGGTTGGTAAAGGTTCAGTTGGTGAAGGTTCGGTTTCTTATCGTTATTGAAGGTTTGGTTAGTGAAGGTTCGGTTGGTAAAGGTTCGGCCGGTGAAGGTTCGGTCGGTGAAGGTTTGGTGGGTCAAGGTTCGGTTCCTGAATTCAGACCTCTATTGATCCACACCAGATTCTCACCTCAGTTTCTGATCCGACCCCCAGAACACCAACGGGCCCCCGGACTTGATGCTGGACCCCCGGACCGTGTGTGTTTGCATGGATGAGGTGGTGAACAGGCATCCGGTGGGTAGCCAGCAGACGCCGCTGCTGCAGGGACACTTGAAGAAGGTGGACAACAACCTGACCGAGGCCCAGAGGTTCTCCTCATTACCTCGGAGACCGGCCGTCAACATCGAGTTCAAGGACGTCTCGTACTCCATCAGAGAGGGTCCCTGGTGGAGGAAGAAAGGTACTGCAACACACCTGGTCCGACTGATACTTTTTATTATTATATTATATCTGCTGACAGGTTCTGGATCAGAACATTTCTCTGTTGATTCCAGAGGCTGGTGAGGAAGAGTCCGAATGACGATGTGTTCACAACAGAGTTTCTGTCAGTGTTTGTTCAGAGGATCAGCTGGTTGTTTCTGAGGACTGTTTGGTTCTGACCCATCAGAGCATCGGAGGTGTTCTCCGGGTTACTGTCGGTCGGTGAACTGCAGTCACCGCAGATAAAAATAGATGAGTTAAAATATCTGCTGCATCTTTTCTGGTCGTTGAGCTTCTATTTAAAAGACCTGAAGACGAGCTGCTCGGTCAGCGGCTTCATACATCCGTCATCTTCTCACACTTGGTTTAAAGGGTGAGAGCCACCACTGGGATGAGTCTGTCTGATCAGGTCTCTGTACATCACAAATCATGTAAACCCATATTTAACTGAAAATAGACCAAAGACAACAAAACTGAGAAATGTTATTGTTTTATGTAAAATATCTTCTCATTGTGAATCTGATGTCAGCAACACGTCTCTATAAAGTTGTTCCAGAATCATGTTCACCACTGAGCTGCAACAACTCTTATTTTAACAAAACTCTGGAAACCTTTGGAAACCGAGGAGACCAGTTTCTGGAGTTTAGAAAGTGAAATGTGGTCCCATTCTTGCCTGATAGAGGATAGCTGCTCAACAGTTCAGGGTCTCCTTTGTTGTATTGTTCATGTCCTGATGCTCCAGATGTTTTCAATGATTGACAGGTCTGGACTGCAGGAGGCCAGTTTATCAGCGGACTCTTCTACTAGAGAACCATGCTGTTGGAATACGTGCAGAATATGGTTGGACGTTGTTCTGCTGAAATAAACAAGACCTTCCCTGAAAGAGACGTTGTCTGGATGGCAGCATATGTTGCTCCAAAACCTGAATATATCATTCAGCATTAATGCTTCCTTCCAGATGTTCAAGCTACCCATGCCATGTGCACTAATGCATCCTGTACCGTCACAGATGCTGGCTTTAGAACTGAGCTGACAACAAGCTGGGTGGTCCCTCTCCTCTTTAACCTGGAGAATGCAGCGTCCATGATTTCCAAACAGAATCTCAGATTGTGATCCATCAGACCTCAGGACAGTTGTCCACTTCACCTCAGTCCATCTTCAATGATCTCGGTCCAGAGAAGGCGGCGGTGTTTCTGGATCATGTTTCTATCTGGTTTCTTCTTTGGAGAGTTTTAACATCATTTGTGGACGCAGCGATGAACTGTGTTCACAGACGATGGTTTTCACAAGTGTTCCTGAGCCCATGCAGTGATGAACTGTGTTCTTTTGTTGATTCTGTCCCACAACATGTGTTGCTGCCATCAAATTCAAAAGAGGCACATATTTTTCTTCAAACAATAACAAATCTCAGTTTCAACATAAGGTTGTCTTTGGTCTATTTTCAATAAAATATGGGTTAACATGATTTGCAAATCATGACATTCAGTTTTTTTTAATATCTATTTATTTGATTTATTTAGTTCTGGTTACTGAAGTGAAAAAACCTCCGACAGTCGAGCAGCAAAACGACGGCGTTTAACAGGATGGCAAAAGACGTTAATTTAGTCTTTGGTGTTTCCCTCAGTGAAACGACAAGCAACCGTGTGTGTGTGTGTGTGTGTGTGTGTGTGTCTGTGTGTGTCTGTGTCTGTGTGTGTCTGTTTCTGTGTGTGTGTGTGTGTGTGTGTGTGTGTGTGTGTGTGTGTGTGTGTGTGTCTGTGTGTGTCTGTGTCTGTGTGTGTGTGTGTGTGTGTGTCTCTGTCTGTGTGTGTCTGTGTCTGTGTGTGTGTGTGTGTGTGTGTGTGTGTGTGTGTGTGTCTGTGTGTGTGTGTGTGTGTGTGTGTGTGTGTGTGTGTGTGTCTGTGTCTGTGTGTGTCTGTGTCTGTGTCTGTGTGTGTGTGTGTGTGTGTGTGTGTGTCTGTGTGTGTCTGTGTCTGTGTGTGTGTGTGTGTCTGTGTCTGTGTGTGTGTGTGTGTGTGTGTGTGTGTCTGTGTGTGTCTGTGTGTGTGTCTGTGTGTGTGTGTGTGTCTGTGTGTGTCTGTGTCTGTGTCTGTGTGTGTGTGTGTGTGTGTGTCTGTGTGTGTGTGTGTGTGTGTGTGTGTGTGTGTGTGTGTCTGTGTGTGTGTGTGTGTGTGTGTGTGTGTGTGTCTGTGTGTGTGTGTGTGTGTGTCTGTGTGTGTGTGTGTGTGTGTGTGTGTCTGTGTGTGTGTGTGTGTGTGTGTGTGTGTGTGTGTGTGTGTCTGTGTGTGTGTGTGTGTGTGTCTGTGTGTGTCTGTGTGTGTGTGTGTGTGTGTGTGTGTGTGTGTGTCTGTGTGTGTCTGTGTCTGTGTCTGTGTGTGTGTGTGTGTGTGTGTGTCTGTGTGTGTCTGTGTCTGTGTCTGTGTGTGTGTGTGTGTGTGTGTGTGTCTGTGTGTGTCTGTGTCTGTGTCTGTGTGTGTGTGTGTGTGTGTGTGTGTGTGTGTGTGTGTGTCTGTGTGTGTGTGTGTGTGTGGATTATCGACCTGTAATCTGTTCATCTCAGTCAGGGTCTCCTGCTGTAAATAGTTGCAGGTCAGATTAGAAGAAGCCGTGTCGCCTTTCTGCTGATCGAAAATAAACCACAGAAGAAGAAAACGATCAACAAGCTGAACATTTATCTATATATATATTTATTTATTAAATATATAGAGTTTATCTTCACATCCCACTGATTTGTTTTTATTCGTCTTAACAAACAGCAAACGACAGACTGAAGGAAAGAAAGTCAATGAAACCTCGAGGTTAATATCTGAACATGACAGAAGATTTGATGAGTCAGCGTCTTTCTGAGGAAAAAAAAGCTGAATGAGGACAGAAAAGCTCGGATCGAGTTTCAGTTCGAAACAAAGACAAAGCGAGAGGAGACACCGAAAAGACACAGAGTCCCGATGTGTCCGCTGATAGTTAACGTCTTTAAAGGACATGTTTAAATTACGTCTTTCTCTTTGCTGAATAACAAGAAATCAAATAGTTTGAATCAAGTCAGTTTTTATTCCATTAAGCAAAGCAAAGCTTCATAATCAGAACTTTTTTGCTGACTCGTCACTAACTTAAGCTAAAACTTTCTAAAAAAAAATACATTTCCACACGCGTGTTATTTTCGTATGTACGTGTTTTCTTTCTGAGGCGCTCAGTGGCAGGAAGAAGAAGGAATTAGCCGATTTCTCATTTCTGCTCACGAACTGGTGTCATCATCAAGTTCAGGTCTACACGCAACACTTCATTAACTTTTATCATAATGCACACAGCAGGACATTTAGACCAGCAGGACATTCAGACCAGCAGGACATTTAGACCAGCAGGACATTTAGACCAGCAGGACATTTAGACCAGCAGGACATTCAGACCGGCAGGACATTCAGACCGGCAGGACATTCAGACCAGCAGGACATTTAGACCGGCAGGACATTCAGACCGGCAGGACATTCAGACCGGCAGGACATTCAGACCGGCAGGACATTTAGACCAGCAGGACATTTAGATCTGCAGGACATTCAGACCGGCAGGACATTTAGACCAGCAGGATATTCAGACCTGCAGGACATTTAGATCGACAGGCAGACCGGCAGGACATTCAGACCGGCAGGACATTCAGACCAGCAGGACATTTAGACCAGCAGGACATTTAGACCTGCAGGAAATTCAGACCGGCAGGACATTCAGACCAGCAGGACATTTAGACCAGCAGGACATTCAGACCAGCAGGACATTCAGACCAGCAGGACATTTAGACCTGCAGTAAATTCAGACCGGCAGGACATTCAGACCGGCAGGACATTCAGACCGGCAGGACATTGAGACCGGCAGGACATTTAGACCGGCAGGACATTCAGACCGGCAGGACATTTAGACCAGCAGGACATTCAGAACAGCAGGACATTTAGACCAGCAGGACATTTAGACCAGCAGGACATTCAGACCTGCAGGACATTCAGACCCGCAGGACATTCAGACCAGCAGGACATTCAGACCCGCAGTACATTCAGACCACCAGGACATTTAGACACGCAGGACATTCCGACCAGCAGGACATTCAGACCAGCAGGACATTCAGACCTGCCGGACATTCAGACCAGCAGGACATTCAGACCTGCAGGACATTCAGACCGGCAGGACATTTAGACCAGCAGGACATTCAGACCTGCAGGACATTTAGATCGACAGGCAGACCGGCAGGACATTCAGACCGGCAGGACATTCAGACCAGCAGGACATTTAGACCAGCAGGACATTTAGACCGGCAGGACATTCAGACCTGCAGGACATTTAGACCAGCAGGATATTCAGACCTGCAGGACATTTAGATCGACAGGCAGACCGGCAGGACATTCAGACCGGCAGGACATTCAGACCTGCAGGACATTTAGACTGGCAGGATATTCAGACCTGCAGGACATTTAGACCGGCAGGCAGACCGGCAGGACATTCAGACCGGCAGGACATTCAGACCGGCAGGACATTTAGACCAGCAGGACATTTAGATCTGCAGGACATTCAGACCGGCAGGACATTTAGACCGGCAGGACATTCAGACCAGCAGGACATTTAGACCAGCAGGATATTCAGACCTGCAGGACATTTAGATCGACAGGCAGACCGGCAGGACATTCAGACCGGCAGGACATTCAGACCAGCAGGACATTTAGACCAGCAGGACATTTAGACCTGCAGGAAATTCAGACCGGCAGGACATTCAGACCGGCAGGACATTCAGTCCGGCAGGACATTGAGACCAGCAGGACATTTAGACCAGCAGGACATTCAGACCAGCAGGACATTCAGACCAGCAGGACATTTAGACCTGCAGTAAATTCAGACCGGCAGGACATTCAGACCGGCAGGACATTCAGACCGGCAGGACATTGAGAGCGGCAGGACATTTAGACCGGCAGGACATTCAGACCGGCAGGACATTTAGACCAGCAGGACATTCAGAACAGCAGGACATTTAGACCAGCAGGACATTTAGACCAGCAGGACATTCAGACCTGCAGGACATTCAGACCCGCAGGACATTCAGACCAGCAGGACATTCAGACCCGCAGTACATTCAGACCACCAGGACATTTAGACACGCAGGACATTCCGACCAGCAGGACATTCAGACCAGCAGGACATTCAGACCTGCCGGACATTCAGACCAGCAGGACATTCAGACCTGCAGGACATTCAGACCGGCAGGACATTTAGACCAGCAGGACATTCAGACCTGCAGGACATTTAGATCGACAGGCAGACCGGCAGGACATTCAGACCGGCAGGACATTCAGACCAGCAGGACATTTAGACCAGCAGGACATTTAGACCGGCAGGACATTCAGACCTGCAGGACATTTAGACCAGCAGGATATTCAGACCTGCAGGACATTTAGATCGACAGGCAGACCGGCAGGACATTCAGACCGGCAGGACATTCAGACCTGCAGGACATTTAGACTGGCAGGATATTCAGACCTGCAGGACATTTAGACCGGCAGGCAGACCGGCAGGACATTCAGACCGGCAGGACATTCAGACCAGCAGGACATTTAGACCAGCAGGACATTTAGACCTGCAGGACATTTAGACCAGCAGGACATTCAGACCTGCAGTACATTCAGACCTGCAGGACATTCAGACCTGCAGGACATTCAGACCAGCAGGACATTCAGACATGCAGGACATTTAGACTGGCAGGATATTCAGACCTGCAGGACATTTAGACCAACAGGCAGACCGGCAGGACATTTAGACCTGCAGGACATTTAGACCAGCAGGACATTCAGACCTGCAGTACATTCAGACCAGCAGGACATTAAGACCAGCAGGACATTCAGACCTGCCAGACATTCAGACCAGCAGGACATTCAGACCTGCAGGACATTTAGACCTGCAGGACATTTAGACCAGCAGGACATTCAGACCTGCAGTACATTCAGACCAGCAGGACATTCAGACCAGCAGGACATTTAGACCTGCAGGACATTTAGACCAGCAGGACATTCAGACCTGCAGTACATTCAGACCAACAGGACATTCAGACCAGCAGGACATTCAGACATGCAGGACATATAGACTGGCAGGATATTCAGACCTGCAGGACATTTAGACCAACAGGACATTTAGACCAGCAGGACATTCAGACCTGCAGTACATTCAGACCAGCAGGACATTAAGACCAGCAGGACATTCAGACCTGCCGGACATTCAGACCAGCAGGACATTCAGACCTGCAGGACATTCAGACCGGCAGGACATTTAGACCAGCAGGATATTCAGAACTGCAGGACATTTAGACCGACAGGCAGACCGGCAGGACATTCAGACCGGCAGGACATTCAGACCAGCAGGACATTTAGACCAGCAGGACATTCAGACCTGCAGGACATTTAGATTGACAGGCAGACTGGCAGGACATTCAGACCGGCAGGACATTCAGACCAGCAGGACATTTAGACCTGCAGGACATTTAGACCAGCAGGACATTCAGACCTGCAGTACATTCAGACCAGCAGGACATTCAGACCAGCAGGACATTTAGACCGGCAGGACATTTAGACCTGCAGGACATTCAGACCGGCAGGACATTTAGACCTGCAGGACTTTCAGATCTGCAGGACATTCAGACCGGCAGGACATTCAGACCAGCAGGACATTCAGACCTGCAGGACATTTAGACCGACAGGCAGACCGGCAGGACATTCAGACCGGCAGGACATTCAGACCAGCAGGACATTTAGACCAGCAGGACATTCAGACCTGCAGGACATTTAGATCGACAGGCAGACTGGCAGGACATTCAGACCGGCAGGACATTCAGACCAGTAGGACATTTAGACCTGCAGGACATTCAGACCAGCAGGACATTCAGACCTGCAGGACATTCAGACCGGCAGGACATTTAGACCTGCAGGACATTCAGATCTGCAGGACATTCAGACCAGCAGGACATTCAGACCTGCAGGACATTTAGACTGGCAGGATATTCAGACCTGCAGGACATTCAGACCTGCAGGACATTCAGACCAGCAGGACATTCAGACCTGCAGGACATTTAGACTGGCAGGATATTCAGACCGGCAGGACATTTACACCTGCAGGACATTCAGACCTGCCGGACATTCAGACCAGCAGGACATTCAGACCGGCAGGACATTTAGACCTGCAGGACATTCAGATCTGCAGGATATTCAGACCGGCAGGACATTCAGACCAGCAGGACATTTAGACCAGCAGGACATTTAGACCTGCAGGACATTTAGACCAGCAGGACATTCAGACCTGCCGGACATTCAGACCTGCCGGACATTCAGACCTGCAGGACATTCAGACCGGCAGGACATTTAGATCTGCAGGACATTCAGATCTGCAGGACATTCAGACCGGCAGGACATTCAGACCAGCAGGACATTTAGACCAGCAGGACATTCAGACCAGCAGGACATTCAGACCGGCAGGACATTCAGACCGGCAGGACATTCAGACCAGCAGGACATTTAGACCTGCAGGACTTTCAGACCTGCAGGACATTTAGACCAGCAGGACATTTAGACCTGCAGGACATTTAGACCAGCAGGACATTCAGACCTGCAGTACATTCAGACCTGCAGGACATTCAGACCTGCAGGACATTCAGACCAGCAGGACATTCAGACATGCAGGACATTTAGACTGGCAGGATATTCAGACCTGCAGGACATTTAGACCAACAGGCAGACCGGCAGGACATTTAGACCTGCAGGACATTTAGACCAGCAGGACATTCAGACCTGCAGTACATTCAGACCAGCAGGACATTAAGACCAGCAGGACATTCAGACCTGCCGGACATTCAGACCAGCAGGACATTCAGACCTGCAGGACATTCAGACCGGCAGGACATTTAGACCAGCAGGATATTCAGAACTGCAGGACATTTAGACCGACAGGCAGACCGGCAGGACATTCAGACCGGCAGGACATTCAGACCAGCAGGACATTTAGACCAGCAGGACATTCAGACCTGCAGGACATTTAGATTGACAGGCAGACTGGCAGGACATTCAGACCGGCAGGACATTCAGACCAGCAGGACATTTAGACCTGCAGGACATTTAGACCAGCAGGACATTCAGACCTGCAGTACATTCAGACCAGCAGGACATTCAGACCAGCAGGACATTCAGACCAGCAGGACATTTAGACCTGCAGGACATTTAGACCTGCAGGACATTCAGACCTGCCGGACATTCAGACCAGCAGGACATTCAGACCTGCAGGACATTCAGACCGGCAGGACATTTAGACCTGCAGGACATTCAGATCTGCAGGACATTCAGACCGGCAGGACATTCAGACCAGCAGGACATTCAGACCTGCAGGACATTTAGACCGACAGGCAGACCGGCAGGACATTCAGACCGGCAGGACATTCAGACCAGCAGGACATTTAGACCTGCAGGACATTCAGACCTGCAGGACATTTAGATCGACAGGCAGACTGGCAGGACATTCAGACCGGCAGGACATTCAGACCAGCAGGACATTTAGACCTGCAGGACATTCAGACCAGCAGGACATTCAGACCTGCAGGACATTCAGACCGGCAGGACATTTAGACCTGCAGGACATTCAGATCTGCAGGACATTCAGACCAGCAGGACATTCAGACCTGCAGGACATTTAGACTGGCAGGATATTCAGACCTGCAGGATATTCAGACCTGCAGGACATTCAGACCAGCAGGACATTCAGACCTGCAGGACATTTAGACTGGCAGGATATTCAGACCTGCAGGACATTTAGACCAGCAGGACATTCAGACCTGCCGGACATTCAGACCAGCAGGACATTCAGACCTGCAGGACATTCAGACCGGCAGGACATTTAGACCTGCAGGACATTCAGACCTGCAGTACATTCAGACCTGCAGGACATTCAGACCGGCAGGACATTCAGACCAGCAGGACATTTAGACCTGCAGGACATTTAGACCAGCAGGACATTCAGACCTGCAGTACATTCAGACCGGCAGGACATTCAGACCAGCAGGACATTTAGACCGGCAGGACATTTAGACTGGCAGGATATTCAGACCAGCAGGACATTTAGATTGACAGGCAGACTGGCAGGACATTCAGACCTGCCGGACATTCAGACCAGCAGGACATTTAGACCAGCAGGACATTCAGACCTGCAGGACATTCAGACCTGCAGGACATTTAGACCAACAGGCAGACCGGCAGGACATTTAGACCTGCAGGACATTTAGACCAGCAGGACATTCAGACCTGCAGGACATTTAGATTGACAGGCAGACTGGCAGGACATTCAGACCTGCCGGACATTCAGACCAGCAGGACATTTAGACCAGCAGGACATTCAGACCTGCAGGACATTTAGATTGACAGGCAGACTGGCAGGACATTCAGACCTGCCGGACATTCAGACCAGCAGGACATTCAGACCTGCAGGACATTCAGACCGGCAGGACATTTAGACCTGCAGGACATTCAGACCTGCAGTACATTCAGACCTGCAGGACATTCAGACCGGCAGGACATTCAGACCAGCAGGACATTTAGACCTGCAGGACATTTAGACCAGCAGGACATTCAGACCTGCAGTACATTCAGACCGGCAGGACATTCAGACCAGCAGGACATTTAGACCGGCAGGACATTTAGACCGGCAGGACATTCAGACCTGCCGGACATTCAGACCAGCAGGACATTCAGACCGGCAGGACATTTAGACCTGCAGGACATTCAGATCTGCAGGATATTCAGACCGGCAGGACATTCAGACCAGCAGGACATTTAGACCAGCAGGACATTTAGACCTGCAGGACATTTAGACCAGCAGGACATTCAGACCTGCCGGACATTCAGACCAGCAGGACATTCAGACCTGCAGGACATTTAGACCGGCAGGACATTCAGACCTGCCGGACATTCAGACCAGCAGGACATTCAGACCTGCAGGACATTTAGACCAGCAGGACATTCAGACCTGCCGGACATTCAGACCAGCAGGACATTCAGACCTGCAGGACATTTAGACCGGCAGGACATTCAGACCGGCAGGACATTTAGACCTGCAGGACATTCAGATCTGCAGGACATTCAGACCGGCAGGACATTCAGACCAGCAGGACATTCAGACCTGCAGGACATTTAGACCGACAGGCAGACCGGCAGGACATTCAGACCGGCAGGACATTTAGACCTGCAGGACATTTAGACCGGCAGGACATTTAGACCTGCAGTAAATTCAGACCTGCAGGACATTCAGATCTGCAGGACATTCAGACCGGCAGGACATTCAGACCTGCAGTACATTCAGACCTGCAGGACATTCAGATCTGCAGGACATTCAGACCGGCAGGACATTCAGACCTGCAGGACATTCAGATCTGCAGGACATTCAGACCGGCAGGACATTCAGACCTGCAGGACATTCAGACCAGCAGGACATTCAGACCTGCAGGACATTCAGGCGAGCAGGACAGGCAGACCAGCAGGACATTCAGATCTGCAGGACATTCAGACCTGCTGGACATTCAGACCAGCAGGACATTCAGACCCGTGAACAGCAGCGTGAGTTCGGTTCTCCGTTCTCCGTTCTGAGAGACCAGCAGCTGTTATTTTGTCCTGAGCTGCTGTTCGTCTTATTCATCGTTAATTATCGGGTGTCGCTCTTCGACGGATCCGATTTCCTGGAAGCAGCAGTTAAACTCTTTGTTTGTGTTCGGATCATTAACCCAGTTTCACCGAGAACAGTTCACACCTGCTCAGGTGAGATTACCTGCTGCTTCCTCAGGCTGCACGCAAGCCAACGCGCCATTACTGCTTATTCAACATGTTTCAGACACACGACTCTGTATGTTCTCTGACATCACTGGTTACCCATGATGCCGTTCTCAGGTCAACAGAAGTCTAAATGTGTGAACTGACTTGTCATGCAGGTTGATGAACCAGTGGTTGATCCGGATACATTGAAGGTTGAGTGTGATAATAAAGAGGTGACTGGAGTCCTTCATGCCTAATCTGAGATCTGAGTCGTTATAAAAGGAGCTCAGCATGTGAGCTGCAGGTCGGCCAGCCTTCTACCTGACAGTCAGCGCTGAGGGCAGAGAACCTGACGGAGAACCTGACGGAGAACCCACAGAAAGTTTTAAAGTATATTCTCTGTCGATCGACTGGATGTTTCATGGGTGCTATAATATTAACCAGATAATATTCACCAGATCATATTCACCAGATAATATTCACCAGATAATATTAATCAGATAATATTCACCAGATAATATTAATCAGATAATATTAACCAGATAATATTCACCAGATAATATTAATCAGATAATATTCACCAGATAATATTAATCAGATAATATTCACCAGATAATATTCACCAGCTAGTATTAACCAGATAATATTCACCAGATAATATTAATCAGATAATATTCACCAGATAATATTAATCAGATAATATTCACCAGATAATATTCACCAGATAATATTAATCAGATAATATTAATCAGATCATATTCACCAGATAATATTCACCAGATAATATTAATCAGATAATATTCACCAGATAATATTCACCAGATAATATTAATCAGATAATATTAACCAGATAATATTAACCAGATAATATTCACCAGATAATATTAATCAGATAATATTCACCAGATAATATTAATCAGATAATATTAACCAGATAATATTAATCAGATAATATTAATCAGATAATATTAATCAGATAATATTCACCAGATAATATTAACCAGATAATATTAATCAGATAATATTAACCAGATAATATTAATCAGATAATATTCACCAGATAATATTCACCAGATAATATTAATCAGATAATATTAACCAGATAATATTAATCAGATAATATTCACCAGATAATATTCACCAGATAATATTAATCAGATAATATTAATCAGATAATATTCACCAGATAATATTCACCAGATAATATTAATCAGATAATATTCACCAGATAATATTCACCAGATAATATTAACCAGATAATATTAATCAGATAATATTAACCAGATAATATTAATCAGATAATATTAACCAGATAATATTAACCAGATAATATTCACCAGATAATATTAATCAGATAATATTCACCAGATAATATTAATCAGATAATATTAACCAGATAATATTAATCAGATAATATTAATCAGATAATATTAATCAGATAATATTCACCAGATAATATTAACCAGATAATATTAATCAGATAATATTAACCAGATAATATTAATCAGATAATATTCACCAGATAATATTCACCAGATAATATTAATCAGATAATATTAACCAGATAATATTAACCAGATAATATTCATCAGATAATATTAATCAGATAATATTCACCAGATAATATTAATCAGATAATATTAACCAGATAATATTCACCAGATCATATTAATCAGATAATATTAACCAGATAATATTAATCAGATAATATTAATCAGATAATATTAACCAGATAATATTAATCAGATAATATTAACCAGATAATATTCACCAGATCATATTAATCAGATAATATTAACCAGATAATATTAATCAGATAATATTAACCAGATAATATTCACCAGATAATATTCACCAGATAATATTAATCAGATAATATTAACCAGATAATATTAACCAGATAATATTCACCAGATAATATTAATCAGATAATATTAACCAGATAATATTCACCAGATCATATTAATCAGATAATATTCACCAGATAATATTAATCAGATAATATTAATCAGATAATATTAATCAGATAATATTCACCAGATAATATTAACCAGATAATATTAATCAGATAATATTAACCAGATAATATTAATCAGATAATATTCACCAGATAATATTCACCAGATAATATTAATCAGATAATATTAACCAGATAATATTAACCAGATAATATTCATCAGATAATATTAATCAGATAATATTCACCAGATAATATTAATCAGATAATATTAACCAGATAATATTCACCAGATCATATTAATCAGATAATATTAACCAGATAATATTAATCAGATAATATTAATCAGATAATATTAACCAGATAATATTCACCAGATAATATTCACCAGATAATATTAACCAGATAATATTAAACATATTACTAGTTACTCTGTTAAACATCTAATAAGTAATTTGAATGGCTTCATCAAAGTAATACAACCTAAAACATTTGGTGGGAAAGAGATTGAATGTAATAAAAGTGATCAATAAAAGAAAACAAGCATAGTATCCGTTCAAGTGTTATGTGTGTTGCTGCATTGTGTGTTGCTGCAGTGTGTGTTGCTGCAGTGTGTGTTGCTGCATGTGTTGCTGCAATGTGTGTTGCTGCGGTGTGTGTTGCAGCAGTGTGTTGCTGCAGTGTGTGTTGCTGCAGTGTTGCTGCATTGTGTGTTGCTGCATTGTGTGTTGCTGCAGTGTGTGTTGCTGCATGTGTTGCTGCAGTGCGTGTTGCTGCAGTGTGTGTTGCTGCAGTGTGTGTTGCTGCAGTGTGTGTTGCTGCGGTGTGTGTTGCAGCAGCGTGTTGCTGCGGTGTGTGTTGCTGCATTGTGTGTTGCTGCATGTGTTGCTGCAGTGCGTGTTGCTGCATTGTGTGTTGCTGCAATGTGTGTTGCTGCGGTGTGTGTTGCAGCAGTGTGTTGCTGCAGTGTGTGTTGCTGCAGTGTGTGTTGCTGCAGTGTGTTGCTGCATTGTGTGTTGCTGCAGTGTGTTGCTGCATGTGTTGCTGCAGTGCGTGTTGCTGCAATGTGTGTTGCTGCAGTGTATGTTGCTGCATTGTGTGTTGCTGCAGTGTGTGTTGCTGCAGTGTGTGTTGCTGCATGTGTTGCTGCAGTGCGTGTTGCTGCAGTGCGTGTTGCTGCAGTGTGTGTTGCTGCAGTGTTGCTGCATTGTGTGTTGCTGCATTGTGTGTTGCTGCAGTGTGTGTTGCTGCATGTGTTGCTGCAGTGCGTGTTGCTGCAGTGTGTGTTGCTGCAGTGTGTGTTGCTGCGGTGTGTGTTGCAGCAGCGTGTTGCTGCGGTGTGTGTTGCTGCGGTGTGTGTTGCTGCAGTGCGTGTTGCTGCAGTGTGTGTTGCTGCAGTGTGTGTTGCTGCGGTGTGTGTTGCAGCAGCGTGTTGCTGCGGTGTGTGTTGCTGCGGTGTGTGATGCTGCATGTGTTGCTGCGGTGGAGGTTACTGTCGGTCAGATCAGACTTAATCCGATTCAGTCAGATTAAATTTGATAATCCCATTAAAGAGCGTTCAGTGTCCATCAGCAGATAAGCACTGCAGCGGCTACTGGAGGCCATCTTCATCACTCTCATCTGGTTTCCATGGTAACCACATCTCCATAATTAATGTGTCCAGATTGATTTTAAACATGAATTTTTCAAAGAAGCAGAACACCCTGTCAGACACTGTCTGATCTGAAGGACTGTGACGGGGAACTGGACTCGGGTCAGTCAGAGCTGAATCCAGACCTGCAGACTGAGCGCTCATCGCATTAAGTGTGTTGCACCTGTCCTGGCTCCTGTCACATTTACCTGTTACATCATCCACCATCCAAACACCAGATCAACATTAAAACCTGATCTGAGGCCGGAAGCACAACAGATCCAGCATTTTTATATCCTGTCTGTGCAGGATGAAGCCTGATCAATAATATGTAACATCAGTCAGAATCTAAGCTGATGGACACAAATGTAAGACATGTAAAAGGTTTTTCCAGGTGAAGTCTGGTTTGAATTAAAATCCCACCATTCATAGCGGTCGGTCGGGTTTGTGTGAATCTTGGCAGACTGATGTGAAAGTGGAGCGAGAGAAAAGCCTCCACACTGATGTGAAACCCGAGCCGAGGACTTGAAGACAAAGAAACCCTCTCGGTCCGGCTGGGAACCTGCACACTGATTGTTTCTCTTCTATCTCAGGTTACAAAACTCTGCTCAAAGGGATCTCTGGGAAATTTACCAGCCGGGACCTGGTGGCCATCATGGGGCCTTCAGGAGCTGGGAAGTCCACCCTCATGAATATCCTGGCTGGGTACAGGTGAGTTTCATCTGTCTGCATTAATCTGTGCTTTATTTTTTATTTAAAGATTCAGCAGAGACCTGAAGTCTGAAGCCAGATGGATATTATAGGAGACAGTGTTGACCTGATGGTTGTAGTTCTCAGCGTGTCCTGATGGGGGCGGTGTTGTAGTTCCCAGTCTGACCTGATGGCGGCGGTGTTGTAGTTCTCAGTCTGACCTGATGGCGGCGGTGTTGTAGTTCTCAGTCTGTCCTGATGGGGGCGGTGTTGTAGTTCTCAGTTTAACCTGATGGGGGCGGTGTTGTAGTTCTCAACGTGTCCTGATGGGGGCGGTGTTGTAGTTCTCAGTCTGACCTGATGGGGGCGGTGTTGTAGTTCTCAACGTGTCCTGATGGGGGCAATGTCTCTGTGAACAGGGAGACGGGGATGAAGGGGGAGATCCTGATCAACGGGCAGCCCAGAGACCTGCGCTCCTTCAGGAAGGTTTCCTGCTACATCATGCAGGACGACATGCTGCTGCCTCATCTCACCGTCCAGGAGGTCATGATGGTACCAAAACACCCCGAATCACATCAGATTCTGGTCCCTGCAGTTTGACCCGTTTCAGTGTTGTTAGCTGAACGTTGTTTTCTGTGCAGGTTTCAGCCAACCTGAAGCTGCAGGAGAAGGCGGAGGCTCGCAGAGAGATGGTGAGTCCAGACCCCCGACTACTTCCTGGTCCCTGAATGCACCCTTTAATCAGCAGGTCTGGTTCTGGTTTCTGTGTTCAGGTCCGGGAGATCCTGATGGCTCTGGGTTTGATGGACTGTGCTAAAACCAGGACATCGCACCTTTCTGGCGGTCAGAGGAAGAGACTGGCCATCGCTCTGGAGCTCGTCAATAATCCTCCGGTCATGTTCTTCGATGAACCCACGAGGTCAGAACCACAACATGGTTTAATTGGACCCGTTTTACCCCCTGATATCGATATCGACCCCTGAAATCTATAAAAGTTAAGACGCTCAGTAAACTAAACAAAAACAGAATGGGATGATTTGTAAATCATGTCAACTCACATTTAATATAAAACCAAGACCAAAGACAACATAGTAAAGACATTTTATTGTTTTATTAAAAATATATGAACATTTTGAATCTGATGCAGCAGCACGTCTCTAAAAGTTGTTCCAGGATCATGTTCACCACTGCACTGCATCACCTCTTCTTTTAACAACACTCTGTAAATGTTGGAGAACTGAGGAGACCGGTTTCTGGAGTTTTGAAAGTTAAATGTTATCCCACAGGCAAATAGTTCAACAATCTAAGAATAATGTTCCTCAACGTAAAACTACAAAGAATTAGTGGATTTCATCGTCTGCGGTTCATAATATCATTAAAAGATTCAGAGAATCTGGAGAAATCTCTGAACACAAGGGACAAGGCTGGAAACCAATATTGGATGGTGGTGATCTTCGGGCCCTCAGGCAGCACTGCATTAAAAACACACTATTCTGGAGTGGAAATCACTGCATGGGCTCAGGAACACTTGTGAAAACCATCGTCTGTGAACACAGTTCATCGCTGCGTCCACAAATGATGTTAAAACTCTCCAAAGAAGAAACCAGATAGAAACATGATCCAGAAACACCGCCGCCTTCTCTGGACCGAGATCATTGAAGATGGACTGAGGTGAAGTGGACAACTGTCCTGAGGTCTGATGGATCACAATCTGAGATTCTGTTTGAAAATCATGGACGCTGCATCCTCCAGGTTAAAGAGGAGAGGGACCATCCAGCTTCTTATAGCATTAAACTGGCCTCCTGCAGTCCAGACCTGTCAATCATTGAAAACATTTAGCACATTAGGAAATGAAAAATACAACAAAGGAGACCCTGAACTGTTGAGCAGCTGAAATCCTGTATGAGGCAAGAATGGGACCACATTTCACTTTCAAAACTCCAGAAACTGGTCTCCTCAGTTCCCAAACGTTTACAGAGTGTTGTTAAAAGAAGAGGTGGTGAACATGACCCCCTCTGTTGTCTGAGGTGAATATTGGCAGACGTCCAGAGTGTTGTTAAAACTCTTTGTCTCTGCGTCTCAGTGGTCTGGACAGCTCGTCCTGCTTCCAGGTGGTGTCTCTGCTCAAAGCTCTGGCTCAAGGAGGACGGACCGTCATCTGCACCATCCACCAGCCCAGCGCCAAACTCTTCGAACTGTTCGACAAGGTGATCGAACCCAGCAGCTTCTCGATAGACTCACCTGAAACGGCGGTCACACCTGCATCTGCTTTCATTCCACAAACTCTCCAACCCGTGTGTGTGTGTGTGTGTGTGTGTGTGTGTGTGTGTGTGTGTGTGTGTGTGTGTGTGTGTGTGTGTGTTGCAGCTGTACGTGCTGAGTCAGGGTCAGTGCATCTACCGAGGGAAGGTGTCCAGTCTGGTTCCCTACCTGAGAGACCTCGGACTCAACTGCCCCACCTACCACAACCCCGCCGACTTTGGTAAGAGTCGCCGGACGTTCTCGTCTGGTTCTCTGTCCTCGTCTGACCCCGACTGTCCTCCGCCGCAGTGATGGAGGTGGCGTCCGGAGAGTACGGAGACCAGATGCTGCGACTGGTGAAGGCGGTCCAGGACAGGAAGTCAGAGAAGGACTACCAGACGGAGCTGAACGGAGACACGAACCTCCACTCGTTCCTGTGGCAGCGCGCAGAGGAGGTAGAAAACAAACGCACCCCATCCATCCATATGTCCATCATCCATCCATACATCCATCATTCATTCATCCATCCATCCATCCATCCATCCATCCATCCATCCATCCATCATCCATCCATCCATCCATCATTCATTCATCCATCCATCCATCCATCCATCCATCCATCCATCCATCCATCCATCATCCATCCATCCATCCATCCATCCATCCATCCATCCATCCATCCATCATCCATCCATCCATCCATCCATCCATCCATCATCCATCATCCATCATCCATCCATCATCCATCCATCCATCCATCATCCATCCATCATCCATCCATCCATCCATCCATCCATCCATCCATCCATCCATCCATCATCCATCCATCCATCCATCCATCATCCATCCATCCATCCATCCATCCATCCATCCATCCATCATCCATCCATCCATCCATCCATCCATCCATCCATCATCCATCCATCCATCCATCCATCCATCCATCCATCATCCATCATCCATCCATCCATCCATCCATCCATCCATCATCCATCCATCATCCATCATCCATCATCCATCCATCCATCCATCATCCATCCATCCATCCATCATCCATCCATCATCCATCCATCATCCATCCATCCATCCATCCATCCATCCATCCATCCATCCATCCATCATCCATCCATCCATCCATCCATCCATCCATCCATCATCCATCCATCATCCATCATCCATCATCCATCATCCATCCATCCATCCATCATCCATCCATCCATCCATCCATCCATCATCCATCCATCCATCCATCATCCATCCATCATCCATCCATCCATCCATCCATCCATCCATCCATCCATCCATCCATCATCCATCATCCATCATCCATCCATTCATCATCCATCCATCCATCCATCATCCATCCATCCATCCATCCATCCATCCATCATCCATCCATCATCCATCCATCCATCCATCCATCCATCCATCCATCCATCCATCCATCCATCATCCATCCATCATCCATCCATCCATCCATCCATCCATCCATCCATCCATCCATCCATCCATCCATCATCTATCCATCCATCATGATCCCAGCTGATGAATACTGTCATGTTATTTAACTCTGCTGTACCTGTATTTCCCATCATGCCTCTGTCTTTCTTCCAGGAGAGTTCTTCGTCTGAAGGCTGTCACAGTTTCTCAGCCAGCTGTATGACTCAGTTCTCCATTCTGTTCAGGAGAACCTTCCTCAGCATCCTCCGAGACTCGGTGAGTCCAACATGTGGAGGCTGTGGATGGGTGCTCCCACTGGGATCATTCATGCAACAATTAAGACATCTTTAAGACTAGTTTAAGCTTTAATGATAATTTGCTAGATTTCAGGAAGATATTTTTCTTTTAATTCTCTTGTAAAAACCAGCTGCTACTTAAATTAGAGGATAATCACAAGAATTTATCAAAAAGTTTTGTATTTTACACTCAACAAAAATATAAACGCAACGCTTTTCTTTTTGCTCCCATTTTTTGAAGTAGAAGAACTTCATCTTGGTTCAGCGATATTAGCGTGTAAAATTTTAATAAGAACTGCTCTCATTGGTCGAGCAGGTGCTGACTCACCTGAGGATCTCGTCTCACATCGGGATCGGCGTTCTGATTGGTCTGTTGTACCTGGGCATCGGGAACGAGGCCAAGAAGGTTCTGAGTAACTCCGGATTCCTCTTCTTCTCCATGTTGTTCCTCATGTTCGCTGCTCTGATGCCCACAGTGCTCACATGTGAGTCAGCATATTTAAACATAGACTGTGTGTGGATTCATGTCGACACAGGTGATGCTCATTTACCTTAGTTTACCTAGTTTTTACTTTAACAGCAGGACATTGAACATGTCAGGACCACTGACTGTTTATAAAAGAGTTTGTAGCTTCAGGTCTGTAAAATGGTTCTGATCCAGAAGTGTCTTCAGCTGCAATACCAGCGAGTGCCACTAGAGGTCGGCTCCAAAAAGCCTCCGGCTCCATAGACTCCCATTCAACTTCTCTCATCAAATCCAAAGTGAATAAAATGTGTCCATCAGTTATCTCGGTGTTGTTAGCTAAAGTCACTCCTTCTTATTAGTTTTCTGGAGGTCCATCTGAAAATAATCCCTCATTCATTAGAAAAGAAGATTCAAGAAGACCTGTTTTTGGGGGTGTGTCTGTTTGATTGACAGGCCTGTGGTGCAGTCAGGTTACAGCTAGATTACAGATTATGTATTGATGATGCTGAACTGTATCGGTCAGATCTCCGTTTAGATCATGGAAAGGAAACATCAATGATTAGTATTGTTCAGGACGGGATCACTGACCAACCAGGTGGTATCATCAACATAGATGATGTTGGAGCTGAGTGTGTGTGTGTGTGTGTGTGTGTGTGTGTGTGTGTGTGTGTGTGTGTGTGTGTGTGTGTGTGTGTGTGTGTTTCAGTTCCTCTGGAGATGGGAGTGTTTCTGAGGGAACACCTGAACTACTGGTACAGTCTGAAGGCGTACTACCTGGCTAAGACGATGGCTGACGTCCCCTTCCAGGTAACACGACACAGCTGGATGCATCGATTGATCAGAGCATCAACAGCAGGAAATTAATCAGAAACACTTTTAATAATGAAAAGATAGTTCACTGTTCGAGTCCGAAACGTCTGTTGATTCTAAATTTTGAAATTTTTTCTGTCAAACATGAAACTGAATCCAAGTATAATGTGCAGTACTGAGTATAATGTGCAGTACTGAGTATCCTGTGTAGTACTGAGTACTTTGTGCCGTGCAGGTGGTCTTCCCGGTGGTGTACTGCAGTATCGTGTACTGGATGACGGCTCAGCCTCCGGACGCCGGGCGCTTCTTCCTCTTCCTGTCTCTGGGGGTGTTGACCTCGCTGGTGGCTCAGAGTCTGGGTCTGCTGATCGGAGCCGCCTCCACCTCGCTGCAGGTCGGTTCTCTCGTCCGCCGCCTCACCTGTGTGAGCTCACAGGTGTGTTGACCGGCCGACGTCACTCAGGTGCGTCTGTCTCCTGCAGGTGGCCACGTTTGTGGGTCCGGTCACGGCGATCCCGGTTCTGCTGTTCTCCGGGTTCTTCGTCAGTTTCGACACCATCCCCTGGTATCTGCAGTGGATGTCCTACATCTCCTACGTCAGGTGGGGGCGGTGCTCCACGACTGCAGGACCGAGCAGAGAGACGAGAGGCGTCCACCCAGCAGGGGGCGCTACAGCTCAGAAGGTCCTCAGCTGAACTGGTTGTGCTGTGTTTCAGGTACGGCTTCGAGGGCGTCATCCTGTCCATCTACGGTCTGGACCGGCAGGATCTTCACTGCGATGAAGACGACACGTGTCACTTCCAGAAGTCGGAGGCCATCCTGAAGGAGCTGGACATGCTGGATGCCAAACTCTACCTGGACTTCATTGTCCTCGCCATCTTCTTCTTCTCTCTGAGGCTCATCGCTTACTTTGTCCTCCGGTACAAGATCAGCTCGGAGAGGTAAACCGGGACCAGGACCGGGAGGACGAGTCCCAGAGCGCCCAGCATTTACCTGTAGGCCAAAGGTAGCGTGTAGCCGTGTAGTCTGTCTACATGTGAATCTACTTTGGCTCGCCGTTGTCGAGGAGACAGGATGTAAGCAGACGTCTGAGGCCCGCTGACGTAGATCTGGTTCGGGGACCGGTCCCTCTCAGGTCCTGCAGGAGCCGGAGCTGGTCTCCGGGTTCCTGAAGGTCTCACTGCGCCACAACCTGAAGGACGGCAGGAAAACTCCCAGTTTTTACTCACGTTTCTCCACTCAGCTCATTAAAATGAGACTGATTCAGTTTTTAATAAGTGTCATCAGGATGACATCATCTCTGTTACTGTAGGACATGTGGACTCAGAGACTGTATCTCAGACGCTCAATAAAAATGTAATTTCCTGAATAATCTTTGTGATTTATGTTTCCACTGCAGCTTCAGCCGAGATTTACATTCAAATCTGCTGATTGTTGTCACCTTGAACTCCAAGTAGAACGACGTCCTTATCAGCCACAGGTTTCAGAAAATAAAATGCTGCTGAGCATACGTGTACTTGACCAATCAGAGACACTCAGCCCTGCAAGCCCCGCCTCCAATTGTTCCTGAATCTGGCGACGCCCCGTTTGGGGACCAATGAGCCGAAACCTGCTGATCAATAACAGATGACGTGAATAATCTCGGTTGGCGATGAGGTTCGAAAATGTTCAGCGCTGAATAAATCAAATAAATCAAATTAAAGTTGATTGTGACATATGAGATCGATTATAATTCAACATATTATAGTTACGGTTCTGCACCCTGAACACCCTGAAGACAAAATCTAATTTTTATTTCAGTATTTTTAAATAGTTAAAAAGTTATTCAGCTTTAATTAAATATTAAATCAGCTGCAGGAAGAACTTTATTTTAGTAATTAAATCAAATAATATTCTTATTAAATGAGTATAAACTGCAGCACATTCTGTTCCATACTTGGAGCCGGCGTTGAACCTGTTCATCAGGTGAAATCAGACGAAATCTGCAGCTGGTGACGTTTTGACTGCTGGCCTCATCAGAGAACATTTTCAGGTTCTCTCGAGTCTCGGATGTTTTTCTGAGGTTTGTCTGCTTGTGACAGAGGTTGAATCGACCGCACTAGAATTTAAACATAAACCGCGTTTTACTTCGTCGGTGGGAAATTTAAGTGGAAGAAAACCTCCATCAGCTGATTTAAGAGGACGATCCACAGAGCAACATGCTGATTAATCAGGAAATCCAATCAAACTCTGTGAGGGAGAACTAACTGCTGGTCGACCACCTGCACTGTGTCCCTGTGACCAGGAGGTGGAGCTGTGGGACATCAGTGTCAACTCTGTTGATTTAAAGTCTGTGCATCTGGAGGCACCTTCTACTTCCTGGAGGCACCTTCTACTTCCTGGAGGCATCTTCTACTTCCTGGAGGCACCTTCTACTTCCTGGAGGCACCTTCTTCTTTCTGGAGGCACCTTCTTCTTCCTGGAGGGACATTCTACTTCCTGGAGCCGCCTCCCTGCAAGAAGTGTTGATGTTTGTAAACACAAACTCACACTTTATTCTGGCTTTTAATAGAATTATATTTATTTCTTCAAATTGTATATAAATGTATCCATTTAAGTCAGTTTCTTTCTACTTATATAGTGTTATATTTATCCTTTCATCTTTTCTCTGGTGTAACAGATCTACAACAAAGAATCAGGGCTGCAGTCAGAAAAAAATAACAGAAGGAATTATTTTGAGTTAATGTTGAAACATCAAGTCAAAAAGTCGAGAAGTTAAAATGAATCAGGGTTAATTAAAGTGATGCTGATGAATGAGAACGTTTGCATCATCTGCAGTGTGAACCTCTGAGACTGACCGAGAGGGAGATCGCTCGTTAATGAAGTCCCTCAGGTCAAAGGTCGTGTGAGGCATCCCAGAGGCGTCTTCACGTTCAGACACAGTTTCCACTAATTCCCTCTGAAAGAAATTACAGACGGAGCTGCTGACCGGAGGGACCAATCAGCTGCTGACCGGAGGGACCAATCAGCTGCTGACCGGAGGGACCAATCAGCTGCTGACCGGAGGGACCAGTCAGCTGCGGTCCACGGAGGGCCGAGCGGGATAACGACCTCCTCGGGACCGTTGGTCTGGCGGTGAACCGACTGGACGTGAACTGTAAGTCCCTGAAAAATGTCATCATCTCGCTGCCACTCTGAAATCACATCATCGAACAAACAAACTTTTGGAATGAAAAAATTAAAAATCTTCCAGGAAGTTTTAAAAAAGCCTTAAAATGTGTGATTAAAAAAAAAAATGTGTCCAAACTGAAAGACATCGAAACGCGGTAGTTTAGTCTCAAGAAGAGACAAGGGTTTTATAGATGACAAGGTTTTGGAAGTCGGTACCAAGAGCCACGACTCTCCATCCCAACAAAGTCAACTTGAGTTCGTTTGTTTGCTCACCGACTGTAGGCGGCCTGTCGATATTCAGGAACGGCGCTCCGAACATAACTTCATTTGTTAAATGGGGACGGTAGCTGGAGAGGTCGACTCGTTTAGTTATACGTGCAGAATGTGGTTGGACGTTGTTCTGCTGAAATAAACAAGACCTTCCCTGAAAGAGACGTTGTCTGGATGGCAGCATATGTTGCTCCAAAACCTGAATATATCATTCAGCATTAATGCTTCCTTCCAGATGTTCAAGCTGCCCATGCCATGTGCACTAATGCATCCCTGTACCATCACAGATGCTGGCTTTAGAACTGAGCTGATAACAAGCTGGATGGTCCCTCTCCTCTTTAACCTGGAGGATGCAGCGTCCATGATTTCCAAACAGAATCTCAGATTGTGATCCATCAGACCTCAGGACAGTTGTCCACTTCACCTCAGTCCATCTTCAATGATCTCGGTCCAGAGAAGGCGGCGGTGTTTCTGGATCATGTTTCTATCTGGTTTCTTCTTTGGAGAGTTTTAACATCATTTGTGGACGCAGCGATGAACTGTGTTCACAGACGATGGTTTTCACAAGTGTTCCTGAGCCCATGCAGTGATTTCCACTCCAGAATAGTGTGTTTTTAATGCAGTGCTGCCTGAGGGCCCGAAGATCACCACCATCCAATATTGGTTTCCAGCCTTGTCCCTTGTGTTCAGAGATTTCTCCAGATTCTCTGAATCTTTTAATGATATTATGAACCGTAGACGATGAAATCCACTAATTCTTTGTAGTTTTACGTTGAGGAACATTATTCTTAGATTGTTGAACTGTTTTCCAACACAGTCTTTCAGAGTGGTGAACCTCTCCCCATCTTCACTGCTGAGAGACTCTGCCTCTCTGAAATCATCTTTTTATACCCAATCATGTTACTGATCTGTTGCCATGGTAACCTCATTACTGTTGAGATGTTCCACCAGGTGATTTTTGTATCTTTACACAACTGGAAAATTTTTACATTTGGTCTATTTTCAATGAAATATGAGTTTACATGATTTACAAATCATCACATTGTGTTTTCATTATAATTTTTAGCATCCCAACTGTTTTTGGTTTTATTTGTTGTCTTCAAGTTTTTACTGAACATCTTGAATTAGTTCTGAACTGTTGGACACGACCTCATATTTGGTGGTTTGGGTTGTTAGAACCATTAATGAGACACTGCATTTGTCAATAAAAGGATGTTGTCCCGCGGGGTGAGGAGGCCGTTCAGAAGTCTGAGGGAGCCTTTAAAGTGAACGATGTCGCTGCAGCCCAGTTAGAAGCGACTGCAGCACCACAGGAGAATAATACTGAACACTGAATACTAATATTATGAATGTGTCTTTAACACGTTCAATGAAGAGGAAACAGTGACTTTATGCTGCTTGTGGGATTTTCTATCTTTTTTCCTGCGTTGATGAAATATGAAAAGATATGTTTGATGTAAACAACTGATTCACTATCAGGCTGAAAGAAATGAAGTGAAACTTTGCTTATTCAATGTTTTTAATGACTTCATCGTTTTAGAGGATGACGATGAATTCAACTTCAACTTTGTCTTATTTCATTCTGGAAGCTTATTTACAACTCGGAGCATTGCGGTATTTTTATTTCGTTCTAACTGTGATGTTGTACGTTGTGATCGTGGTCTCCAACGTGTTCCTCCTGGTGGTGATCTGTGTGAACCGCAGCTTACATGAACCGATGTACCTGTTCCTGTGCAGCCTGTTAGTGAACGAGCTGTATGGTAGTTCAGGCTTGTTTCCCTTCCTGCTGCTTCAGATCCTGTCGGACGCTCACACCGTTCCTGCTGCGTTCTGCTTCCTGCAGGTTTTCTGTTTGTACTCGTACGCTAACGTAGAGTTGTGTAACTTGGCCGTGATGTCGTACGACCGCTACGTCGCCATCTGCTGGCCGCTGCAGTACAACACACGCATGACGTTCAACACGGTGGTCATCTTCATCGTCGTGATCTGGTTGTACTCCTTCGTCAGGTGTGTGATCAACATATGTTTGAGCGTCCGTCTGACTTTGTGTGGAAACGGCATCAACAGTTTGTACTGTCAGAACTTCCTCATCGTCAGGCTGGCGTGTTCCGACACCAAAGTCAACAACATCCACGGACTGTTCGGGGTTTTTCTCTCCATCGTGGTTCCTCTGCTTGCAATCCTGTTCTCTTACACCAAAATCCTGAAGGTGTGTTTCTCTGGCTGCAGCCGGACGAGGCAGAAGGCCGTCAGCACCTGCACGCCTCACCTGGTGTCTCTGTTCAACTTCTCTTTCGGCTGCTGCTTTGAGATCCTGCAGAGTCGGTTCGATTTGAGCGATCTGTCCGCCGTGCTGCGACTCCTTCTGTCACTTTACTTCCTCCTCATTCAGCCTCTTCTGACTCCCGTCATCTACGGGATGCAAATGTCCAAAATCAGGAAAATATATCAGCACATGTTCTGTTATAAAATGTTGAGCTGTTACAAAGATCCTCTGCAGGTTCAGTGATTTACTTTAAATCTAAAATAATATTGTTATTTTTCATTGATTAATGTGTTGAATGGAAATGATTTCAGAATAGAATAGAAATGAGTCCAATGTGATGGAAGGAGTGACGTGGTGGTCTGTCGCTGCTCTCCTCGCCTGTCCTCTTTCTTCTGACCGATGTCCTTCAGGATAAATGTGACGGGACTCATTCTGCCTCTTCGTGTTGTGAACCTCCACACTTTCAACCTGATCATCTACAGAATACAAAAATATATTTAAACACTTCTTTTGTGATATAGTATTGACTTGAAGATATTGTGAATAATTTAGAATCAAATATTTGCTCGTTTTAGATGTAAATCTATGTAAATGTCATTTTTCCCGACATCTCACCATCACAGAGATACACGAGCCACTCACCAATATTTGTGCCAATATTTTCTAACGTGACTTCTTCCAGCTGACAATTTTGTCTGAGAAAATAAAAATATGCTGTATGATATTGATCTGACCGGCTGAATCCTAAAAGGCTGTTTTGTTTGTAACGATGGAAAACATGAAAGTGATCTGGTACTTTTAAAAGTGGAAAAAAAAGTCCCCAAGAAGAAATGTGAGGAGGTGTTGATCAGGGAATATAATACTTCAATACCACAGTAAAGCACAGAATTCAAAATCAGTATTGAAGTGAATATTCATAGAAAAGTTATTTGGTGACCTATTTTCCATCCCTGTTGTTTGTATTGTGTAATAAATTCAAAATTTAGGGCAAATTTATTGTTGGCAATGTCATAAACTGTCCACCAGAAGACCTATGAGGGTACTTGTGTGTCTTTTTTATACATACAGTGGAGGACCTCTGGTGAGTTTGTCCACTGACTAAGAAATGGACGGTCTATAATTGTAATGGAGGTTTATTTTAACAGAGACAGAATATAAAAAAGAATCCAGAAAATCAAATCATATAACAGTTATGAATTGATTTGTATTTGATTGTGAAATAAGTATTTGATCTCCAACCAACCAGCAAGAATTCTGTCTCCTACAGACGGTTAGAATCGTCCTCTCGCTTTAAGAAAGGACTCAGAATCTCAACCTGTATAAAAGACACCCGTCTCAACTGGTTACCTGTATAAAAGACACCCGTCTCAACTGGTTACCTGTATAAAAGACACCCGTCTCAACTGGTTACCTATATAAAAGACACCCGTCTCAACTCGTTACCTGTATAGAAGACACCCGTCTCAAATGGTTACTTGTATAAAAGACACCCATCTCAACTGGTCACCTGTATAAAAGACACCCGACTCAATACGTTACCTGTATGAAAGACACCCGTCTCAACTGGTTACCCGTATAAAAGACACCCGTCTCAAATGGTTACTTGTATAAAAGATACCCATCTCAACTGGTTGCCTGTATAAAAGACACCCGTCTCAACTGGTTACCTGTATAAAAGACACCCGTCTCAACACGTCACCTGTATAAAAGACACCCGTCTCAACTGGTTACCTGTATAAAAGACACCCGTCTCAACTGCTTACCTGTTTAAAAGACACCCGTCTCAACACGTTACCTGTATGAAAGACACCCGTCTCAACTGGTTACCTGTATAAAAGACACCCGTCTCAACTGGTTACCCGTATAAAAGACACCCATCTCAACTGGTTACCTGTATAAAAGACACCCGTCTCAACTGGTTACCTGTATAAAAGACACCCGTCTCAACACGTCACCTGTATAAAAGACACCTGTCTCAACTGGTTACCTGTATAAAAGACACCCGTCTCAACACGTCACCTGTATAAAAGACACCCATCTCAACTGGTTACCCGTATAAAAGACACCCGTCTCAACTGGTTACCTGTATAAAAGACACCCGTCTCAACACGTCACCTGTATAAAAGACACCCATCTCAACTGGTCACCTGTATAAAAGACACCCGACTCAATACGTTACCTGTATGAAAGACACCCGTCTCAACTGGTTACCTGTATAAAAGACACCCGTCTCAACTGGTTACCCGTATAAAAGACACCCATCTCAACTGGTTACCTGTATAAAAGACACCCGTCTCAACTGGTTACCTGTATAAAAGACACCCGTCTCAACACGTCACCTGTATAAAAGACACCCATCTCAACTGGTTACCTGTATAAAAGACACCCGTCTCAACTGGTTACCTGTATAAAAGACACCCATCTCAACCGGTTACCCGTATAAAAGACACCCATCTCAACTGGTTACCCGTATAAAAGACACCCGTCTCAACTGGTTACCTGTATAAAAGACACCCGTCTCAACTGGTTACCTGTATAAAAGACACCCATCTCAACCGGTTACCCGTATAAAAGACACCCATCTCAACTGGTTACCTGTATAAAAGACACCCGTCTCAACTGGTTACCTGTATAAAAGACACCCATCTCAACCGGTTACCCGTATAAAAGACACCCATCTCAACTGGTTACCCGTATAAAAGACACCCGTCTCAACTGGTTACCTGTATAAAAGACACCCGTCTCAACTGCTTACCTGTTTAAAAGACACCCGTCTCAACTCGTTACCTGTATAAAAGACACCCGTCTCAACGCGTCACCTGTATAAAAGACACCCGTCTCAACACGTCACCTGTATAAAAGATACCTGTCTCAACTCATTACTTGTATATTGTTTTACTACAAATGTTGATTTCCTTTTTTTATTCCCTTTCACAAGGAACCCTAAAGACCTTTGCTGCAAGTTGAGCTTTGAACTGTTGACGTGACATGAATTATGTATGAGCGGCGCTCCGGTGGGAATCGTTATGCAAAGTACGGAGCAGCAGATATTACCGTGGCGACGCAGCAGTGTGCTGCACAGGCAGACAAATGTTCAACTATGTGGACGCTGTGATTCATTTTTGGCCTTCACACGTTGACATGTGAACGTTGGCGTGAGACTCGGAGGAAGTGATGTTCGTGTTGTTCAGAATAATGAGCTGAGGATAAGAAATGGGAAGCAAATATTTCTCCAACTTTCTGTGCTGTTGTTCTGTGAGCTAAAAGGAGAATGATGGTAAATTCCACTTTATCTTATTTTATTCTCAGCGCTTACATACATGTAGGAAGTTTGAAGTACTTGTATTTCCTGTTGACGGCTGCTTTGTACCTGGTGATCATCGTGGTGAACGCATCGCTGCTGGTGGTGATCTGTGTGAACCGCAGCTTACATGAACCGATGTACCTGTTCCTGTGCAGCCTGTTAGTGAACGAGCTGTATGGTAGTTCAGGCTTGTTTCCCTTCCTGCTGCTTCAGATCCTGTCGGACGTTCACAGCGTTCCTGCTCAGTTTTGCTTTCTGCAGATTTACTGTTTGTACACGTACGCACACGTAGAGTTTTGCAACTTGGCCGTGATGTCGTACGACCGCTACGTCGCCATCTGCTGGCCGCTGCAGTACAACACACATATGACCTTTAAGAAGACGGTTATCTTCATCGGTGTCTTGTGGTTGTATTCCTTCCTGAAATTCTTAATAACTTTCTCCCTGAACGTGCGCCTGCCGCTGTGTGGGAACACCATCAGCTCTCTATACTGTCACAACTACCTGGTGGTGAAGCTGGCGTGTTCCGACACCAAAGTCAACAACATTTTTGGACTCTTCGGGACAGTGCTCACGGTTCTGGTTCCTCTGCTTCCCATTCTGTTCTCTTACACCAAAATCCTGAAGGTGTGTTTCTCTGGCTGCAGCCGGACGAGGCAGAAGGCCGTCAGCACCTGCACGCCTCACCTGGTGTCTCTGTTCAACTTCTCTTTCGGCTGCTGCTTTGAGATCCTGCAGAGTCGGTTCGATTTGAGCGATCTGTCCGCCGTGCTGCGACTCCTTCTGTCACTTTACTTCCTCCTCATTCAGCCTCTTCTGACTCCCGTCATCTACGGGATGCAAATGTCCAAAATACGAAATGGATATAAAAGTGTGTTCAGTTGTAAAACTTTGACTCGTTGCAGAGATGCGTAGAAGTGATTGTTTTAAAATAAGTTCTTTGACATGTTTGAGTTCACAATGAAATGTATTTTATTGTGTTATGAAACGATAGATTCTTTATAAACTTCATCATCTACCTTTTCTTCATCACTGATTACTGTGAACTAACGTGATATTTTCTGGAAAGACTTTTAATAACATAATAACATGGTCAGAGCTGGTTTATTGTATTCATGTGTTAATAATAGAAAGAATTCCTTCATATCGTTCTGAATATTGAAAGATGAAACTGACTGACAAAATCAAATGAAAAGCTCGATGGTGTTGTGTGTGTGTGTGTGTGTGTGTGTGTGTGTGTGTGTGTGTGTGTGTGTGTGTGTGTGTGTGTGTGTGTCAGTGTGTGCAGTGTTAGACCATGGCTCTAATGAAACCCCCCCCCCACACACACACACACATTCTGGTTAAGTGTTTGTGAAACCACTGAGTGCTGCTGATTCTTTTTATGCTGCAAAGCTTCTGTAAAACTCCGTCAGTTGCTCCTGCTAATGTCATCAACCATCAGTGATGTCATCAACCATCAGTGATGTCATCAACCATCAGTGATGTCATCGTTGGTTTGTGAACGTTCCGCTCCCTTCACTGGTTACCAGTAGCCGCCTGCATCCGTTTCCAAACATTGGTACTTGCGTACCGTGCTACGAACAGATCAGGTCCAGTCTACATCCAGGACATGGTCCAACCTTACACCCCACCCCGTTCACTCTGCTCCTGCTCCTCCTCCTCCTCCTCTGTCCTGGCTCCTAAATGGTAGAATGAGCTCCACCGACATCAGGACAGCAGAAACTCTGAACATCTTCCACCACAAACTAAAAACACAACTCCTCCTCTTCCTCTCCTCCTCTCCTCCTCCTCCTCTTCCTCCTTTATCTTGAACAGTAGAACTTTAGTATCTTAAAATAGAACTTACTGATAGAACTTTGTACTTTGGCTTTCTGGAAGAAATTGTATTTTCTTGATTCTTGTTGTTCTGGTTTTGAACCCTCATGGTTGAAATGAACTGATTGTAAGTCGCTTTGGATAAAAGCGTCAGATAAATGAAATGTAATGTAACGTAATGTAACGTAATGTAACGTTATGAATCCTCCAGTTCAAATTCTGTCCGTCACCATCTTGATAGTTCGGAGTGGTTTGGAGCAGGAAGTGACCATATTAGGTCTCCAATCAGATCAGTCAGATCCACCACTGGCTCCTCCCCCAGCTCGTCCAAATATGGTCACTTCCTGCTCCAAACCACTCCAAACTATCAAGATGGTGACGGACAGAATCTGAACCGGAGGATTCATAACGTTCATGAACCAATGATGACATCACTGATGGTTGATGACATCACTGATGGTTGATGGATGATGGTTGACTCTACGTCACAGATCAGAGCAGTGACACACTGACAAGAACATTTAAAAGAAACTGGCAGAATGCCTGTTGAGAATAATATCTGCAAAGTAACAACTACACTGACTGAGATGTTCAGACGGAGAAGTTTGGTCAAATAATCAGAGCAGAGATAAAGACTGAGATTATTTAAAAGACTTTAAACAACAGTTTATCAGATTTACCGCACAAATTTTAGACCTCTATTTGTCTTTTCCGACTTCAAAGTATCAGTTAATTATTTGACTTTTCTGCTTTGTGATAAAACTTGAATAAATATAAACTTTCACGTGTTCCAGATGGCAGACCACTTTATTGATATCACACACTTATACCCAACATGACATGACCAAGTTCAAACCATCATATAGACTTCAAACAATGAATTAAACAATAAAACAAAATTTAATCCATGAAGCTAAAACAACACACAAGGATAAACAGGAGCAGGAGTTAATACTAAAAAAAACATGGAACTGATGCGTTTCTGTCTTAATAAACAGTCACAACATCTTGAAATCTAAAAATCACTGCGTTTGGCTGTGATTTTGCCGGCGAGCAGCCTCCTGCAGATGAACCTGACGTTGGTGAGGTTGAGTCCGTACACCAGCGGGTTGAACAGCGGCTGGCAGCAGATGAAGTACACGGACAGCAAGACGCGCAGCATGTGCGGCACGCTGCTCATATCAAACCGGCTCTGCAGGACCTCAAAGAAACATCCGAAGAAGAAGTTGATGAGCGAGGCCAGGTGAGGCGAGCAGGTGCTCACGGCTTTCTGCCTCGTCTGTCTGGAGCCGGAGAAACAAACTCTGAGGATCCTGGTGTACGAGTAGAGGATGAGTCCAGCGAGTCCGACCAGCACGGTGAAGGTGTAGACGAGTCCGTACACGTTGTTGACGGTGGTGTCGGAGCACGCCAGCTTCACCACCGCGTAGTTGTTGCAATACAAACCGTCAATGATGTTCCCACACAGACGCAGAGACGCGTTCAGGGAGATCATGACGACAATGAAGACGACGGGGAGGAACCACGAGAGGGCGACGAGCACCGACACCTTCTGGAGCGTCATGCGGGCGTTGTACTGCAGAGGGTGGCAGATGGCGACGTAGCGGTCGTACGACATCACGGCCAAGTTGTAAAACTCCACGTTAGCGTACATGTAGAGACAAAAAATCTGCAGGAAGCAGAACGCAGCAGGAACGGTGTGAACGTCCGACAGGATCTGAAGCAGCAGGAAGGGAAACAAGCCTGAACTACCATACAGCTCGCTCACTAACAGGCTGCACAGGAACAGGTACATCGGTTCATGTAAGCTGCGGTTCACACAGATCACCACCAGGAGGAACACGTTGGAGACCACGATCACAACGTACAGACACGCAACGACCAGGAAACAAAGGTATCTGAGGAGCCCGGTGTCGACATAGGACCCCATGATGAAGAAGGAAACCTGCGTGTAGTTCATCATCATCATCTTCTATTTGATGCAGAGAAACAAGATGTTAACGAAATATTCTCACTGATGACAGACAGATCAAAAACAACGTTTCAAAAACAACGTTTCAAAGACAACGTTTCAAAGACAACGTTTCAAAGACGTTTCAAAAACAACGTTTCAAAAACAACGTTTCAAAGACGTTTCAAAAACAACGTTTCAAAAACAACGTTTCAAAGACGTTTCAAAAACCATGTTTCAAAAACAACGTTTCAAAGACGTTTCAAAAACAATGTTTCAAAAACAACGTTTCAAAGACGTTTCAAAAACAATGTTTCAAAGACGTTTCAAAAACGTTTCAAAAACAACGTTTCAAAGACAACGTTTCAAAGACGTTTCAAAAACAACGTTTCAAAAACAACGTTTCAAAGACGTTTCAAAGACATTTCAAAAACAATGTTTCAAAGACGTTTCAAAAACGTTTCAAAAACAACGTTTCAAAGACGTTTCAAAAACAACGTTTCAAAGACGTTTCAAAAACAATGTTTCAAAAACAACGTTTCAAAGACGTTTCAAAAACAACGTTTCAAAAACAACGTTTCAAAGACGTTTCAAAAACAACGTTTCAAAAACAACGTTTCAAAGACGTTTCAAAAACAACGTTTCAAAAACAACGTTTCAAAAACAACGTTTCAAAAACAACGTTTCAAAGACGTTTCAAAAACAACGTTTCAAAAACAACGTTTCAAAGACGTTTCAAAAACAACGTTTCAAAAACAATGTTTCAAAGACGTTTCAAAAACGTTTCAAAAACAACGTTTCAAAGACGTTTCAAAAACAACGTTTCAAAAACAACGTTTCAAAGACGTTTCAAAAACAACGTTTCAAAAACAACGTTTCAAAGACGTTTCAAAAACAACGTTTCAAAAACAACGTTTCAAAGACGTTTCAAAAACAACGTTTCAAAGACGTTTCAAAAACAATGTTTCAAAAACGTTTCAAAGACATTTCAAAAACAATGTTTCAAAGACGTTTCAAAAACGTTTCAAAGACGTTTCAAAAACAACGTTTCAAAAACAACGTTTCAAAGACGTTTCAAAAACAATGTTTCAAAAACAACGTTTCAAAAACGTTTCAAAAACGTTTCAAAAACAACGTTTCAAAAACAATGTTTCAAAAACAACGTTTCAAAAACAACGTTTCAAAAACGTTTCAAAAACAACGTTTCAAAAACAACGTTTCAAAAACAATGTTTCAAAAACAACGTTTCAAAAACGTTTCAGAAACAATGTTTCAAAAACAACTTTTCAAAGACAACGTTTCAAAAACAACGTTTCAAAAACGTTTCAAAGACAACGTTTCAAAAACACTTCGTAAAATCAACCGACCGTTCTTCTTCTGAAGAGATTCAGTTACAGTAACATACGTGTTCACCTGAAGTCACAGTAACATACATGTGCGTGTGTTCACCTGCAGTCCTGATCCAGTTGGACTGAGTCTGGGACTCTGCCTCCACTTCATTTATCCTCTCTGACAGCATGACGTCGTCACCAGAGGACAGACAGACAGACAGCCGTTCTCCGAGCTCGTCCTGCTCGCTCACCTTTCTACTCCTTTTAGATTTTTTTTATAGCAGATAATTTTCCCCAAAAACATTTTTGGAATTTGTTTTGCGGTAAAGCTGCAAAACTAAAATACATCTTTACTTTTTATAACTACCTGATCAACATTAAGATATAATATACGGAAAAAAAATTAAATCATGGCCTCGATTTAATATTTCGTGGCCTACATTTAGTATTTTACGGGCTTGATAAAGCAGTTTGAGTCCTTCATTTAATATTTCATGGCCTCTGTTTATTTTTTCGTGGCCTCCATTTAATATGTCGTGGCCTCCATTTATTATTTCTTGGCCTGTTTAGTATTTCGTGATCATATTTCCTTTTAATATTTGCTGGCCTCCGTTTAGTATTTCGTGACCTTGATTTAATATTTTGTGACCTGTTTATTATTTTGTGCTTACAAATAAAATATATGGGTGATGTCACTGCTGGTTGCCGCTTGGTGGTAAACAAAAGTTTTTTTTAATTTGATGTATTCCTCTGATCATTCGGCATCGGTGGGCGTTAACGAACTTGAAGAGGTTAAAAGCAGCAGAGCAGAGTTTCAGCTCAATCAGGAGGGACTCAGTTCAACTGCAACATGTTTCTGTTGTTTTAAATCCAGAATGCCTTCATCTTCTGCAATGCTTTTCTTGGTGAACTCTTCTTTGGTGTCTGCAGGACGATGAGAAACTTCACACAGGTGTCATATTTCACACTTACTGCTTATTTTGACGTTGGGATTTTTAAATATCTGTGTTTTATTGTTGTCATACTGCTCTATATTCTAATCGTGGTCTCCAACGTGTTCCTCCTGGTGGTGATCTGTGTGAACCGCAGCTTACATGAACCGATGTACCTGTTCCTGTGCAGCCTGTTAGTGAACGAGCTGTATGGTAGTTCAGGCTTGTTTCCCTTCCTGCTGCTTCAGATCCTGTCGGACGTTCACACCGTTCCTGCTGCGTTCTGCTTCCTGCAGATTTTCTGTTTGTACTCGTACGCTATTGTTGAATTTTTAAACTTGTCCGTCATGTCGTACGACCGCTACTTCGCTATTTGTCATCCTCTGCAGTACAACGCATGGATGACCCACGGCAGGATTTCCCTCCTGGTTGCTCTGGTGTGGTTTTATGCTGCTGTCATATGTTTTGTTCCGATATCAATAAGTTTCCATCTGCGGCTGTGCGGGAACATCATTAACAAAGTGTACTGTGATAACTACCCCATCGTCAAACTGTCCTGCTCCGACACCACCGTCAACAACATCTACGGTCTCATCACCACCTCTGTGACCATCTTATGTCCTGTATCTCTGATCCTCTACACCTACATGAGGATCCTCAAAGTGTGTTTTTCTGGATCCAAACAGACCCGACAGAAAGCCGTCCGCACCTGCACACCTCACCTCGCCTCTCTGCTCAACTTCTCTCTTGGCTGCTTTTTTGAAATCTACCAGAGCAGGTTTAATATGAGCGGCGTACCGAACATGTTACGGATATTTTTATCCGTGTACTTTCTGACATGTCAGCCGCTTTTCAACCCTCTGATGTACGGCCTGAAACTGGCAAACATCCGAGCCATCTGCAAAAATCTGATTTTTGCTCAAATGCAAGAGATTATTTTATGAAAAGTTGTCTTTACATTCATAACCGGTGTATTTTGTTATATGATGGAGAATAATCTAACATATACTTTGTTGTGTGCCGTTGACACCGTTTTGCTGCCGTAACAACCGGTTACACCGTCAGCTGTAGAAATGGTCATAACTTACTGTAGATTTTTGAAAGCATTGTGTCAAATTGAGAAATCACTTGTGTTCATTAGAAGAAGACAAAACAAAATATACATTGTAGTTGTTTGCATGATTTATCTTTGTCTTCAAATAATAAACCGCTCACCAACCGCCTAAGATTTAATGTCTTCTGGGCTTTTCAGGGACTGAAACAGGAGCTTGGATAACAAAGAAGTCTGAATATATGAGCCTTTCTTTAGCACCACATCATCTGTTACCTGATATCCTGGAGCTGACCGGCGGCTTTCTGAAACCTGTTCAGTGATGTGAATAATGGCTCTTTGAATAGATTCACATCTTAAGCCGAGACATGACTAAATACGAAACACGACTTAATACGAAACACAACTTAATATACTGAAACACGATTTAATAGGAAACACGACAAAATATGAAACAATACTTAAGACTGAAACACGACTAAATACGAAACACTGCTTAATACTAAATACGACTAAATACGAAACATGACTTAATATGAAACACGACTTAATACGAAACACAACTTAATACTGAAACACGATTTAATAGGAAACACGACAAAATACGAAACAAGACTTGAGACTGAAACACGACTAAATACAAAACAACTTAATACTGAAACACGACTAAATACGAAACATGACTTAATACGAAACACGACTAAATACAAAACAACTTAATACTGAAACACGACTAAATACGAAACACTGCTTAATACTAAACACGACTAAATACGAAACACTGCTTAATACTAAACACGACTAAATACGAAACATGACTTAATACGAAACACGACTAAATACAAAACAACTTAATACTGAAACACGACTAAATACGAAACACTGCTTAATACTAAACACGACTAAATACGAAACACTGCTTAATACTAAACACGACTAAATACGAAACATGACTTAATACTGAAACACGACTAAATAAGAAACACGATTTAATAGGAAACACGACAAAATACGAAACAAGACTTAAGACTGAAACATGACTAAATACAAAACAACTTAATACTGAAACACGACTAAATACGAAACACGACTTAATACGAAACACGACTAAATACGAAACATGACTTAATACGAAACACGACTAAATACAAAACAACTTAATACTGAAACACGACTAAATACGAAACACGACTTAATACGAAACACGACTAAATACAAAACAACTTAATACTAAACACGACTAAATACTAAACACGACTAAATACGAAACACGATTTAATACGAAACACGACTAAATACAAAACAACTTAATACTAAACACGACTAAATACTAAACACGACTAAATACGAAACACGATTTAATAGGAAACACGACAAAATACGAAACAAGACTTAAGACTGAAACACGACTAAATACAAAACAACTTAATACTGAAACACGACTAAATACTAAACACGACTAAATACCAAACACGGCTTAATACTAAACACGACTTAATATGAAACAAGACTTAAGACTGAAGCATGACTAAATACAAAACACGACTTAATACAAAACACGACTTAATACTGAGACACGATTTAATACTGAAACACTACTAAATACGAAACACTACTAAATACGAAACACAACTTAATACGAAACACAACTTAATACTGAGACACAACTAAATACTGAAACACGATTTAATACTGAAACACGACTAAATACGAAACACGATTTAATACGAAATATGATTTAATACTGAAACACGATTTAATACTGAAACATGATTTAATACTCCCTATTTAATTTTCCCCATTATTTTTGTGAATATGTTTTTTAGTTGTACATTCGTCTATTTATGTTTTACATGTCTATTTGTCTTTTTCTTTGTTTGCAAGTTACAACCGGAGTCAAATTCCTTGTACTTGTAAACATACCTGGCCAATAAAGCTGATTCTGATTCACGAATAAATAGGAAAACATGACATGAATACAGAAACACAACTTAATACTGAAACATGATTAAATGGTAGACCTCTACTAAATATTAAAACTCGACTAAATACTGAAAGTCTACTAAATATTGAAATAAAACTAAATACCAAAACATGAATAAATTCAGAAACACGATTTACTATAACACGTGTAAAAAACACCGAAACACAACTCAGTATTGTAACAGGACTTAAAACCTAATGAGAGAAAGGCTGGATAAAATCGTATTATTGCAACATCCGTGTATTTTGCGTGACAGCAAGTAATAGAGTAGAATATTATAATTCTTTATTCAAGCGTGATATGAAACGTTATTATCCTCTTATTATCTGTTCTCCTGACAAAAGAATAACAACTATAAACCTTCATGGAGACCGAGGCATACAAAAAATAAAGTCTTTAAAAACAAAATAATACTGTAAACATACTTTTTCTTTTCGTTCTTTCCTGACGTGGATGTTTAAAATGAACCAGCAGTATGAATGAGTGATGTCATCCGTGGTGACGCTGCTGCTTCTCCTGAAACCTTTAAAAGAGAAGCGCTGGGTTTCCGTTCAGTCCGGACGAAGTCGGAGACGACGGCAGCTGAATCCTACAAATCACACCGTCACCTCTTTGGTTTTTCTTCCTGTCGTTGACTCTCGAGACAGATTTGTGTTTCGTCGGCTGTGATGATGAATGTCTTCAGTGTTACTACGCTGAGGAATATTCCCGTGTGCTTCTTCGTGTGTGAGCCGCTGGACTTTAAACAAACTGCATTTTTACTAACATATAAAAAAAAGTCGACATCACTGTTTGTGTTCATGTTGTTGGTCTGAAGAAGCATCGTGATGAACGCCACGCAGGTTTCATATTTCACACTCGCTGCCTACTTTGACACCGGGGCTTTAAAATACTTATATTTCAGCGTTATTCTGACTGTGTACGTTGTGATCGTGGTCTCCAACGTGTTCCTCCTGGTGGTGATCTGTGTGAACCGCAGCTTACATGAACCGATGTACCTGTTCCTGTGCAGCCTGTTAGTGAACGAGCTGTATGGTAGTTCAGGCTTGTTTCCCTTCCTGCTGCTTCAGATCCTGTCGGACGTTCACAGCGTTCCTGCTGCGTTCTGCTTGCTGCAGGTTTTCTGCGTTCATTCCTACGGAGCTGTAGAATATTTGAACTTGGCCGTGATGTCGTACGATCGCTACGTCGCCATCTGCTGTCCACTGCAGTACAACGCCCGGATGACGTCCAGGAGGATGGCGGCGCTGGTCGCCGTGTCGTGGTTGTTTCCCTGCTCGGCGATGCTCGTCTCCTTGTGTCTGACTTCCCGTCTGCAGCTGTGTGGCAGCGTCGTCCACAAAGTGTACTGCGACAGCTTCTCGGTGGTGAAGCTGTCCTGCTCCGACACCACTGCCGTCAACGTTTACGGACTCGTCGCCACGTTCAGCACCATCGTCGGCGCGTTGGTCATCATTCTTTACACGTACGTGAAGATTCTGGCGGTGTGTTTCTCCGGTTGTGAACGGACCCGACAGAAAGCCGTCAGCACCTGCTCGCCTCACCTCGCCTCCATCCTCAACTTCTCCTTCGGGGCGAGCTTTGAAATCCTCCAGAGCCGGTTTGACATGAGCAGCGTGCCCGACGGGGTACGAATCTTCTTATCGTTATATTTCCTCACGTGCCCGCCTCTTCTGAACCCCGTCATGTACGGCATGAAAATGTCCAAAATCCGTGTCGTATTTAAAAGTCTAATATCAAATGTTTAGTATTCATATCAGGTTGCCCTAAGAACTGTCTGTTGTTTTATAATGTGACAAATTCATGACATGAACTTCACTCTTCCACCTGTTTTTTTCCTCCTTGAATTGATGAATGTCCACATTAAAGATGACGAAGCTCCTGTTAGCCGGTCTGTAAAATAACAGCACGTTTTGTTTATTGTCAGAAGGAACAGAACCCATGTTCATTACACCTAAATGTAGGTAAGGAAGACGTGTGGACATTATATTTATCGTCTTATAAATTGTCTGCTATTGATTGAAATGTCTCAATTGTTTTTACATTCGATAATATGAATTCAACATTATTACAGATTAGTGGTGGGAATTGTTCTCTATGGTAATATAAAAGTTGTTTTTTACCAAAATACAGCAGTTGTCATATTTATGAATGTAGTTATTTATGAATTTACTGTTGCTGCTATCCAATCCTTGTATCCTCAAACAGCCACAGTCTCCACGGTAACATTTATTCCATCAAGATTTTTCAAATGTAAACAGTATTTCCAAGTTCAATAAGTCAACCTGTGTCCTGGCAGCGTTTATCCTCCCGGTCACAGGCCATCCTTCCACAGTTCCCATTCAAGCACCTCTTGCAGGTAAAGTTACATTAAAAAAACAAGACATGTAAACATAATATTATAAGTATAATTTCATTTTTACAACTCTCATCGTTGCAGAATAAATAAGCTAGTCCGCAGATCATATTGATAACAGCATGTAGCAACAGCTACACACATGGACTAAAGTGTTGGTACCCTTCCATTAAAGAAAGAAAAACCCACAATGGTCACTGAAATAACTTGAAACTGACAAAAGTCATAATAAATAAAAATTTACTGAAAATTAACTCATGAAAATCAGACACCTGTGATGCTAATTAGAGGACACCTTAGTCTAACATGTCCCTATGGCCAAATTATTTTCAATCTTTTCTAGGGGTACCATCATTTTTATCCAGGCCATTTTCATTAGTTTGTTTTTTAAAATGTTTCTGTTGAACCACAATTCAAAAGCAATGTCTGATTTTCATTAGTTAACTTTCAGTAAATTTTTATTTATTATGACTTTTGTCAGTTTCAAGTTATTTCAGTGACCATTGTGGGTTTTTCTTTCTTTAACGGAAGGGTACCAACACTTTAGTCCACGTGTGGACATTGCTTTTAAATTGTAAACAACAACATGCTATGAAAGTCGATGGCATACCCATGATATCAGCATTTAGGGTCGAAGTGACATTTGCCCACACGAAGACCCTGCTATAAGTAAATATGAATCTCATAATAATGTCACACTATAGCATGTCGTCTAAAATATGATAAAAAAGACAAACTATAGCGTGTCGTCTGAAATATGATGAAAAAGTCAAACATGTCGTCTATAATATGATAAAAAAGTCAAACTATAGCATGTCGTCTAAAATATGATGAAAAAGACAAACTATAGTGTGTCGTCTAAAATATGATAAAAAAAATCAAACGTCGTCTATATGATAAAAAAGTCAAACATGTTGTCTAACATATGATAAAAAAGTCAAACTATAGCATGTCTAAAATATGATGAAAAAGTCAAACATGTCGTCTATAATATGATAAAAAATTCACACTATAGCATGTCGTCTAAAATATGATGAAAAAGTCAAACATGTCGTCTATAATATGATAAAAAATTCAAACTATAGCATGTCGTCTAAAATATGATAAAAAAGTCAAATATGTCGTCTAAAATATGATAAAAAAAAGTCACACTATAGCATGTCGTCTAAAATATGATAAAAAATTCAAACTATAGCATGTCGTCTATAATATGATAAAAAGTCACACTATAGCATGTCGTCTATAATATGATAAAAAGTCACTATAGCGTGTCGTCTATAATATGATAAAAAAAGTCATACTATAGCATGTCATCTAAAATATGATTAAAAAAAAGTCATACTATAGCATGTCGTCTAAAATATGATAAAAAAAAAGTCACACTATAGTATGTCGTCTATATGATAAAAAAAAGTCACACTATAGCATGTCGTCTAAAATATGATAAAAAATTCAAACTATAGCATGTCGTCTATAATATGATAAAAAGTCACACTATAGCATGTCGTCTATAATATGATAAAAAGTCACTATAGCGTGTCGTCTATAATATGATAAAAAAAAGTCATACTATAGCATGTCATCTAAAATATGATAAAAAAAAAGTCATACTATAGCATGTCGTCTAAAATATGATAAAAAAAAAGTCACACTATAGTATGTCGTCTATATGATAAAAAAAAGTCACACGAGAGCGTGTCGTCTAAAATATAAAAAAATAAAAAGTCATACTATAGTATGTTGTCTAACATATGATAAAAAAAAAAGTCGTCATTTTTTTCACATTTTGGACGATAGTATGACTTTTATTCATCTTTTGAATCATGAAATGAAAAATACAACAAAGGGGACCCTGAATTGTTAAGTAACTGAAATCTTCTATCAGGTAAGAATGGGACCACATTTCACTTTCAAAACTCCAGAAACTGGTCTCCTCAGTTCCCCAACATTTCCAGAGTGTTGTTAAAAGAAGAGTTGATGCAGCTCAGTGGTGAACATCATCCTGGAACAACTTCATAGAGACGTGCTGCTGCATCAGATTCACAATGAGAAGATCTTTTACATAAAACAATAAAATCTCTCAGTTTCAACATTTGATGTTGTCTTTGGTCTATTTTTAATTAAATATGAGTTTACATTATTTCCAAATGATCATATTCTGTTTATTTACATTTCACATGACGTCACTACTCTTGGAAACTGGATTTCACTTTATGTTTAACAATGCACAGTTAAAATGATACAAGGGTTCAGTGACATTAAAGAAAATCTTTAAATCAGCTTGTAGGCTGCTAAAACTAACAAGATACATGTCTTATGAGAGTTTTACATGCAACACGGATCTTAGACAGTTTCAGGCCGTACATTACAGGGTTGAACAGCGGCGGACACGTAAGAAAGTAAACTGACATGAAAATCCGCAACACATTCAGTACATAGTTAATATTAAACCGGCTCTGTAAGATTTCAAAACAGGCTCCAAAAGAAAAGTTGAGCAGAGAAACGAGGTGAGGTGTGCAGGTACTGACAGCTTTCTGTCGGGTCTGTTTGGATCCAGAAAAACACACTTTAAAGATCCTCATGTAGGTGTAGAGGATTAAAATCAAAGGACCAAATACTGAGAAAGCACTAAGGAAGAGTCCATAAATGTTGATGACTGTGGTGTCGTAGCAGGCCAGTTTAACTACAGAATGGAAATCACAGTACACTTTGTTAATGATGTTTCCACACAGCTTCAAAGGAACAATCAAAGGCAGTGTAAAAAAATTCACAAGGATCGGGGATAACCATATTAGAGCAATAAGAAAGGCAACTTTGTTGTAAGTCATGGATTTATTATATTGAAGAGGATAACAGATAGCGAGGTATCTGTCATAAGATATGATGGATAAGTTTAAAAATTCTATACTTCCATAAGAATAAACAAGGAAAATCTGCAGAAAGCAAAAAGGAGCAGGAACGCTGTGAACGTCCGACAGGATCTGAAGCAGCAGGAAGGGAAACAAGCCTGAACTACCATACAGCTCGTTCACTAACAGGCTGCACAGGAACAGGTACATCGGTTCATGTAAGCTGCGGTTCACACAGATCACCACCAGGAGGAACACGTTGGAGACCACGATCACAACATACAGACACATTATAATCATGAAATATAAATATTTCAACACTCCAGTGTCAAAATAGGCACCAAGATTGAAGAATGAAACTTGACTTGAGTTTATCATGAGTCTCCTTTTAGTTCTCAACACAAAGCAACGCCTCCTTTACATTCTGTTGTATATTGAAGTGCTAGTTATAATGCAACTGTTTTAAACGTCTTCTTGATTTGTACAATGTACAGCTGAAACATCAAGCACATATAAACAGAAGTCAACATCATGATATTAAACACATTCATCATCATTGATGGAGTATTAACAATCAAACCCAAACAGACCATTTGGTTTTCAAAGTCAATATAATGTTCAGGTTATAAATTAGAAAACAAACATGGTGACGCTAGATATGTTGAGTTTTCACCTGCTGCAGTCAGACTGAGTCCGTCTTCACTGAGCTGAAACTCTGCTTCATTCAAACCTTTAAAGACAGAAGACGCCCACAGCAGCAGAGAGACTTCATTATGAAAGGTCCCACCGGCTGCTCAGAAAAAACAACACTTCTAACCTTCCATGTTACTCAGTATACTTTATTAACACTTTGTAGTGTTTCACAGTGCAGACACCTGACGCACTTTGTGTTTGCAGGGAATTGATGGTACAAAATCGAAAAACTTCCAGTGGGCGTCGGCCTCTGCCAGGTTCATCACTTGTTACCAATCGATTTGTTTATTGTCAATGACAGTATTTTAAGGCACAAAAGAATTCATGACAACAGATCTTTATCTGATAATGGTGTGGCCAAATTTAAGGAAGAGATTTCACACTTATCTACTTCAGCGCCATGTGTCAACACAGTAGAGGGCAGCTACCTCAACCATACTGCCACACAAAGGGATCGACTTGTTGATAGTGCTGCAGCCTCTCTGCATACGACACTCGACAGTGTCGCCTCTCTTAAAAACTATTAAAGCAGAGGAGGCCAATTCACAAATACACTCGTTAAAGCAGACATCAAGAACACTGGAAAGGAAGTGGAACTTTAGTCATTTAGAAGTTCATCTGGCCCGGAAACAGTCTATTAACATCTTAGAAAGTCCTCCATAATGCCTGAATCAAATCAAAGTGATGCTCGGGTTAAGTAATAATTAATTAAGTATCAGGAGGAGGTCAGTGGAGTGCAGCTGTGCCAGCAGGCCAGAGGAGTGGAAGAGGGAGGAGCCTGAAGAGGGAAGCAGAGAGGCCACATCCACCAGACACGGACCAAAACAAAACGCACATGGAAACAAACACGGAGATGTTAAGGTGTGTGTAGATAAACGGACCCAAAAGCAGACACACAGCAAAAGTCTCTTTGGAACCAGGTATTTATTTCTCCCCGGCAGTGAGAGCAAACAGGAATGCACACCAAGAGTCTGAGTCCCAATCCGAGCCAGAAGTTGGCTCCTCCGCGAACGAGGCTGGCAGGCTGATGGACGGACGGACAGGCAGGCAGAACCAGCGGGGCGTGGCTTCGCTGGGGGAATCCCGAGGTCCTCCTCAGCAAGCGACAGGCTGACGTAGCAGGGTGGGCGGAGCTTCGCTGGGGAATCCCGAGGCTTCTCCACAGCCAGCGGCTGACTGACATGGCTTGGTGGGAATCCCGAGGTTCTCCACCAGCGCAGCCAATTGGCAGGATCGACTGTGTGACACCCGAGGATCGACACAGGATGGCCAAACCTTCGACAGCTGATCTCCGAGGAATGAACTGGAAGGCTTCTTCGTACAGGTGATACCCGAGGCTCGACACTGGACGGCAGGAAACAGGAAACAGGAAACAGACGGGAGTCAGAACCGGAGTTTCTCAAGAACAGAGACAGACAGACTTACGGGATGTGATGTCGGTAGGTTAATGGACGGACTGACGGTGAGTAGACAGGAGACCGGGGTATTTAATCCAGCTGGAGGTGATCAGCGGAATGTGCTCCAGCTGGATCTCTGGAGACCGGTGTGAGAGTGGGTGGAGCTCGGAGGAGGATACTGTGGAGGAACACAAAACAAAACACAAGCACGTGGCAAATAACTACAAACAGACAGGGAAATGACAGCACACATGAGGAGAGGTAATCGGGGACAAAAAAATAAAGGGAAATACAGTAGGATCAGACAGGAATCCTCAGGAGAATGATGGAAACGAGAGGAAAAGAGATCGGAGGAAACAAAAAAGAAAAACACTGTGACAGACAGGGATCCTGACATGTTGTCCAAAATATCATTAAAATGTAATACTACAGTATGTAAGATGTAAGATAGCGCCGTGCTAGCGGCAGCCTGTTACAGCAGCGCCCCCCGAGTGTGTTTTTGTTTTAAGTATTTTTCTTTCTTCTCTCTTCGGAGTTGTTGTTTTCTTCTCTTCACGTGTGTTAAGTTAACAGTCAGACAATGGACCGTAATTTTTCCACTTTTCTGGTTGGGGGCAATTGTTATTGTTTACTCGCGTGATCAGCTGATTGCGCTGAGTAGACCTCTACTGCTGCTGCCCGGAGCGACGCCTGAGATCCCCGACGAACTTCGGAGAAGACGTCGGGGTTGCAGAGCTGGAGCTAAGCTGAAGGCGAAAAGGAGGAAATATAAACCATCGGTACCGGCGATCTTAATGGGGAACGTGAGGTCGTTGGCCAACAAGACGGACGAGCTCGGCGCTGGTAAAGACCCAGAGAGAGTACCGGGAGTGCAGCATCATATGTTTCACCGAGACATGGCTGCACTCACATCTCCCGGATCACAGCACGGCCGTATCCGGCTTCAGGACTGTTCGGGGGGACGGAGACGTTGTTCGGAGCGGCAAGAAGAAAGGTGGAGGGATTGAAGTCTATGTGAACGAGAGGTGGTGTAATCCCGACCACGTGTGTGTGAAGGAACGTTTTTGTAGCCCGGACATTGAACTGCTAGCCGTGGGGATGCGTCCGTATTATTTGCAGAGGGAGTTCACGTCCGCCATTGTTATCGCTGTGTACGTTCCTCCATCAGCTGACGTAGAGGCAGCAGTGGACACCATCTACTCCACTGTGTCTAAACTTCAGACTAAGCATCCCGGTGCATTTTTGTTAGTTACTGGAGACTTTGACCAGTCTGGATAAAGTACTGCCAACTTTGCACCAGTATGTGAACTGCCCCACAAGGAACAATAAAACTCTGGACCTACTGGATGCTAATGACATGGATGCATACAGTACTACTGCCCTTCCCCCCCTTGGTAGATCAGACCACAACCTGGTCCTGCTGACACCCAAGTATGTTCCTCTGGTGCAGAGGCAGCCTGTAACCACCAGGACTGTGAGGAGGTGGACACAGGAGGCTAAAGACGCCCTGCAGGACTGCTTTGAGTCCACGGACTGGGACGTGCTGTGTGGACCGCATGGGGAGGACATCAACAGCAGGACGGACTGTATCACAGAATACATTAAATTCTGTGAACACACCACCGTACCATCCAGGACTGGACACTGCTTCCCCAACAACAAGCCGTGGATCACCAGTGACCTGAAAGTTCTTCTTAATAAGAAGAAAGCAGCCTTCAGGTCTGGGGACAGGGAGGAGCTCAGGAGAGTGCAGCGCCACCTGAAGGAGAAGATGAGGGAGTGTAAGGACTCCCACAGGAGGAAGCTGGAGGCCAAACTCCAGCAGAACAACGTGAGGGAGGTGTGGACCGGTATGAAGGAGATTACTGGGTTCAAGGGGAGAGAGAGACAACCAGGGGGAACCTGGAGAGGAACAACCAGGGGGAACCTAGAGAGGAACAATCAGGGAGAACCTGGAGAGGAACAATCAGGGGGAACCTGGAGAGGAACAACCAGGGGGAACCTAGAGAGGAACAATCAGGGGGAACCTGGAGAGGAACAACCTGGGGGAACCTGGAGAGGTCCAATGAACTAAACTGTTTCTTCAACAGGTTTAGTTCACCACCCTCATCTGTCTCCTCCACACCTTACACCTCCCAAACACCTCTGCTGCCTCCACCCCTCCTTCCTCTGCCCCCCCTGGTGAGCTGCATAGAGTCCTCAATCTCAAAGGGCTCTTCCTCCATCGACACCATGACCCCCCTCCCCCCACCCCCCTCTCTGTGACGACTGGCCAGGTTAGGAGACAGCTGGAGAGACTCCACCAGCACAAGGCTTCAGGACCTGATGGCATCAGCCCCGGGGTCCTGAAGACCTGCGCCGTCCAGCTGGCTGAGGTCCGACAAGACCTCTTCAACCTGAGCCTGAAGCAGGAGGAAGTCCCGGTGCTGTGGAAGACGTCCTGTCTGGTTCCTGTCCCCAAGAAGACGACTCCATCCGGCCTCAACGACTACCGACCGGTTGCCCTCACATCTCATGTGATGAAGATGCTGGAGAGGCTGGTCTTGGCCCACCTCAGGCCGCTGGTGAAATCTTCTCTGGACCCGCTGCAATTTGCGTACCAGCCTCATGTGGGAGTGGACGACGCCATCATCTACCTGCTGCAACGAGCTCAGTCTCACCTGGATGGAACCGGTGACTCTGTGAGAATCACTTTCTTTGATTTCTCCAGTGCATTCAACACCATCCAACCACTGCTGCTGAGTGAGAAGCTGCAGGTGGTGGGGGTGGACGCGTCCACCGTCTCCTGGATCAATGACTACCTGACAGGCAGACCACAGTTTGTCCGTCTGGGCAGTGTGCTGTCTGATACGGTGGTCAGTGGTACTGGAGCTCCACAGGGAACTGTTCTGTCTCCTTCCTGTTCACCTTCTACACCACTGACTTCCAGTACAACTCAGAGTCAAGACATCTGCAGAAGTTCTCTGATGACTCTGCAGTGGTCGGATGTATAAGGGATGGACGGGGGGGACGAGTACAGGGCAGTAGTGGAGGACTTTGTGGAGTGGGCAGGAAGAAATCACCTGCTCCTGAACGTGGCCAAGACCAGAGAGATGGTGGTCGACTTCAGGAGGAAGACGACGGCTCCACAACCGCTGAGAGTTCTGGGAGATGAGGTGGACATGGTGGAGGAGTACAAGTACCTGGTGTCTCCATGACAACAGACTGAACTGGAAGACCAACATCAACGCTGTCTACAAGAAGGGGATGAGTCGACTCTTTTTCTTGAGGAAACTTCGATCCTTCAATGTGTGCAGCGAGATGTTGGAGATGTTCTACCATCTGTTGTGGCCAGTGCATTGTACTTCGCTGTGGTCTGCTGGGGGAGCAGCATTGGAGCCGGAGACTCCAACAGACTTAACAAACTGGTTAAGAAGGCCGGCTCCATCATCGGCTACAAACTGGACAGTCTGGAAAAGGTGGTGGAGAGGAGGACGCTGAACAAACTATTATCCATCTTGGATAATCCTGACCACCCTCTCCACCACCTGCTGCAGGGACAGAGGAGGACGTTCTCCAAAAGATTCCTCCAGCTCCGCTGTCACAAGAACAGATACAGGAGGTCATTCCTGATACAGGAGATCATTCCTGATACTGGAGATCATTCCAGATACAGGAGATCATTCCTGATACAGGAGATCATTCCTGATACTGGAGATCATTCCTGATACAGGAGATCATTCCTGCCGACCGCAATAAGACTGTACAATAACTCACCTCTGGCAAAATCCATCACACAACAATAACACTGTTGACTGTGTTTCTTGGTTGTTTGTATATAATATATATAGATATATACTGTACTGTATATACTGTGCATTTCATATTTTATATTTTTTCCTGCTATTTTATTGCTTTCTATTATTCTATTATTATCTTATTGCTTCTGTATGCTGCTGTAGCGAAAAAAAAATTCCCCTCGGGGATTAATAAAGTAACTACCTAATCTAACCTAACCTCCAGTATGTCGTCCAAAAAGTCATAAAAAAGTGTTGGTATAGCATGTGTTCCAAAATGTTAAAAACAAGTCATACTATGATGTCACCAAGTACAGAGGCCTTGGAAACGTGTTGTAGAACTTTGTCATTAGTATTGTGGAGGTCAAGTCTCTGTGTTCATACAGTTGAAACAAGACAATGAAGTACGAGGAAAAAAGTTGGGACGCTGTGAAAATGCAAATAAAAACAATGCAATGATTTGCAAACCACAAGAACCCTTATTTAAATGAAAATAGACCAAAGACAACATGTTGAAATCGATAAATTTAATTGTTTTATGAAAAATATGTGCTTATTTTGAATTTGATGCCAGCAACACATCTCAAAACAAGTTGGGAGAGGGTCAACAAAAGACCAGTAGAGATCAGCAACATGATTGGGTATAAAAAGATGATTTCAGAGAGGCAGAGTCTCTCAGCAGTGAAGATGGGAAGAGGTTCACCACTCTGAAAGACTGTGTTGGAAAATAGTTCAACAATCTAAGAATAATGTTCCTCAACGTAAAACTACAAAGAATTAGTGGATTTCATCGTCTACGGTTCATAATATCATTAAAAGATTCAGAGAATCTGGAGAAATCTCTGAACACAAGGGACAAGGCTGGAAACCAATATTGGATGGTGGTGATCTTCGGGCCCTCAGGCAGCACTGCATTAAAAACACACTATTCTGGAGTGGAAATCACTGCATGGGCTCAGGAACACTTGTGAAAACCATCGTCTGTGAACACAGTTCATCGCTGCGTCCACAAATGATGTTAAAACTCTCCAAAGAAGAAACCAGATAGAAACATGATCCAGAAACACCGCCGCCTTCTCTGGACCGAGATCATTGAAGATGGACTGAGGTGAAGTGGACAACTGTCCTGAGGTCTTTAAAATGCATCAAATTAAACGCAAATAGAGTTAAAATATAAAATAAGCAACATGCATTTTAAAGGCAATGTAGTTCAAGTACCAGAGAGAGCTTCAAGAGTAACTAGTTAAAGGCTAAAGTAAAAAGATATGTTTTGAACATTGGTTTGTGAACGTTATGAATCCTCCAGTTCAGATTCTGTCCGTCACCATCTTTGTTAGTTCGGAGCGGTTCGGAGCAGGAAGTGACCATATTTGGACGAGCTGGGGGAGGAGCCAGCGGTGGATCTGACCGATCTGATCGGAAACCTGACGATACTACGTCCCGCCCACCGATAGCTGTAACCTGACTGCACCACAGGCCTGTCAATCAAACAGACACGCCCCCAAAAACAGGTCTTCTTGAATCTTCTTTTCTAATGAATGAGGGATTATTTTCAGATGGACCTCCAGAAAACTAATAAGAAGGAGTGACTTTAGCTAACAACACCGAGATAACTGATGGACACATTTTATTCACTTTGGATTTGATGAGAGAAGTTGAATGGGAGTCTATGGAGCCGGAGGCTTTTCGGAACCGACCTCTAGTGGCACTCGCTGGTATTACAGCTGAAGACACTTCTGGATCAGAACCATTTTACAGACCTACGAACACTTTTATAAACAGTTTGTCTCCCATTGAAAAAACACCAAGTTCTCTCCTGAAATACAAAGTCAGTAAATGTTTCCATCAGTGTCATTAGATAAAGTCTTTCTGATCAGGGTTCTGGTCCTTCTGGAAATGATTCATATGGACGGAGGGAGGTATGCTATCAGGCAGGCGCGCCATCAGGTGGACAAGACTGATACTACAGCAGCCTAAGTCAAAATAGAAATAGGGGAGGTGGTTCTTTAAGGCTGGCAGGTTACTGCTGACAGTTCAGAGGTCGGTTCTGTCCCAGCAGGTACGAGGGTTTGACCGTGTAGCGCTGCACATGACCGGGTACAGCCCGGTGGACGAGGCGTGTCCGGCTGTCAGACGGGCAGTTAACAGACCATCATCTGCTCCAGAGGCTCCACTGCATGAAAGATACCAACACTCCAATACCACCTGGCTCCCTGGTCCAAGGCAGGCAGCGAGGCTCGGTTCAGTAGATACGAGGATGGATCAGCAAGATCCAAGTCTGCTTATGTTGCGCGTGAAAAGCTTGCACATAATTTTGCATAAAAAAACAAGCTAAACTTAAGTTATCAACCTGCAAACAAAGATAACAAACACATAATTTAGCAAATCGTCGCTTCATCGCCGTAGACTTTCTGAAACATTTCAGTTTGACACACATAAAACAGCCATGATTCTGTCATGGAAATCACTGCTTGGGCTCAGGAACACTCGGCTGTAAATGACAATAAACGTCCTGTTTTGCGTTCACGTGACTTCCTGGTCGGTACCGAGGGAATCCGCAGAGGTTAGGACTCACAGGAAACCTATTAAAGTGCTGAGTCAGAGGTTCAGCGGGGACAAATGGAGGATCGGCTGCAGACAAAGATGACGAACTCTCCAGCAGCTCTTCGTGTTGAACTCCTGAGATTGGATCTTCTTGGACTTCTGGGTACCAGTTAAAATACGTCTTGGACCTGCTGATGTTTTCAGTGTTTCTGTGAAGTTTGATTACCGACATGTTTCCCGATGTTGGTTTATTTTTTCTGCCTTTGCAGATATTTCATTTTAAATCCTGCAGATACAAGATTTCCTCCCTGTTGATTTATTTGCTGTTTTCGGTGCCTTTTTTCATTTCTCTCTTCCAGATTCTCGACTTCGGCTCTTTGTGGAAATGTGCTTATGAATCTGATTTGTTGCTTCTTCCTCTATTGATCTCGGCTGTTGAGCTTTTTCGAAGTTCCGGTGAAGCCGTAGTGACGAACCAACACGTTAAACGTGTTTTCGGTCAGTGTGTTTTCTGAAGGAAACAGATGTGTGAAACATCGTCTGTTTCAGACGGGTAGACGGAGCTGAGGAGGAATTATCAGGACTCACAATGCGACTTATAACGAGACAGTTTCAGGCTGGTTGTTTCAATGAGACGACAGTACGGCAAAGAAATTAAAGGAGGAAGATCTTTTGGGGGATATTTAGCATTTTGAAGATAAAGTAAAAATGTTGAGCATCGGCTGAAGCGTGTTCGGACCTGTCCTCTTTGTGTTGCTGCAGGTGTTTCCATGGAAACGCTCACATCTGTCCATCTCCATCGGTTTCAGTCACTTCCTCTGAGTTTCTGTTTTTTTCTCCAGACGACATGAAACTTTTTTACCAAACTGTGTTTCTGTGATAAAAGAGAGCGAATTTACTTTATTTTCTTTTTTTAATTAAAAATGATTCCGAAGAACAACAACACGAGTTCATCTTGTAAAATCAGATGCACAAAGGAAGTTTGATTTATCCTCGAAATTTAAAATCAACATGATTCTCGACATTTCAAATTTTTTTCTCAAGAGCAAAACTTTTCTTCAGTTAAATTAGTCGTTCAATTCAGTTCAAATAAATTAAAATTCACATATAAATGAAGAAAATGAATTCTATATGAAACTCTTTGTTGTCTTTGTTTCTCCGTATGTTTATAAATTGTTTCTACGTCTGCTTCTTCTTCAGTTTAATGTTCAGATCACCTCAAAGATGAGAAAAATGTGTTTCCTACTGAATATTAAAATCCTCTCAGAGATGAATTAGATGTAGTTGTTGGGTGGTTTACTCGAATAATTAACAATAATAATCAGCTCCAGTTGTTTGATTTGTTTTGATGTTTATAAGATAATTATTTCAATCCAAAAACGGGAATCTGAAAGAAAAGTAGTTTGTATTTGGCTGGAAGTTGATTTTATTTTGTCTGTTTTCAGGCTGACTTGAAGATAAAAGCGAAATGATGGAGAACGCCTCGTCACACGACCGCTTCATCCTGGACGGCTTCGCCGAGCTCGGCGCTCTCCGTCCCGTCCTCTTCCTCCCGTTCTCCGTCATGTTCTTCGTGTCTCTGTCGGCCAACTCGCTGCTGCTGTACGTGGTCGTCTCCCAGAGGAGCCTCCACTCGCCCATGTGCGTCCTTATCGCCGGCATGGCGTGCGTGGACCTGAGCCTGCCGCTGTTCTTCGTGCCCAACATGCTGCTGAGCTTCCTGTCGGGCTGGCGGGGGATCTCTCTGATTGGCTGCCTGCTCCAGATGTTCGTGGTTCACCTGCTGGGAGCGTTTCAGTCCACGCTGCTGGTCTGGATGGCTCTGGACCGATACTTCGCCATCTGCACGCCGCTCTACTACCATGAGAGCATGGCGCCGCCGGGGTTCCTGACGTTCGTGGTCCCTCTGCTGGTCAGGAACGTGCTGCTGGTCGCCGTGGTGACGGCGCTCGCAGGAAACCTGTCGTTCTGCGTCGGGAACGTGATCGAACACTGTTTCTGTGAGCACATGGCGCTGGTGGAGCTCGCCTGCGGGAGCACCGCCGTCAACAACCTGGCGGGGCTGCTGAGCGTCTTCCTCATCCCGGTCGCCGACTTCGTCTTCATCACGGTCTCGTACGTCGTCATCTTCAGCTCCGTGCTGCGTTCGGGGAAGTCGGGACTCCGAGCGCTTCACACCTGCGTCACCCACATCGTGGTGATGACAGTCAGCCTGATCATCGTACTCGTCACCTTCCTGTCATATCGGATCAGAAACCGCCTCCCCGCCGCCGCCCGGGTCTTCTTCAGCACCATGTACCTGTTCTTCCCGAGCTGCTTCAACCCGATCATCTACGGCATCAGAACCACCGAGATCCGGCAGCACATCCTGAGGACGCTGACGGGCCGTCGCTCCGTCTGAACGCTGCACAGTTCTTCAGAAAAACACGTTTTGGGCCCTCGCACACCGCCGCCTGTCGGGGGGGCAGCGGGTCGGCCGCGTACGTTGATTTTTCAGCGTGCTAGTTTGTTGACGTTGTGTTGTGAGTGATGGCGGTCATGACATCACTTCCTGTGTCCAACAAGTGCCGCTGTGTGTAGCATCATTCAAGTCTTCAGGCCTTTTCTTGCTCAATTTGAGGCGCATCTCTTCAAGCTGCGACATGAAACATTTAACTTCCTGTTGCCAGTAGGTGGCGCCACGACCGCGACCAACAATTAAAATGTAAACACGTAAAGTTTGGGGAACATCGGAAGATGAACGTCAAAGTTACAGAAACTTAAAGTCACAGCGTGAGACGGAAACAAAATATTTTCTTAACTTACGTAACTTTTCGGAACAAATTTAAAGTCGTCCGATGGATGAGTTCTGTGGGAGGAGCTTGTTCAAATCACAATAGATGAACAGTAAAATCAAATATAGTTTTACCATTCACATTCAAACCTGTTAGAGCTGCATGTAAAGTTTATGTGTACATAAACACATTATATTTTTAAATGTATTTTGTTTTTTATTATTCACTGCTTGTTTGTGAAACCAGATATTGGACCACATTATTGATGTGTAGATGTTTGTCCATGAATATACATGTAAACACATGGAGGGAACAAAACGACTGTAAAAAGTCAATAAAGTACAAATAACATGAATATTAAAGATAACTCGTTGGTTCAGCATTAAATCAGCGTGTTGCTGCTCTGCCTGTTAAAAGATTTTCATTTCCACTCAAATAAAATCTTTTTAAGGTCATGATGTGTCATAACCGTTTGATTTACTGTTTTTTAAAAAAAATTTTTTTTAAAAGAAGTGGGTTATTGTCCAAACTAAATAAACAATAATCATAAATATATGTAACTGTGACATGAAAGGAGAAGAAACTGAACAAATATTCCTGCAAAACACTAAAACAATGTCAGCACAATAGTATTAAAATAAATTATCCAATTTAAAATACATTTCTCCGTAATGAATCAAACAGTTTGTAGTTTCCAAGGCAACAGAAAGCTGCTCCTGTCTTTCATTTAAAAAACTAAAAGCATCATACAGGCATCTTATAACACCTGATAATTTAAACACTTAATATTATAAAGTGTTTTTGAAGCCTTCAGCAGACTGAAGGAGCATCAACGGCCGTGAACCAGCAGGTGTGTTTGTCCACCACCAGGTGGCAGTATGATGCTTTATATCTCCTCATAAACTCATGTAATAACAGGAGTTCTCAGAAGCATCTATCTTTATCTGTGATTTATCATCGAATATGTTCAGGTTTATTGTTATTCAGTTTCATCCGATTTAAACATAAAAAAAGAATAAATCTGTAAAAGAATAAGGAAATGAATGTGGAAATATAAAGGGGAATGAATACATTTAAAAAATGTGGAAATATAAAGACAAATAATAAAGTTTAAAATTGTATTGATTTTGCTCATGTGTCGTTTCTTTTCTTTTCAGGTCACTTATATTATATTTAATATTATTATTATAATATTTATATAAATACTATATATAAATATATAATATTTTATATATATTATATATATATAAATTATTTATTATATATATTTATTATTATTATTACTTATTTAGTTTAAACAACGCGAACTGGAACTGCAGCAGAAACACATTAAACGTTTTTCATTTATCACCATGTAAATGTTTGATGTTAAAGACGTTAAACTTTGGATTGAACTTACTAAAATATTAAATTATATATTATATTATTATATCATAAAATATAATATGTTGTCCGGGGCATCAGCCCCTGGTAGGGTTTCCAAAGGCAAACTGGTCCCAGGTGAGAGCCTAGACAAAGAGCGGCTCACAAAGACCCCGATGAACAGCAGCCCACAGACTGAAGCCACCTCACCTTGATCAGGGAAACTGGGGCACCCTCCCGGAGCCAGAGCCAGACCCAGGAGAGGAGCTCGCCGGCGAGCGTCTGGTGGCCGGGCCTTCGCCGATGGGGCCCGGTCGGGCCCAGCCCGAAGAAACATCATGGAGCAGCCACCCTGTGGACCCACCACCCGCAGGGACAAGCATCGGGGTCGGGTGCAATGCATACCGGGCGGCAGGCAGATCGCCGGCAGCATAGACTAGCTCTAAGGACGTGGAACGTCACCTCGCTAGCGGGGAAAGAGCCGGAGCTGGTGCAGGAGGTGGAGTGGTACCAGCTAGATATAGTTGGGCTCACCTCCATGCACAGAACTGGTTCTGGAACCAAGCTCCTGGAGAACGGCTGGACTCTATCCTTTTCTGGAGTTGCCCAAGGTGAGAGGCGCCGGGCGGGAGGGGAGGCTCACGAGCCCCCGGCTGAGCGCCGACGTGTTGGAGTTCTCCCCGGAGAACGAGAGGGTCGCCTCCATGCGCCTGCAGGTTGCAGGGAGGAAGACTCTGACTATTGTTAGAACCTGTCCGGGAGGTCTTCAACTCTCACCTCCGTAAGAGCTTCTCACGCATCCCGACCGTTGGGGGCATTGAGTCCGAGCGGACTGTGTTCAAAGCCTCTATTGTGGACGCGGCCGCTAAGAGTTGTGGTCGGAAGGTCATCGGTGCCTGTCGCGGCGGCAACCCGAAAACCTGGTGGTGGACACCGGGGTGAGGGAAGCTGTCAAGCTGAAAAAGGAGGCCTTTTGGGCCTGGTTGGCTCAGGGGTCTCCGGAAGCAGCTGACAGGTACCGGCAGGCCAGAAGGGCTGCAGCTACGGTGGTCGCGGATGCTTAAACTTGGGCATGGGAGGAGTTCGGGGAGGCCATGGAGAAGGACTTTTGGTTGGCCTCAAGGAAGTTCTGGCAAACCATCCGACGACTCAGGAAGTGAAAGCAGGGACTGCCCCAAGCTGTTCTCAGCGGAGGGTGGGGGTGGGGGTGGGGGAGGTGGAAAGAGCACCTTGAGGAACTCCTAAACCTGACCAGCATGCCCTCTGGAGAGGAGGCAGCGTCTGAAGGCTTGGGAGGGGTCGCACCCATATCCCTAGCAGAGGCCTCTGCCGGGGGTGGATGAGATCCGCCCTGAGATGCTGAAGGCGCTGGACATTGCTGGGCTGTTTTGGCTGACACGCCTCTTCAATGTCGCACGGGGGTCGGGATCAGTACCGTTGGATTGGCAGACCAGGGTGGTGGTTCTCATTTTCAAAAAGTGGGACCGGAGAGTTGCTCCAACTATCGGGGTATCACACTACTCAGCCTCCCAGGCAAAGCTTATGCCAGGGTCCTGGAAAAAACTCCGACCATTTGTCGAACCTCAGATTCAAGAGGAGCAGTGTGGATTCCGTCCTCGTCGTGGAACAGTGGACCAGATCTTTACCCTCGCAGGACTACTGGAGGGTCCTGGGAGTTTAACCATCCAGTCTACATGTGCTTTGTGGACTTGGAGAAGGCTTTCGACCGGGTCCCCCGGGGTTTTTGTGGGGGGTGCTGCGGGAGTACGGGGTGCCGGACCCGTTGCAAAGGGCCATCCGGGCTCTGTACAACTGCAGTAGGAGCTGTGTTCGTATTCTCGGCAAGTCAGACTCGTTTCCGGTGGGCGTGGCCTCTGGTGGGTGTTGGCCTCCACCAGGGCTGTCCTTTGTCACCGATCCTGTTTGTGACCTTCATGGACAGGATATCTAGGCACAGCCAGGGGGAGGAGCACATCGGGTTCGGGGGTCTCCGGATCACATCTCTGCTGTTTGCAGATGATGTCGTCCTGTTGGCCTCTTCGGACCTCCAGCACTCACTGGGGCGGTTTGCAGCCGAGTGTGAAGTGGCGGGGACGAGGGTTAGTACCTCCAAATCTGAGGCCATGGTTCTCTGCAGGAAACCGGTGGATTGATCCCTCCAGGTGGGGACGGAGCTCCTGCCTCAAGTGAAGGAGTTGAAGTATCTCGGGGTCTTGTTAATGAGTGAGGAGAGGATGGAGGATGGAGGATGGAGCGGGAGATCGACTGCCGGATTGGTGCGGCTGCAGCAGTACAACAGGCGCTGCACCGGACCGTGTTGGTGAAGAAGAACCGGGGCGGAAGGCGAAGCTCTCAGTTTACCGGGCGATCTATGTTCCGACCCTCACCGATGGTTAGAGCTCTGGGTCGTGACCAAAAGAACGAGGTCGCGGCTACAAGCGGCCGAAATGAGTTTCCTCCGTAGGAGGCCGGGCTCAGCCTTAGAGATCGGGGGAGGAGCTCGGACATCAGGAGGGAACTTGGAGTTGAGGCGTTACTCCTTCACCTCGAAAGGAGTCAGCTGAGGTGGTTCAGCATCTGATCAGGATCCTCCTGGACGCCTCCTACTGGAGGTTTTCCGGGCACGGCCAACTGGCAGGAGACCTCTGGGAAGACCCAGAACATCTGGAGGATCATATCTCCCGCTGGCCTGGAAACGCCTTGGGATCCTCCAGGATGAGCTTGCGGGGGAGAGGGAAGTCTGGGTCAACTTGCTTGGCCTGCTGCCACCGCGACCCGACCCGGATAAGTGGAAGATGATGGATGGATAATATATTTCATAAAACTCTTGTCATGCCTGTTCAGACGCATATGATCAATTACAACAAAACAGCCACAGTTACAACAAAAAAATGATTTAACAAGTAACTCTGAACATCTATTTGTTTGATGTTTTTTTTTTAAAGTTTTACCAACCGTAGCTAAAATGTGATGATGACACAGACACGGAGACAGAAATGTAAAATCTGATCGGCCTTCGACCGACTGACCGACAACATCCTGGATCCTCTTAAGAACATCAACTCACCTGGAAGATTCTCTGTAATGCACATCGAGAGGACGTAGACTTCATCAGAGATAATCTAAAGTTCATAAAAAAACAGAAACGCAGTTTAAAGTGTCCACAGCATCATCAGTGGAACCTGCTGTGGTCCAGAACAGACCGGCTGGCTGCCACGGCTGTCCAATGTTTGTCTAGAAGCCTGAAACTGGGTTCCTAACAGTCCAAAACCGGGTCAAAACTAGTCCAAAACCGGGTCAAAACCAGGTCAAAACTAGTCCAAAACCAGGTCCAAAATGACACAACTAGAACCCCCCAGCCGTCCCCCTCCATGTCTGTTCAGACTCATAGAATACATGTAGTGAAGAAGCTGATGTTCAGGACCGGTCGACAGTTAGCGGAAATATTTAGTTGCAGTTATTTCTGCACGAGGAGGTCGAAGCAGATGTTCATAGCAAAGGTTCACATACAGCTGGTAGATATCCATCCATCCATTATCTACACCCACTTTATCCTGAACAGGGTCACGGGGGGCGGAGCCTATCCCAGCTCACTTTGGGCAAAGGTGGGGTTCACCTGGACAGATCACCAGTCCATCACAGGACATAGAGACAGACGGAAACAAAGGCCGTTTACGCTCTCCTTTACACCTCAGGGACATTTGTAGAACCACCAGTTAACCTGAGGTTCATGTTTCTGGATGGTGGGAGGAAGCTGGAGAACCGAGAGAACCCACGCAGGCACACGGAGAACCTGCAGACTCACACAGGAAGGCCCGGATTCAAACCCAGAACCTTTTTGCTGTGAGGCGACAATGCTAACCACTGCACCGCTGTGCAATCATTTAATTTTAAGTCTTGTTTGTTCAGTTGGATTTTCTTTATCGACTTTTAGGACTCGTGTGAAAATCTGATAAAGTTTAAGGTCAGATTAATGTAGAAATGTAGAAAACACTGAAGAGTTCACAAACTTTCACATTTCGAACAGACGGCATCCAAAAACATGACATATTATAAAATACTTAGAGACTAAAGCTGCTGCAGGAGTTAAGAAACAATGTCAGAAAGCTGAGTCGAAGGGGATTAAAACCAAACAAATAGAAGTCTCTCCATGAGGACAGGAAGACGAGCTGATCTGCTGCTTCTGACGTCACGACGAGTGACTGAAGCTTCCAGCGAGTTCATTTAGTCAAAAATCTCATTACAACCGCAGCGCCGAGAGTCTGACGGGGGAGACTGATTAAACACAGCAGATAATTAATCCCACGTTCTTCTAAGAGGAAACGAAGCGCCGCCGTCGTGACCTCGGGGCCAATTAGCTTCAAGGAGACAACAACAAACGGCCGGAGAGATTCCTGAAGCAACGAGCAGCCGCAAATTAGATTTTAAACCTCGAAGGAAACATGTTGCATCTTCTGATTTCCAGGTTTAATATTGAAGCTGGAGACGATATCCGGCTACAACGTTCATCTGAACGCAGTTTGTATTTTAACAGGAATTTTCACATTTTCATTTTGTGGAACATCAGTAAACAACAGCAACAAATGAGAAAGACAACAACAATAAACAAGAAATATTCATCAAACATGAAGTCTTCTCAGGACTTGGTGTAATAATGAGACAATGTGATATAAAAAGATACAGTTTTCCCACGGGACATTTGGACTTCAGCTATAAGATGACCCGAGAGAAGACCGAGTGTTTCCCGACGAGCAGCCGAAGAACCGGCGAAGAACCGGCAAAGAACTGGCAAAGAACCGGCGAACACTCTGCAGGTCGGAGAGTCCACTTTGTTACTGAAGTGTTTTTAAGGAAATATTTTATGAATTGTTTGGTCATCATCTGAAAAGCGGTTTTAGAACATTTATTCCAAATCTAAACTGAGGTGGACACACGAGTACCTGGCTAGAATTGATTAAAATCATTGAGAATATTTAGTCATGTTTTCAATGGGACGTTTTTTGTTTGTTTCCAGAATGTTCTTCTTAAAAGTTCTGAAAACACTCTGAAAATACTTCGTAACAAGTTTTAAGTTGTTTTTAACAAGTCGAATGTCGATATTTCAGAGTCGGATGACGTGCTTTAGAAACGTTATGCTGATGTTTTGTGGAACTTTGAAGGAGAAACTTAACTGGGAAGAAGAAAAAAAACATCCAGCTGAAAACATTTTAAGAACATTGTGGGGTAAGTGCAGAAATGTAAAATTTTATTTTAAGCTCTCGTGTTAATTTTCTTGTGTTGACAGTTTAAACACTAAATGATGACTTAGCTCATAAACATTATTTTACTCTGTTACGAGACTTTTAATTTTAAATTAAAACAACTGCCATTTTATATTCACCACTGTATTTCTAACAATAACTAGTTTCATTCAGTAATTTGCTCCATTTCTTCTACTTTTCATCCTTTTTTTCACGGCTGAGCTGCTGTAAATGAAACTTGGTCATTTCTGTAAAGATGTTTTGCATTAACAAATTTCCCAGCATGCCTTTAATGTGTGTATATGTGTATGTGATGATATATATATTTTTAAATAACTAATATTTCATTCGTTGTTATTACATTTTGATTTGCCTTTTTGAAACAGACAAACAGCAGAATATTTAAGTTGGACTACATTTCTCGACAAAAGGTCTGATATTTAATGCACATTTCCAAATCATAAATATTGTCTGGTGTGTTTTCTGCTTGGTGCCACAGCAACATAAAACCAACTGTAGCTGGATGGCTGGAAACCAGCAGAGGTCAGTGACAAGATGTATTTCCTTCATGATTTGCTCATCAGTAAATCAGAATTCTTCATGAAAAACTGTGAGAACTGATTGTCCTGATTTATAGATAACGTCTTCATTATTTGATAAGTGCATAAAAACCTGAATGAGTCGTAGATCAGGAAAGACTTTATTACAGTTTATAATTTGTTGAAATGTAAACTGTGTTTGCACAGTAAACAGAGGCTTGAATAAAACTCATAACTCATGAATACAAATATGATTATAATGAGTTTTTTCACAGCTGTAATGTTGAGCATTTTGAAATATGAATGAAGCCTGAGATACATATAAGACTAATGTCTCCACTGGTGTCTTTAAAACTTAATAACCATCAATTATTAATGGCACAATTTGTCATGTGAATTTTTTGGTGGCAATAAAGCTTTGAGAGATGTGACGTCTATTTAAAGATTGTTATTCAGGGACTAATATTTGAATTATATATATGTACTTCATACTTCTGCTTCAGGTCTATTTCACCGAACTTTATTCCATTTAATGCTCATTAAATTCTCTCGTAAACGGTATTAATGGTTTCAATGGAAAAAGACGCTCTAAACTGTAGAAACATAATTTATCTAAAAGACCTGTGTAGGATTCAGGAGAATCTATTGGTGGAAATATAATAAAATATCAATAATTTCTGTGGGTTTTCGTCAAAGGGCATCGCCATGGCGATGTGGCAAAGTTGGATGTTTAGCCGTGACACAGGAATTTGATGTTTAAGGTCAAGGGATGCTCCAAACCAACCGCGGCACCCGGATCAGGCGTGGTTGACTCGGCGGCAGGTTGGAGGTTCAGCAGATCACTGCTTGTTGTAACAGTTGGACTTTTAGCTGAGAAATGTCTGCAATTTGTTTTTAAGTTCCTGAGAACTGAATTTGTTTAATAGTTTTGGTGAATGCACAACTTGTTCCACACGTAAACAACTGGTGGACGCTGGCGTCCGTCCGTCCTGCTGCAGATGTTAAATAACAGCTTCCGTTCTTCTTCGTTTCATTGATCTTGGTCGTTGAACGTTTCTGTTTGGCCGCAGTTGAAACCGGCGCCATGTTGGAGTCTTCTCTGGACAGGAACTTCTCCCACAGCACCTTCGTGTTCAGAGGTTTCCCCGAGCTGCAGAAACACCGGCGGCTGCTGGCACTGCCGTTCTCCGCCTCCTACTTGCTGGTGTTGCTTGGAAACTCCCTGCTGGTGCAGGTGGTGCGCCGGGTGGAGAGCCTGCACAGCCCCATGTACCTCCTCGTCTGCGCGCTCTGTGTCGTCGACATCCTCGTGGTGACGGCCATCGTCCCCAACATGCTGCTCGGCCTCCTGCTCGACCGGAACGAGATCTCGTTGGCCGGCTGCCTGACTCAGATGTTCTTCGCTCACTTCCTGTCCTCGCTGGAGTCGACGCTGCTGCTGGCGATGGCGTTGGACCGCTACGTGGCCATCTGCAGGCCGCTGCGTTACACGGAAATCATGGACTCCTCCATGCTGGCGAAGGTGCTGCTCTTCACGTCGGTGCGCAGCATCTCCATCATGGCGACGCTGGTGGGTTTGGCGGGTTCGCTGCGGTTCTGCGGGTCCAACTCCATCCAGCATTGCTACTGCGACCACATGGCGCTGGTCAGCCTGGCGTGTGGCAGCACCGGTCAGAGCAGCGCGGCGGGCCTCGCTGTGATCATCTGCTTCGTCGGCGTGGACATTCCCGTCATCTTCCTCTCCTACACGAAGATCCTGAGCGTCGTCCTGCGAGCGGCAGGCGAAGACCGCAGGAAAGCTTTTCACACCTGCGGCACGCACCTGATCGTCATGATGTGTTTCTACCTGGTGGGCAGCGTGACCTTCCTGTCCCACAACCTGAACATCCCCATCCCGACCGACGTCAACACCTTCATGGGGCTGATGTACATTCTGCTCCCGGCCACGGTCAACCCCATCGTCTACGGCTTACGCACCAAAGAAATTCGTAACGGCTTTCTGAGGATTTTTAAATTCAGAGCAAAGACAATAATCGGCGTGAAAGTTTCTCCAGCTACGTAACGAACGGTCTCATCTTTTACTGCAGATTAACAATCGGTTAGAAATTCTTCAAAGGCTCCTCAGTTGGTGCCCCCCCTTCCTTCGGCCCCCCGACCACCATAGCAACCAGTGACTCAGCAGGTACACGGGATCGGGGTCCTTCTTTCTCTGTAGAATATTCATCACTCATTTATAATGTTGTGTCCTTTCTTAGCAGCTGCATTGGCAATCTCAATCATTTAGTTTTTCCATTTTCAGGCTATGAGCTGTTTCAAACTAAATATTTGGATCAACATTAATGTCAAAATAGTGTATTGTGTTTTTTACGGGTTTACATTTCGAAACCTACATCAGCCTTAAAAAAACACGAGCCGAGAAGTCACGACTGTTTCAACAGTTTTGTTCCATTTCCGTCAAAAGGTTCATGAAGCCAGAACACACCGAGGATGCCACAAACGTCCTTTTTAATAAAGATGCACTGGAAAATACAAGCTTCCTTCTGGCCCTGTCAAAATAAAAGGAAACTGGAATAATAGATATTTTGGGGTGTTTTTGATCTTTATCTTGTTAATGTCACATTACAATGAAAAAACATACAACAGTTCATTCAGTGTTTTAGGTACAGGTGTACACACACACACACACACACACACACGCGGTACTGATAACACATCTGCACAATGACTCTGTTCACCAGTTTTACTTTGAATTTCATAATTAATTTTATAAAATAAAAGTTCATGAATTAAACGTTGTATTTATCGTGTCATGTGTCCTAAAACTGAACATTAATGTTTGATCATTCAGAACAGAACTGGTGATTTTTTTTTTTTTAGCTTTTTCTTTGTCTGTTAATTATTAACATCCTCTTTACATCCCTGCTGATCATTTAACAAATCATCTATTATATTAGACACAGACACAAGTTCTACTTTATTTCAATGGGAATTGTCCAACAGGTATAAAATCCACCCTTGAAGTTTATTACATGTCACCATCATGTGAGAACGTGTTGAGTGAACACAGTGACTCTCCCTGGTGGTGTGTTTAAGGACACATCAAACACGCGAGAGTTGTCAGTGAAAATGCAACAATAGGGCTCAAACGTGTTGATGTTTTAAACAACTCTTAATTCCTTTGTACCAAATAATACTGCAAATAAATCGGTTAACAGTTTGTTTCAGCATCTGAACAAGACACATTTAGTGTCGTTCTTTTTAAACTGGCTGATGGAATAATGTTTGAAAAGTTTCAGTAGTGCCGATACAACGCCGAGTTTTCGATGCTAACACATCGATCTATCCATTATTTATTCACACTATATCCTGTGAAGACTGACAGGTGGGCGGAGCCTAACCTAGCCCATATCTTCTTCATTTGACTTCAAGGTACAACCTGGACATGTCGCTAGTCCATCCCAGAGTTGCAAAGACAAAATTTGTAATACAATAAAAAAAAATGTCGGTAAATAAAATCGTCAAATATTTCATTATCTAAACACAAGCAGCTGGACAAGAACTCGGTCTAATTAAATAAGGAATTATCTGAACAAAGAATAGATCAATACCAGTGAACTTGATCAGACATTAGACGTCGGTTGTTAGCGTTCGTCAGTTTTGCTACCGACACCTGTCAGTCGTTTATGAAAAAAAAGAAAAGCAGAAACAGCGGGGCTTCAACGAAAGCTCGATTCAATTATTAATCCGTTTTTTTTTCATTAATTTATTAACGTTTCTTCGACAAAACATCTACAGTTAAAATTTCCCAAATTGTTTTTAAAGTTCTTGTGTTGTCCAACAATATTCAGTTTATAGTCACAGGACAGAAACCAGGAAGGGCTTTTTTCTTTTTTTTCTCTCAGAAATTCCCAAAGATTAATTGAGTAATAATTCAACTGATTAATTGTTTCAACTCAATAATTACAGTAGATGTCTATCCGATAGTACTGTAACCAAATTCAAGGACCTGTTTCCATTATTATCTACCTCAGTATATCACCACAGCTTAACTCCCACACAAGTGAATCCTGTTGATGGTGCTGCAGCCTCTCTGAGAACGTCATGTTGTTTAAGTTAAGAAAATTCCACCATGCTGCTTTAAATCTTATTTATCAGATAGATCCCAGTTTGTTGATGTCAGATGACTCTTCTCTCCTGTGGAACCGACTCACAGGTCGAGTTTGACTTGTAAAACTCTGAAGGCCGAGTCGTTCTCTTTGATTTTCACAGAAATGAAGTAAAACCAGCAGCAGGACGGAAACCAACGATGATTTGAAAAACGACCAACATCACAAACACTAATATGTTGTAAAATCAGGGCTCATCTTCTGTAAAGGTTGATAATTCATGACATTAATAAATCATATAAAGTATTGATGGATTTCATGCAAACGAGGCCAGCGGTTCCTCCCGGCTGACTGGCGGCTCTCTGACAGTTTAATATCTTCTCGGTGGCTCGGGACGTCCCGCTCTTCGCTTCTGCAGCTTCTTCCTACAAACTGACGTCAGGAAACAAAAACCTCCGTCAGCAGACGTCCACGTCGAAGCTCGGGCGGTTCCAGATCAACCAAAGTTGGCAGTGTTGTTGTTTACGAGGACCCTCTGATACGAAAACATCGAAACTAATCTCAACACAACGGTACTCCTGTTCGGTCCCTAAACGGAAACACGAAGAACGAAGAGGCATGCTAGCAGCTGTCGCACGACGAGTCCGAGTTGTGACGAAGGAGCTGCTCCGTCGGAAACCTCAGCTGATGTTCTCGGTGTTTGAACCCCGGCGGGACGCGGAGAGAGGACGAACATGGATGAGCACACGAACACGGTACCGAGTGTTTGAAGGGTGTCCAGACTGTGGTTTGACCTAAAGGTGACCTCCGTGAGCTCCAGACTACAAACAGCAGCGAGGCGACGACAGCGGCGGCGATGACGCTCGTCGCCTTTATCTGTCATCGAGTTTGGGGGAGTCCACCGGCTCCTCCTCCTCGTCCTTATCGTTCGCCCCGATCAGCCGCTGCCGGGCGAAGTCTTCGAAGATGATGTCATCGTCGCTGAGAGAGGGAGGGTTTGGGGAGTTAATTTTGTAGGTAGGAACTCTGCTTCAACCAAACAACCTCCATTAACATCAGTTTTAAAGGACTAAAATATGAAATGTAATTCAGTCATTTAAATTAAAATGGCAGTAAATGTGTCTTAAAGTCACTCCAGGGAGTTTTTTGTGATTGTTGCGATCAAAGTTTTGATTTTGTGGTAGATTTTCAGAAAAATGACGATGTAATGTGAGTTTTAAGTGAGTTTTTTGCCTAGAATTGTGGGCAATCAGTAAAATTTGCGAGTTGAGAAAGAAAAATGCAGCACTACCTGATAAAGTAATAAATATGACATCAGGTCTTTGTCCCGCCCCTCCTTTCTTGTGATTGGACAGCTGGCTAAAAATTGCAGCTTTTTATCCAAAGTGGAACCTGTTTTCAACTCTGAGCGACTTGTAAAAAACGGCGAACGTTCGGTGCTCAACAGAAAAAAAGAAAAAAAGGCGAAATACTCCTCACGCTGCTGGACGCTCCCGTTAACAACCGTTTAAAAAAATGAACTGCACTCAGAGAAAAAGCATCAATTATCAGCAGCACTGAAATACAACACCAGCTGGAAATAGTCCTGCTTTATTACTTCATCTCTCTGGATATAATACAACAAAAATAAATGTCTCTAAATCTCGCTCTGTTTCTTAATAAATTCCTCTTTGTTTTCCGAAGCCTGGACTGATAATCAGTAAAATGCAGAGTTGCGGTTTGTCGGCTGACAGCGTTCGTTCTCTGCTGACGGCACAATGAGTTTCCAGTTTACAGCCCATTTCCTGCAGCGGGCATTAAGACGCATTAAGGCCGAAGCTCAGGAGACGAGTCCATCATGGCTAATGTTTCAGAGGAAACCCGCTCTGCTGTCAGGGGTATCGACGAGGCCGTAAACCGCAGCACAGCCAATCAGAGCGCGGGGGAGAGGCAGCGGCGAGGTGGTTCGATGAGGAGGGAGGGACAGGAAGACAGACAAGAGGACGGCTGCTTACTGCGTGTCAAACTCGATGAGGTTTGTGTCGATCGGAGCTTCATCTGGAGCTGAGAGAGACGGAGAGGCCGGTTAGACAGCGAACGCATCACGGACAGACAACAACAACAGGCACAAACAATCAGAGAAAAATGACCTGATTACAACCTGCGTTTCTAGGAACAGGACCACATTTCACTTTCAAAACTCCCAACAACTGGTCTCCTCAGTTGCCAAACGTTTACAGAGTTTTGTTAAAAGAATAAGTGATGTAACTGGTGAACATGATCCTGTAACAACTTTATAGAGACGTGTTGCTGACATCAAATTCAACATGGGGATATAATATACAGTGGGTACAGAAAGTATTCAGACCCCTTTAAATGTTTCACTCTTTGTTTCATTGCAGCCATTTGCTAAAGTCAAAAAAGTTCATTTTATTTCTCATTAATGTACACTCAGCACCCCATCTTGACAGAAAAAAAACAGAAATGTAGAAATTTGTGCAAATTTATTAAAAAAGAAAAACTGAAATATCACATGGTCATAAGTATTCAGACCCTTTGCTCAGTATTGAGTAGAAGCACCCTTTTGAGCTCGTACAGCCATGAGTCTTCTTGGGAATGATGCAACAAGCTTTTCACACCTGGATTTGGGGATCCTCTGCCATTCTTCCTTGCAGATCCTCTCCAGTTCCGTCAGGTTGGATGGTGAACGTTGGTGGACAGCCATTTTCAGGTCTCTCCAGAGATGCTCAATTGGGTTTAGGTCAGGGCTCTGGCCGGGCCAGTCAAGAATGGTCACAGAGTTGTTCTGAAGCCACTCCTTTGTTATTTTAGCTGTGTGCTTCGGGTCATTGTCTTGTTGGAAGGTGAACCTTCGGCCCAGTCTGAGGTCCAGAGCACTCTGGAAGAGGTTTTCTTCCAGAATATCTCTGTACTTGGCCGCATTCATCTGTCCTTCAATTGCAACCGGTCGTCCTGTCCCTGCAGCTGAAAAACACCCCCATAGCATGATGCTGCCACCACCATGTTTCACTGTTGGGATTGTATTGGGCAGGTGATGAGCAGTGCCTGGTTTTCTCCACACATACCGCTTAGAATTAACACCAAAAAGTTCAATCTTGGTCTCATCAGACCAGAGAATCTTATTTCTCATAGTCTGGGAGTCCTTCATGTGTTTTTTGGCAAACTCTATGCGGGCTTTCATATGTCTTGCACTGAGGAGAGGCTTCCGTCGGGCCACTCTGCCATAAAGCCCCGACTGGTGGAGGGCTGCAGTGATAGTTGACTTTGTGGAACTTTCTCCCATCTCCCTACTGCATCTCTGGAGCTCAGCCACAGTGATCTTTGGGTTCTTCTTTACCTCTCTCACCAAGGCTCTTCTCCCACGATTGCTCAGTTTGGCTGGACGGCCAGGTCTAGGAAGAGTTCTGGTCGTCCCAAACTTCTTCCATTTAAGGATTATGGAGGCCACTGTGCTCTTAGGAACCTTGAGTGCTGCAGACATTATTTTGTAACCTCGGCCAGATCTGTGCCTTGCCACAATTCTGTCTCTGAGCTCCTTGGACAGTTCCTTCGACCTCATGATTCTCATTTGCTCTGACATGCACTGTGAGCTGTAAGGTCTTATATAGACAGGTGTGTGCCTTTCCTAATCAAGTCCAATCAGTTTAATTAAACACAGCTGGACTCCAATGAAGGAGTAGAACCATCTCAAGGAGGATCAGAAGAAATGGACAGCATGTGAGTTAAATATGAGTGTCACAGCAAAGGGTCTGAATACTTATGACCATGTGATATTTCAGTTTTTCTTTTTTAATAAATTTGAACAAATTTCTACATTTCTGTTTTTTTCTGTCAAGATGGGGTGCTGAGTGTACATTAATGAGAAATAAAATGAACTTTTTTGATTTTAGCAAATGGCTGCAATGAAACAAAGAGTGAAAAATGTAAAGGGGTCTGAATACTTTCCGTACCCACTGTATATGTCAGTTAAATATGTACAATCTCTGTTACCATGGCAACACATGGGGTATGACTAACAACTGGAAAACAATCAGTGGGCTCTTATGTAACGTATGCAATGTTTACTACTCCAGGAAGTAGTCCGACCCTTAACAACCACCTAGCAACAGAGAGGATTTCTAGTCTCCAACTGAATAAATACAGAACATAGAAACACTAAACTGCTCAGCTAGCTCAGTCTGGTTGGAACAAAGATATCTGATGAACAAAGATATCTGATGATCAAAGATATCTGATGAACAAAGATATGTAATGAACAAAGATATCAGATGAACCAAGATATCTGATGAACAAAGATATCTGATGAACAAAGATATCCATGGACTCATGTGTTTTTAACATTTTAGCTCCGTGTCATGTGTTCAAACCAAACCGGTCCAGCTAGCCTCCGCTAGGATTGTAAGTGCGTGACTATCCGTGGTGTTACGGTACGGGTGCTCGGAGCGACCAAAAAGGACCAAAAGAGACCCGACTTCACCAAATGGGTCATTTAATAGAACTATAACAAGTAGAAACTACATTATATTACATATTAGATGAAATTCAATTATAATTCTATATTTCCATTGAGAAGGTTTCTGTGGTGCTTTTATAAAGCTGCATTCTTTCTGTCCAATCAGGCGCGTGAACATAAACTAGAGTGAAGACGTTACATTAGACAGAGTTTCCCATTAAGAGAAACAGGAAGTAAACATGTTGTCAACACGACTCACCGTCTCTGTAGATGGATTCTTCCAACGGCTTCGGGTGCATTAACGTGAAGGGCAGCTCCACGGAGACGTCACTGAAAAACAAATCACTGCGGTGTATCACGGCTCGTAAAAGAAACACCCACAATCCCCAGCTTCATTAAATGGTGAGATGTTCGGGTGACCTTTGTGAATCTCAGCGTTGTATCAGTGTTTTCATCAATGACAGACATGAAAGGTTACCTCGCTGCCAGATCTCCGAGGAGCCTGAAATCAAAGAACATTAAACAGCTTCAGCGTCGCGGCGTTCCCGCTCATTTCTGCTGATGTCATCATTAACTGTCACAGCGCCTGCAAGACCTCAGTCATCGTTCAAAGAGCTTCACTTTCATCAGGACAACGTTTCATAATCATCACTGCAGAGGAGCAACTGGAGCTGCAACACTTCAGAAGTAAAACTACTACATCATTTATGTTTATTTCTAGAAACTGTTTGTCACTTTTTCACTTGAAGGAAATTATAATTTATACATATAAATCATTCTGTTTCAGAATATTTATTCTAGAGACGAAGAAATGCAACAAATGTCGGATTAAAAGTTGATCTGCAGCGATGATCAGCAGGAACAGAAACATTAATACTAAAACTGAGCTTTAAAGTCCAACTGAAACTTCAATCCTTCTGAATGTTTGTGTAAGAAAATATATTCTGTGATGATTCTGCAGGTTTTCATCTTTTCATAAGATGAAGTATTTTTTTGGTCGTGATTTGAATAACAAAGTAACATGTGAGTGTCGATCATTAGTTCAGAGTGTTCCTGAATGCATCACAGTGCTGCACACGGAGGATCGACAACCTTCATCAGAACGTATTCAGAGTTATTGATCAACATCAATGTTAACGTGACCGCTGGTCATGATGTCACCATGGAAACCTGAAACTGGAGCAGAAACATCAGATTTGATGTCAAACTCTGTAAACGGTCAACAGAGACCGTTGAAATGTTCAGAAAGTCTACGGCCATGAAGCGGCGAGATGTTCTGATGACATCACGTTTCAAGAGGGGCGGAGCTTCACTGTCTGAGACCGAAGAAAGCGTCAAGTCAGGAGACACCAGCTGGGTTTCAGAGTCCGATTGTCAACACCGAGTTCTACTAGGACCTCCTGAGGTTCTGTTCTGGTTTTCTGCTTTGAAATTACTCGTTTCACTTCCTGTCCTCTGTATAATTGTTGGCCCCGCCCCCTGATTAGTTCCACCTGTCCCTCGCTGTCCTTCCCTCCCTGCTGTATTTAGTCATTCTGCTCTTCTTCTTCCCTCTTTGTCACTTTGTTTCAGTTTCCTGTCTGTTGCTGCGTCTGTTGAAACCCAGAGAACACAAACCACCTGAACTGTGGCGCCATGGCAACGGGCTTCTCCAACATGATGAGGCTGGAAACCAATATTGGATGGTGGTGATCTTCGGGCCCTCAGGCAGCACTGTATTCAAAACACACTATTCTGGAGTGGAAATCACTGCATGGGCTCAGGAACACTCGGCTGGAGGCGAGCGAGTTGAAGATTTCTCTGCTCCAGTTTCAGGTCCTCAGTGACATCACAAACGTTCACGTACCTTCGGTCACGCTAACGTGTTGATCAAAAGACTTCATGAAGGTTGTTGCTTTATGAAGGTCATTGCTTCTTGCTGCTCTGCTTTATTTTCTTTGAGTCTTTAATCTACGAAGTCAGAGAGTAACGTGTGAAGTCCCAACGCGATAAAGGAAGTCACGGATAACGTACGAAAATCGAGGACCAACATCGTCCATCTGTCCCAAAAGTTCACAATAAACTCCTCGTAAATATAAAGCTGAACGTCAGTTGGACTTTAGAGCTGAAGAGGTTTTGAGGTGAAGACGGAGCACCGACCCGCCTCGCGACACCACCAGCTTCACTTTGACTTTGTAGGACACGATGATGCCGAGGATCTCCCGGTTGGCTCCGTCTCTCAACCTGCTCGGGACAGAAAACACCCCGTCAGACGTGACGTCCGTGACGTGAGTTGGTCCCACGCTCCCGGCGGGCAGTGAAGGCGTCGACGGACTCACAGCGTGCTGGAGGCCAGGTTGGTGTCCTCGTGCTTCAGCTTCCCGTCCAGCGCCAGGCCGCGCTTCTCTCGGTTGTTGGCCAGGAACGGCGTCAGCGTGAAGACTTTGCAGAAAGTGGAGCTGGGAGCCACGACGTCGCTGAAGACAGGAAAACATTTACAGCAGGAACACAAACCTCATCGTTTTCTTTCTTTCATTTGAAATCCAACTGTTTAAAAATGACAGAACTGCTCCTGAAACATGCTCCAAACTCTTCGTCCTCCGTTTGTTGAAACTCACTCCGACTCTTCGGTGGCGACGGGACATTTGTACTGAGCCGTGTTGAACAGGCAGATGTCGGCATACTGTCGCACTGCGGAAACACGAGTCGGCGTTGAATGACACGAAGCAGCGGCCGCACAAACACAACAGGCGGGAGGAGGCGGAGCTCCGGAGTACCTGAGATCTTCATCTTCTTCACCGTCTTGTTGGTGTTGTTGGTGACGTGGACGTTGACGCTGATGGGTTCTCCGTGGTAATAAATCTGAGACGGAGACAGAGAACCTTACAGACATCCAGAGGTCACATGACCAGGAGGTTAAGACACTCACTGTAAAATGGTTCCGATCCAGAAGTGTCTTCAGCTGCAATACCAGCGAGTGCCACTAGAGGTCGGCTCCAAAAAGCCTCCGGCTCCATAGACTCCCATTCAACTTCTCTCATCAAATCCAAAGTGAATAAAATGTGTCCATCAGTTATCTCGGTGTTGAAGAAGGAAACTTCTGCATCGGAACCATTTTTCAGACCTGAAGCTACGAACTCTTAAAAACAGTCTTTGGTTGAAACTGAACACAAACAGAAATCCTCCATCTTGTTCTTTAAATGTTGAATCCAACTTTGTTGAGAAAAGTCTCACAGGAGTGAAGTTTGCTGTCAGTTACTGTGTTCAGGTGTGTGTGTGTGTGTGTGTGTGTGTGTGTGTGTGTGTGTGTGTGTGTGTGTGTGTGTGTGTGTGTGTGTTACCTCCTTGTCCAGAGAGGCCTCCAGGTGCAGAGGTTTGTCCGACATCAGGAACTGTCTGGTGGTCTCTGCGGTCGGCTGAGGACCTGGTTTCTCCGGAGCGTACTGGACCTTCCTGATGACGAGCCGCACCGAATTCCTGCAACAACAACAACAACAACAACAACAACAACAGTAATTCACTGTTCAACACTCGTACACCCCCTGTGTACAGGAGGTGTTGGCGTCGCTCTGGATCGGTCTGCGGTTGTTGAGCTGCGTGTCTGCAGGAAGCTGTTAATGCACCGCTGGTTGAACCTGCATTCATAATTCATCTGTTCATTCTGCAGCCGACTCACTTTTACCTTTTGTGGATCTTTTCTTCAACGTTTTCTGCACAGAAAGCTTTCACCTCAAAGTCGACTCCGCAGGCCTGCAGACACACGACAGCAGGACGTGACGTCCACGTCTCGCGGTACATTTCATCTGAGAGCGTTTGTTACCGATGCGGTCGAGGAAGCGAACGTTTGTCTACCTTGCCGGTGTCTTCGGGTCCCGGCTGCAGGGTGACGGAGCACGGCAGGTTCAGAGGAATCTGAAAACACAGGAAGGAAACGTTTAGACAAACTGCTGAGTCCTCCGGTCGGTCGCAGGACTCTAAAACAAGAAATAATGAGCCATGAAGAAGTTCTGGTTAAAACCGTGACGGACGGATCCGCCACCGGCCTCGGTACCTCGAAGGTGAACGGGTGGGCGTGCTCTCCCAGTTTTTTAATGAGGCGTTCCTGAAGACGAGTCAGACTCTTCTTCTCTTCGGGCAGCGGAGGAAACGCCTGCACGTTGGCCACGAACAGGTCCTTCCGAAACGTCAACCCGAGGACGTCCAGATCCTCGCGGCCGTAACGGAACGCACACGTCAGCGTCACGAACACTGAGGAGCAGAAAACAGGACGCCATCTTTAAATCCAGATCTTTATTAGGTTTGATGGGAAGAAGCGAGACTCCGGGACGCTTCCATGAGGGACGCCTGATTTTTACAACAAATGTTGCAGCGACGTTTTAACAAAACCATCCGTTAGATGGCGGCTGAAATTCCTGAGATTAATCTGAGTTGTTCTGAGATGATTAACGAGGTACGAGAGCTAAAAAAAAAAATACATTTCTATGTGACTGAATGTCAGATTTACTTCTTTTTCAATGTTTGCTTTGGCAACTTAATTCCTAGATAACTTTCTTCAGACACCAAAACAGCGAGCAGTTTTTTCATATTTTGAAAGGATACTGCACGAAAACATTGATCTCTAGATAAAAAATGTAGCAGTCAATAAAACAACTATCTGTTATTGTTTTTGTTGTTGTTGATATTGTTGTTTAGTTCTGGCTTTTTTATGATTTATTTCCATGAAGCTGAACAGGTTTCTCACCTTTCCTCTCCTTCAGGTACTCTGGGTCGATCAGAACGACACCGTCTGCAAGAAGAAAGAAAACGAAGTCAACGCAGCCAGAAACCAACGAAACTGAACTAAACTCAGCCTGAAGATCTGCAGATCTGAAGATATGAAGATGTGAAGATCTAAAGATCTGAAAATCTGAAGATCTGAAGATATGAAGATCTGAAGATATGAAGGTCTGAAGATATGAAGGTCTGAAGACATGAAAATCTGAAGATCTGAAGATCTGAAGATTTGAAGATCTGAAGATCTGCAGTGACGTCCTGCAGCGATGAAGATGAACGTGGAAAGATGTTCCTGAATTGGAGAACGTGATCTCACCGACGGGCTCGACGAGGTCCACGTGGTCCACGAAGTCTCTCTTCCCCAGATAGACGGTGAGCTGAGGAGGAAACACATTAATTCATGTTCATAACAAATGTTGCAGCAGAAATGACTTCATCGCCACAAGTAGGACGTTGAATACACACGTTTCTTTGAAAACAAAGATTGACATTTTGACAGATTTGAACACTTCCTGTTTCATGTTGGTATTTAAACTTCTGAGGATCCAACATCGAATTGAAAAAGAAAACTACCAGATATTTTTATTAATTATCAAACAAGATCAGCTCTGATAAACTTTAGCTGCATTCGTTTGATACGGAGTTTAGTTTTGGTTCATTAACAACTTGTTTCCATGGAAACGGACTGGAGACGCCGGCGTCCACACAGCTGAGCGCTCTTGAATTTGAGTGCAGATTTGTTTGTTTGCTTCCTGTCTTGTAGATTTCCACATTAGTTCACGCTAACACTTTTCTTCAGAGGCAGATGTTGAGCAGGTCAAACACGAAGAGGAGGAGGAGGAGGAGGAGGAGGAGGAGGACTCACCTTTCCATTGGGACTGGCTTTCTTGAACACTCTGAAACAGACAGAAGCAGGTCAGATCCATTTTAAAGCTCTAAAGTTCCTGGAACTAAAACTTTCAGCAACTTTTGGTGGAAACGAGACTTCACTTCAAGTTTCAGAAGTTTTTCACTCTAAAACCTACAAACAGGAAACAACAAATCACATGCTGACAGTCATCATCTTCATCATCATCATCATCATCTGCAGCTTCCTCCCTGGATCTCTAATGCTGCCTGACATGAGTAGCCCCGCCCTCCTCTGTGTGTTAATGTTGTCATAAATTAGCTGCCGCGGCTCCATTAGCTTTCAGCTTCCTCCTGAACGGACGCCATTGTTACCGGAACCGCCGGGGCTCCCGGGAGCTCGCTCTCTGCTCGCCATCATCTCTGCAATTAGTCCAATTAAAGTTTGAACACGCAGCAGCTCTGCAATCTCAGATCACAAATCAAACCGAGCTGCTGGAAACAAAACGGCAGATTAACGAGGTTTTATTTGATTTATTTTTAGTGCACATGGAGAAACAAGACCTCCCCTGGACAGAAACAGCTTTTATCCACACCGATGTTCTCCTTCCACACATCTAAAATTCCACGTTTTTTACATGGACTTCTGTTGGCACGAGCAGTTGGCTGTGAGCTGCTCCGTTCATCGGATCGATCCGCTCTGACACAACAACGATCAATACCTGACTGATGTGTCAGCGACTGAAGACTCCCCGGATACCGAGACTGCAGCACAGAGACTCCCACCGACACCTGAACGCCTCACCAGAGCCGACACTTTCAGAACAGACACCTGAACGCCTCACCAGAACCGACACCTTCAGAACAGACACCTGAACGCCTCACCAGAACCGACACCATTAGAACAGACACCTGAACGCCTCACCAGAACCGACACCTTCAGAACAGACACCTGAACGCCTCACCAGAACCGACACCTTCAGAACAGACACCTGAACGCCTCACCAGAACCGACACCATTAGAACAGACACCTGAACGCCTCACCAGAACCGACACCATTAGAACAGACACCTGAACGCCTCACCAGAACCGACACCTTCAGAACAGACACCTGAACGCCTCACCAGAACCGACAACATCAGAACAGACACCTGAACGCCTCACCAGAACCGACAACATCAGAACAGACACCTGAAAGCCTCACCAGAGCTGACACCATTAGAACAGACACCTGAATGCCTCATCAGAGCCGACACCATTAGAACAGACACCTGAACGCCTCATCAGAGCCGACACCATCAGAACAGACACCTGAACGCCTCATCAGAGCCGACACCATCAGAACAGACACCTGAACGCCTCATCAGAGCCGACACCATCAGAACAGACACCTGAACGCCTCACCAGAACCGACACCTTCAGAACAGACACCTGAACGCCTCATCAGAGCCGACAACATCAGAACAGACATCTGAACGCCTCACCAGAGCCGACACCATTAGGACACCTGAACGCCTCACCAGAGCCGACACCATTAGAACAGACACCTGAATGCCTCATCAGAGCCGACACCATCAGAACAGACACCTGAACGCCTCATCAGAGCCGACAACATCAGAACAGACACCTGAACGCCTCACCAGAGCCGACACCATTAGAACAGACACCTGAACGCCTCATCAGAGCCGACACCATCAGAACAGACACCTGAACGCCTCATCAGAGCCGACACCATTAGAACAGACACCTGAACGCCTCATCAGAGCCGACAACATCAGAACAGACATCTGAACGCCTCACCAGAGCCGACACCATTAGAACAGACACCTGAACGCCTCATCAGAGCCGACACCATCAGAACAGACACCTGAACGCCTCATCAGAGCCGACACCATTAGAACAGACACCTGAACGCCTCATCAGAGCCGACAACATCAGAACAGACATCTGAACGCCTCACCAGAGCCGACACCATTAGAACAGACACCTGAACGCCTCACCAGAGCCGACACCATTAGAACAGACACCTGAATGCCTCATCAGAGCCGACACCATCAGAACAGACACCTGAACGCCTCATCAGAGCCGACAACATCAGAACAGACACCTGAACGCCTCACCAGAGCCGACACCATTAGAACAGACACCTGAACGCCTCATCAGAGCCGACACCATCAGAACAGACACCTGAACGCCTCATCAGAGCCGACACCATTAGAACAGACACCTGAACGCCTCATCAGAGCCGACACCATATCTGGATTAAAAAAAAAAACGTGTCTTTGGGCCTGAAATGTTTTTCTCTGGCAAACTGCCACATTCAGGTTTAAAATCGCTCCACTTAGTTTGATGTTCAGAGTCCGACGTTCATCAGAGCTGCTGATCTCACGTCCTGCTGACAGCTTCACTACAGCAGCTTTAAATCAGGTTTATAGGAGACGTAGAGACATTCAGAAAACAAACGGCAGGCGATAAAAGCCCAAATCTGTTCTCGGCTGGTTTTCCATTCCTGTTATAATTTATTTTCCTGTACTGTATGTTTATATCGTATATACGGATTGTTTCATAGAATATATTTCATTTTGTCGATTTATTTTTTTAATGACAATTATGGAGTACCAAACCTGCCAAAATCAAAAACAAGCAATTCAAAATAAATGTACATTAATTAATTCATCAAATGGTACTTCGATATTTTTATTTGTTTCTGTATTATTATATATTTTACAGGCAGTAAATCAAAGTGTGTCATGGAGTCAACTTTAAAACAGAAATATAAATTTAGGTACATTTGATCAATTCATTAACATTTTTTTAAATCATTTTTTGGTGAATTTATTGAAACATAAATTGTTGTTGTTTTTGTTCCTCCATACATTTAAATAGATACATAAATAGATAAACTGTGAGCATGTTAGTATGCTGATGTTGGCCTCCCAGAGATGCTCACAGACTTTCAGACTCCTCTCTGATGATTTTACGCTTTTATTATGAAAAGAGATGACAGGAAGCGGAGGGAGAAAAGATCTGTCCTGTGACGGATGTCCAAATCTTTCATCCCTCTTCATCCTTAAAATGAAACAGCTGCGCTCATTAACAGTGAATCAGGAAGCAGAGTTCTTTGTGTTCGCGGGTAAAAGTGAAGCTTTTACTTTTTATATCCTGCCAGTTGATGTGTGAAATGAGGAAAGACAAAAATTGTACATAAAGAAACAGCCGCTTCACCTCAGGAAAACAATAATTAGAAATGAATCACAGAGGAAATAAAGAACTAATCAGAAACCAAACGACAGCTGCTGTAATGATGTTGGGAATCATAAAATAAATCTAATAAAGTTGAAGCATTAAAGGAGCTGGTAGCTGGAGATGAGGCTGGATGTGTTTGTAGAGGAGCTGCTCTGTATGTCTGACTGATCCCTCTAACTCATTAATATTCTCCTGACACAACACACTCAGATCATTGAGCCCGAACACACACACACACACACACACACAGAAACATACAGAAACACAGCAACTGTGTACACAACTGTACAGGGGTCTAAGATTGCCTCGATATACAGCGCACAGAGTTTACTACATCTCTGTGTTTCACTGCATCTCAGTGTTTCACTGCATCTCTGCGTTTCACTGCACCTCCGTGTTTCACTGCACCTCCGTGTTTCACTGCATCTCTGCGTTTCACTGCACCTCCGTGTTTCACTGCACCTCCGTGTTTCACTGCACCTCCGTGTTTCACTGCATCTCAGTGTTCCACTGCATCTCTGCGTTTCACTGCACCTCCGTGTTTCACTGCATCTCAGTGTTTCACTGCACCTCCGTGTTTCACTGCACCTCCGTGTTTCACTGCATCTCAGTGTTTCACTGCATCTCTGCGTTTCACTGCACCTCCGTGTTTCACTGCACCTCCGTGTTTCACTGCACCTCCGTGTTTCACTGCATCTCAGTGTTTCACTGCATCTCAGTGTTCCACTGCATCTCAGTGTTTCACTGCACCTCCGTGTTTCACTGCACCTCCGTGTTTCACTGCATCTCAGTGTTTCACTGCATCTCCGTGTTTCACTGCATCCCAATAAGAACCAAATCCTTCATGTGGAGTCTAACGGTTCTAAAATGATTCAGGACCAGAACAGAACCGGTTCTGTGTCGGTGGACAAAAGATTCTGGGATCTAAATGCCGTCTGACAGCCGGACTGTTGGATTTCCTTTGAACATATTTGAACATTAGTTGCATACTAAACATAATTTCCTGAAGACGTGAACAATAAAACCTCAGATTTCAGTCTGAGATCCTCTGAGAGTGAAGAGAAAACAGAATAAATTCAGAGCATGAATTATTCATTCTGTTGTTTCCTCCTCTCAGAACGTCTTCGAGGCCTCGTGGCTTCGTTCAGCTTCATCCAGAGGAAACCTGGAGGTCTGATCCTGGACTCACAGACCTGAGACGGTCCGAGAGGAAGAGGATGTTCCGAGAGGAAGAGGACGGTCCGAGAGGAAGAGGACGTTCCGAGAGGAAGGGGACGGTCCGATAGGAAGAGGACGGTCCGAGAGGAAGAGGACGTTCCGAGAGGAAGGGGACGGTCCGATAGGAAGAGGACGGTCCGAGAGGAAGAGGACAGTCCAGGAGGAAGAGGACAGTCTGAGAGGAAGAGGACGTTCCGAGAGGAAGGGGACGGTCCGAGAGGAAGGGGACGGTCCGAGAGAAAGAGGACGGTCCGAGAGGAAGAGGACGGTCCAGGAGGAAGAGGACGGTCTGAGAGGAAGAGGACGGTCTGAGAGGAAGAGGACGTTCCGAGAGGAAGGGGACGGTCCGAGAGGAAGAGGAAGGGACGGTCCGAGAGGAAGAGGACGGTCCAGGAGGAAGAGGAAGAGGACGGTCCAGGAGGAAGAGGACGGTCTGAGAGGAAGAGGACGGTCTGAGAGGAAGAGGACGTTCCGAGAGGAAGGGGACGGTCCGAGAGGAAGAGGAAGGGACGGTCCGAGAGGAAGAGGACGGTCCAGGAGGAAGAGGACGGTCCAGGAGGAAGAGGACGGTCTGAGAGGAAGAGGACGTTCCGAGAGGAAGGGGAAGAGGACGGTCCAGGAGGAAGAGGACGGTCTGAGAGGAAGAGGACGGTCCGAGAGGAAGAGGAAGGGACGGTCCGAGAGGAAGAGGACGGTCCAGGGGGAAGAGGACGGTCCAGGAGGAAGAGGACGGTCTGAGAGGAAGAGGACGTTCCGAGAGGAAGAGGACGGTCCGAGAGAAAGAGGACGGTCCGAGAGAAAGAGGAAGAGGACGGTCCAGGAGGAAGGGGACGGTCCGAGAGGAAGAGGAAGGGACGGTCCGAGAGGAAGAGGATGGTCCAGGAGGAAGAGGACGTTCCGGACGCTCAGAGACACACGACACTGAAACGTTTTATAAACCTGCTGACTGGCTGATTTAATTCGTTTTCTTATGATTCATTGTTAGAGCAGCAGCTCAGCCTCTTATTGTGAAGCGCCCTCTAGTGGCTGCAAAGAGGAAGTCATGTGACAGCAGGAAGTCGGGCGGTCCGATTTGATTGTAAAATGAATATTTTAGTTTTTTGGTCAAAACATAATATTTGACGACATCGTCTTCAGTTTTATAGACTAAAGGATTAATCAGATCAATAATCAGGAGTTCTAACATCTGAATATCACAGCTGTTTTATTTTGACTGATTCTGACTTTAATAAACTAAAGAATCAAGAATCAAGACGCTTTAAAAAATGAACTTGTCAGTTCAACACCGGGTTTTTTTTCATTTTCTGATGGAAGAGCTGAAAGCCGATTAATAAAAGATAAATAAAATATTTGTTATGCTTCTTCTGCAGCACATTTCATATTTAATTAATTATTGTACCTTTTTACTCTCTGTGTCCGAATCAAGAAAAATCATTTTTCAGATAAAAACTTTTCTGGTATCAGATCAGAAAAATCTGAGGACTCCAGAAAATCAGCAGATGAACTGATTATCAAAACAACGAGGAGACTTTATAAAATATGAATCTGAACAGAAAATAAAATAAATGGTTCCAGTTTGACTTTATGACGCTGGTGTTTGAATTTGATCTCGTCTTCATCAACAACATCGATGTGAATTAAATTATCTAATAATAATAATATATATTATAATATCATCTGACAACAACAACACGTCACACAATGCAGGAAGCCAGCGAAGCGCTTCCTCAAACTCTCACAAGTAATCGGATTACTTTTCGAGAGAGTAACTGATTACATTTTTCACCCCCCTTCTCCCGCCACGCTTCCTGTCAGTCATGACTGTCAAAATAAAAGTCAGAGATGCACAAAAGTAACGTTCAAAAACAAAAAGAGTCATGTCGCAGAGACGTCACACGGCTGGAGGTTTTGACACGGTGTTATGTAATGTTACCCCACACACACACACACACACACACACACACACACACACACACACACACACAGACAGACACACACACACAGACACACACACACACACACACACACACACACACACACAGACAGACACACACACACAGACACACACACACACACACACACACACACACACACACAGACACACACACACACACACACACACACACACACACACACAGACAGACACACACACACAGACACACACACACACACACAGACACACACACACACACACACAGACATACTTCCTCTAAACGGTTCTGTGAGGAACCGACATGAACGAACCACGAACACATTTATCAGGGTGTTACTGCCCCCCCCCCCCCACACACACATTCAATCTTACCTGGTTCCTTTATCTCCCATCCTGACGATGCCGACGAGCTGACAGCAGCCAGACGGAGAGATGATGATGAAGATGAAAGAGGAGGATGGAGGGATGCCGTCACCGTGGAAACTGAGGGGAGGATGTGTCTCTCTCTCTGTCTCTCTCTCTGTATCTCTCTCTCTCTCTCTCAGGAGGCCGTCGTCATGCCGTCAGATTCTCCTCAGCGGGAGGAAAAACCTCCATCTGAGCTGCGAGTGTACGACGGAGCGACTGAGCCCAGCACTCTGCTCCTCCTCTTCCTCCTCCTCTTTAACTCCCCCTCCCCCTCGCTGCCTGCCGATGTCTCTTCCTCCTGTCAGACTCATTAGCAGTGAGATGTGTTAAAACATGAGACACCCGGAGGACACGTTGTCTTTGTGTCCAGCTGGACTCTGACCTCCGCCGTCCACCCGTCTGTCCTTCAGGAGACAAACAAACTCTGAACTGCTCAAATTCTAACGACTCGTGTTCAGAGAAACATCTGTGAAATATCACGGCAATAAAACGGATTTTTAAAATTCATTTCTAATCATTATTATTATTATTATAATTGTAAATATAATAATAATAATAATATAAATAATGAAGCTCTCAGCTGTTTATCTGTAACGATGCTCTGGTGTCAAACTTTTTTGTTCGAGACTTGAGTCGTTTAGTTTTGACACGTTTGAATCTGCAGCTCCTTGTTGTGGTGTTCCTCAGAGCTGCGTGTTTGGTCCTCTAATGTTTACATCGGATTCGCTTCCATGAGGTCAAATTATGAACAAATATAAAGCGGCAATCCAACCCAGTTTCACAGCAAAGCGTGTAATAGACACGCCCGTCCACTACACTACAGCCCATAGTGGTCCTCAGTGGTACTACAGATGGAGTCGATGGAGACAGTCCTAGTGGTCCTCAGTGGTACTACAGATGGAGTCTATGGAGACAGCCCCTAGTGGTCCTCAGAGGTACTACAGATGGAATCTATGGAGACAGCCCCTAGTGGTCCTCAGAGGTACTACAGATGGAGTCTATGGAGACAGTCCTAGTGGTCCTCAGAGGTACTACAGATGGAGTCTATGGAGACAGCCCCCAGTTATTATTATGTTTTATATACAGTCAATGATTTTGCACGATGACATTCAGCTGTACGTTTCCTGTGGAACGTTCTTCCTGACGATGTTCGATCTGCGGTTTCTGTTCACGCTTATAACAAAGTCGTTTAGTCAAACTAACCTCTACGTCGCCCCCTGCTGTCTGGTTTTAGTACCTGTTGTTTTTTATGTTTTATTTGTTTGTTTTACGACATCTTTCTCTACTGTTGGAATGAATGTGAATGTCTGTTTGTTTGCAGATGAAACTCTGATGTCTGCTTTCTACTGAAACATTATAAACTCCACATGAAGCTCCTCCAAGCAGTTCTCACAACATCTGACACTGTTCTGGAGAACCTTCATCATCATCATCATCATCATCATCATCACCACCATCATCATCATCACCACCATCATCACCGTCATCATCATCACCACCATCATCATCATCACCACCACCACCATCATCACCACCACCATCATCATCATCACCACCATCACGATCACCATCACCACTATCACCATCATCATCCTCATCATCATCCTCATCATCATCCTCATCATCATCACCATCCTCATCATCATCACCATCACCATCACCATCCTCATCATCATCATCAGGCCTGACAGGAACCTCCAGCAGCTGATGGTCCAGACTCAGAACCTCTTCATGTGTGTTGTTGGTTCTGGTCTGTGAAGTTCTCCCGGTGGTTCGTCAGTCTCTGGTTCCGGCTCGGTGATCCGTGTCTGCAGGTCAGAGGTCGGTCGGTTCGGAGGCAGCAGCTGCTTCTCGTTTCCTCATTAATGACCTCAGTGTGAAGCCGCCTGCAGCGCCGAAGCTTCTCGTCATCGCCACCTCGTATTTAAAAAATCTGACAGTTTGACGTGAAGCCTCGGAGCAGTGAGGACGACAGGATGAAGGACATTAGAAGGAGTTTATTAGAGACTGGGACAGTTACAGCAGAGTGTAAACATTAGAAACATTAACAACACTTTTCATCCTCCGCTGACACAAAACACACCGTTAGAGGAGCAGAGAGGAGGAGGAGGAGGAGGAGCTCGAACACAGAAAACCACCTGAAGTTACCCAACCGGGGGTTCGAGGCTCGGAGACGTTCGAAGCTCGGAGACGTTCGAGGCTCGGAGATGTTGGAGTCGAGGGAAACAAAGATAAATACGTCCACCAGGGGGCGCTGATGGTTTTACGGTGTAAAATGTGACACTCAGTGTATATCGAGGTCTTGATCATGAAAAATATATTAAAACATTTTTTAAAACCCGAATCGAACGTTAATTCGACTAAAAACATCGTAAATCTGTCGATCGGCTGTTTGTCTCCGTATATATTTCAACGTTTCTTCAGATAAACTCCCTTTTAAAATCCCCAGAAGCAACGAGCGACACAAATTCACCAAATAAATAAGATGAGAATCAAAAAACAAAAACAAACAAACAGTTGGTTTTCTTGCAATAAAACAAAGCTCTCAGATCTCAGAGTATAAAACTCACTGAATGTCATCAAGTCACCAATCAAACAGCAAATCATCAGAAATATTCAGAGAATCAGAGCGAAGTTTACAAACAGATCAAGAAAACAACAAATGAGCTTTTTTATTTCTAAAGTAAGCGCTCATCTACGGATATCAGGGAGTCCTGGATTCCTCGGACCCGGATGGACCAGAACCAGGACCCAATTCAGAATCAGTTCACTTTGGTGACATCAGAGCAGAAAGTTCGCCATCGTAGCTCATTCACTGCGTGTCGCCATCAAATGTAATAAAAAACAAAACAACAACCAGCCAGATGTTTGTGGATAAAAATCACATCAACATCTGGGAAATATTTTCATTTCTATCATCGTCATGTTTCTGTTGTTAAAGGTTTTCGGGGCTGAAACATGAAGCTGCAGTTCCTCGAATGTCCACTAGAGGCTCCAGCAGAGAGTCAGTCTCCAAAGATCAGAAATAAACACATCAGACTTTACGATTAGTTCATTTATAGGAGTAGAGGAATGCTTTTATTAAACATATGAGATTAGTAATAATTGTGTTTATTAGGTCCAGACTTTTGTTTTGGTTCATGAGCAACTCCACCCAGCAGGGGGCGCTGCAGCACAGAGAGTTTAAATGAATAAACATGACAGGTTTATCTATTGAAAGTGTTTCAGTCTGTTTAAACTGGCGCCGCTTCGACCCGTTCGGACATCTGGGTTTGATATAAAGAGAGAATCTGATCCCTGATATTCTAGTATTTAAAGGCCTCATTTAACCCTTCCGACGGCCTCCTGCGGTGACCATTCAGAACCATTCAGAATCATTCAGAACCAATCAGAACCATTCAGAATCATTCAGAACCATTCAGAACCAATCAGAATAATTCAGAACCATTCCGAACCAATCAGAACCATTCAGAATCATTCAGAACCAATCAGAATCATTCAGAACCATTCAGGACCAATCAGAATCATTCAGAACCATTCAGAATCATTCAGAACCAATCAGAATCATTCAGAACTCTCTCTGAGCTGGCAGCAATTCTCTTTGAAGCCGCTGACCTCCCTCTTCAAAGCCAAAAGGCCAAACAGAGGATTAATGGAGACGCCTTTTAAATGTAAATCCAGCGCTGAGAGCTCGAAGCGGTCCGACAGGACCAGAAGAAGACCGACCCGAACACAACCGAGTCAAACGTCTGATCTACACGGCTGGATTTCATCCTTCGAACAGTTCAGAGCGAAACACTGAAGTCCAGGTTTCCTCAAGTGTTCACCGGGCAGGGACCATCAGTGATGTCATCGACCATCAGTGATGTCAGTGACCATATTTGGACAAGCTGGGGGAGGAGCCAGTGGTGGATCTGACCGATCTGATTGGAAACCTGACGATACTACCTCCCGCCCACCGATAGCTGTAACCTGACTTCACCACAGGGCTGTCAATCAAACAGACACGCCCCCAAAAACAGGTCTTCTTGAATCTTCTTTTCTAATGAATGAGGGATTATTTTCAGATGGACCTCCAGAAAACTAATAAGAAGGAGTGACTTTAGCTAACAACACCGAGATAACTGATGGACACATTTTATTCACTTTGGATTTGATGAGAGAAGTTGAATGGGAGTCTATGGAGCCGGAGGCTTTTTGGAGCCGACCTCTAGTGGCACTCGCTGGTATTGCAGATGAAGACACTTCTGCAGCTCTCCGTCCACTTTAACATCCAGTCTGTGGTGTTTAGGAAGATGACGTAATAAAACACGTTACTTATTGAAACATCAGCTGAGTGATGACAAAGGTTGAAGGAACTTTTAGTTCTTTAGAAAGTTTCCAGACTTTAGTCCCCAAAAAAGTTTCAGGACTCTGTCGTTTTTCTGTAATTTAAAACAAATAAAAAAACCAAAAAGACAATCTGTGAGTGAGTTGAGAAATGAACACGTGGGCTGATATGATTTATGTATATAAATCTTAACCTTTTATGCAGTTTTTTTAAAGCTTTGTATCTGATTTAAGTCGACCACGTCTGTGTCGTGATGCTGTTTTTAATAAAATACGTGTCAAACTCGGATGTTTGTTTGCAGGTTTCCTTTCTTTTCTCTTTTACATTTAAAAGCTTAAAAAAACGTTTCTTTTGTTAACGTTTCTATTAAAGCAGAAATTTCACGTCCCTTTTATTCCCGTCAATAAATAGCTTAAAAAAAGGACGCGTGTTCCTTCAGCAGCTCTCAGATCAGTTCCCTTTATGAACCCGAAGTGTGTTGTGCAGGTGTTGCCGTGACAACGTGACCTCGTCGTGGACCTCGTCAGATGTCGCTCCAGAGGACGGCCCGCCTGCTCTTGTCCACGCTGACGACGTATTCCCCGGACAGAGACCAGGACACGGCGCTGATGGACAAACTGAGAGGGGACAGAGACACATTTAGTTCTGCGCGGTCCCTCCAGGGGGCGTCGTGGGGCCCCGAGTCTTCTGTTCAACCTCAGAGATCTACAGAAACACTCAAACAGTGAAACATGATTTATTCTGCAGTCCGTCGGTCGATCGCTGACGACACAGAGCTGCTTTAGTCATATTTGATTTATGCTTTTCATTTATATTTTATGTTTTATTAATGATTTTTATTTATTGTTTGTTTTGTTTATTTTTATATTTTCTGTAATTTTTCATTTATATTTTGTTTAAAATTCATATTCTGTGTCATTCATGTTTATTTCAAAATTTGATGTGTGGTTTTAGTCACGTTTTTTATTTTATGTTCTATTAATGTTTACTTTTTATATTTTATGATATATTTGATGTAGAGTTCTGATCTTTTAATTTCATTAAAATAAAAGTCAGAAATATTTAGTAAACATTATTCAAAGTAAAAACAAATTAAATATTCTTATTTAACTCCTGGAGTTCATCTGGAAACTTTATTATCCCATTAAACCAAACAAAGACATTAAAATACACTTTTAATTGAAAGTTATGATCTGGCGTCCCTCAGGGAAACGTCGCGGAGCCTTTCATCTTTCTATCGAACCTTACAGTGAACTGAATGTTTTTGTTGATCCAGTGATCTTCAGGCTGTTACCTGTGTTTGTCTGGTAGGCGGGTCTCCAGGTTGCCGGTGGAGACGTTCCAGATGTAAACGGCGCCGTCCGCTGATCCGGCAGCGAGGTAGCAGCCGTCCGGACTGCAGAGAGAGAACGTCTGGTCAGAACATGTGGAGGATTTTATAGAAACTCTGCGTTACAAACGGAGAGTTGATGGGTTTTAAAATGAAATAACTCCTAAATTGCCGTATTTTCAGGTTAACACACATCCTGACTGTTGTGACATTAAAACAGGAGATCAGAAGGTTCCTGTAAGCGTGAACGTCCTCCGGAGACCATCTGCCAGCTGCTCATCACAGGTTCTGTGTGGAACCAGCAGGGAACCGACTGAAACACATTTATATATTCAGTGTTTCACTCAGAGAGCTGAACACACACAAAGCTTCTCCGTCCTGCTGTCGTCATGGAAACTGCAGAAAATGAACCACACAGTATCTTGTCCCCCCCCCCCTCTCTATTTTTATCTCGCTCAGTGTTTTGATTGGACGTGTCAGCGGGAGCTCTGCCGACATTGTTATTTCACCCAGAGGAGTCGCTGAGACGACAGCAGTCCTACGGGCTCAAGTCAGCGTGGTCAGCCTCGGTTACTGTCTGGTTCTGACTCTTTGTAGTCAGTCACTAACAGGATAGTCCAAAACAGGTCAAAAAGGCTTAAAACAGGCCAAAACAGGTCTAAAACAGGTCTAAAACAGGCCTAAAACAGGCTTAAAACAGGTCTAAAACAGGTCTAAAACAGGCCTAAAACAGGCCTAAAACAGGTCTAAAACAGGCCTAAAACAGGTCTAAAACAGGCCTAAAACAGGTCTAAAACAGGCCTAAAACAGGCCTAAAACAGGTCTAAAACAGGTCTAAAACAGGCCTAAAACAGGCCTAAAACAGGCCTAAAACAGGCCTAAAACAGGCCTAAAACAGGTCTAAAACAGGCCTAAAACAGGTCTAAAACAGGCCTAAAACAGGCCTAAAACAGGTCTAAAACAGGCCTAAAACAGGTCTAAAACAGGTCTAAAACAGGCCTAAAACAGGCCTAAAACAGGTCTAAAACAGGCCTAAAACAGGTCTAAAACAGGTCTAAAACAGGCCTAAAACAGGCCTAAAACAGGTCTAAAACAGGCCTAAAACAGGTCTAAAACAGGCCTAAAACAGGTCTAAAACAGGCCTAAAACAGGTCTAAAACAGGCCTAAAACAGGCCTAAAACAGGTCTAAAACAGGCCTAAAACAGGCCTAAAACAGGCCTAAAACAGGTCTAAAACAGGCCTAAAACAGGTCTAAAACAGGCCTAAAACAGGCCTAAAACAGGCCTAAAACAGGCCTAAAACAGGTCTAAAACAGGCCTAAAACAGGTCTAAAACAGGTCTAAAACAGGCCTAAAACAGGTCTAAAACAGGTCTAAAACAGGCCTAAAACAGGTCTAAAACAGGCCTAAAACAGGCCTGAAACAGGCCTAAAACAGGCCTAAAACAGGTCTAAAACAGGTCTAAAACAGGTCTAAAACAGGCCTAAAACAGGTCTAAAACAGGCCTAAAACAGGCCTGAAACAGGCCTAAAACAGGCCTAAAACAGGTCTAAAGCAGGTCTAAAACAGGCCTAAAACAGGTCTAAAACAGGCCTAAAACAGGTCTAAAACAGGTCTAAAACAGGCCTAAAACAGGTCTAAAACAGGCCTAAAACAGGCCTGAAACAGGCCTAAAACAGGCCTAAAACAGGTCTAAAGCAGGTCTAAAACAGGCCTAAAACAGGTCTAAAACAGGCCTAAACATACTGTTGTTCAGTCGACACATTTTATGGAATGAATACTAAATAATCAATAATGAAATAAGTGTTTACTTTAGAAGATATCATTGATGTTCAGACTCACCTGATCACAGCTTTGGTGCTGTCGCTGCCACATTTAAACCCGTCAGCTCTGAGACAAACACAATCAATACATCTGTCAATCAATACATCCATCAATCAATACACCTGTCAATCAATACATCCATTAATCAATACATCCATCAATCAATATATCCATCAATCAACCAATCGATACATCGATCAACCAATCGATACATCGATCAACCAATCAATACATTGATTAATCAATACGTCGATCAATAACAAACAGTCTATCCGTTCTACCTGAAGCACATGCGGTCGTTGCTCCACCTCCTCAGGTCAACCAGCTGGAGGCAGTCGTCACGGCAACAGCTGAGCAGCTGGCGGTGGTCCGAGCTGAGGTCCAGCGAGGTGACTTTCCCCCGAGCAGGAAGTTCCTGAACGCAGCTCACCGCTCTGAACACCAGGAGACCACCTGATCAACTTTATTGACCCGACACATTCCATTGTTTAGGTTAGGTTCTTACTTTATTTTAAATTCCTGATGTGTTTTTCTCAGTGGATAAAAAAAAAAAAAAAAAATCTTTTCTGTTTTAACTTAAACGTTTTTTGTTTTTTTTAAACATTTGATGGTTAAAAAAAAACATCCAAAACTTTCAGGAGTGTGCCGACCAATCAGAGAACAGGAGGATCATGATGTCACTCACTAACAGATATTTAAACTCTGAGTTTGATCTAAAGTCAATCTGTTTGATTTACTTTGTACTGTTTGGAGGACAGAGCTGTCAATCATCTGGTGGTTCAGACTCTGCGTCCTGTGAGCTGAGCTGCTGCTAGGTAACAAGGAGATGGGAAGTCGCCATGGAAACAAATGAGAAGCTTCATAGGCTCTACATTAAAGCCAGAGGAGATTCTACTGAGTGACAGGAAGGAAGTGAAGTGGTGAAAGAGTGAAAAAGTGAGGCTGTGATGTGGTGAAGGAGGGACACGGTTTGCTTAGAAGGTAAATGAAGTGATGAATGAAGTGAAGGTAAATGAAGTGAAGGTAAATGAAGTGATGAATGAAGTGAAGGTAAATGAAGTGGTAAATGAAGTGAAGGTAAATGAAGTGATGAATGAAGTGATGAATGAAGTGAAGGTAAATGAAGTGGTAAATGAAGTGAAGGTAAATGAAGTGATGAATGAAGTGAAGGTAAATGAAGTGAAGGTAAATGAAGTGATGAATGAAGTGATGAATGAAGTGAAGGTAAATGAAGTGGTAAATGAAGTGAAGGTAAATGAAGTGATGAATGAAGTGAAGGTAAATGAAGTGGTAAATGAAGTGATGAATGAAGTGAAGGTAAATGAAGTGATGAATGAAGTGAAGGTAAATGAAGTGGTAAATGAAGTGAAGGTAAATGAAGTGATGAATGAAGTGAAGGTAAATGAAGTGATGAATGAAGTGATGAATGAAGTGAAGGTAAATGAAGTGAAGGTAAATGAAGTGATGAATGAAGTGAAGGTAAATGAAGTGATGAATGAAGTGAAGGTAAATGAAGTGAAGGTAAATGAAGTGATGAATGAAGTGAAGGTAAATGAAGTGATGAATGAAGTGAACGTAAATGAAGTGGTAAATGAAGTGATGTGAAGGTTCACCTGGAGTCCCAGACCCTGATCTTGCAGTCGTAGTGTCCGCTGATGATGCAGTTCTCTGAACAGACCAGGTCACTGACGTACGACGCCACTTCAGCTAACTGCACACCTGCAGGGACAGAGTCTGCTTTAAATACACGCTCCACGTTAACCAACGCCTGCTCAGCCAATCAGCAGCAAGTATGGACTGTGACTCACAGGCAGCTCTGTGCAGGTCCCACAGTCGCACGGTTCGGTCCGCACTTCCTGTCACCACCTGGTGGAGGAAACTGCTGAACCTCGCTGCTGTTACCTTCCTCCTGTGACCTGTGAGAGTCACCTGAGAGACACAGACAGGCAGACAGACAGACAGACACAGACAGACAGAGAGACAGACAGACAGAGAGACAGACGGACAGAGAGACAGACAGACAGAGACAGACAGACGGACGGACAGATTTAATATCATTTAACTGAAGATATTTAGCTGCTGGTGTCAGTGGGTTGACGTGGTTACCTTGGGAACGGAGTCATCTAGCCGCCACAACAATGCCGACTTATCGTACGACGCTGCGAGGATCCTCGAACCCTGAAAGTCAAACGTCGCCGTACAAAAAGTAAAACATTACACTGTAAAACATTCATCTGTCAAACACACTTCAACACATCGTACCGTAAAACATCGTACCGTAACACATCGCACCGTAAAACATCGCACCGTAACACATCGTACCGTGAAACATCGCACCGTAACACATCGTACCGTAAAACATCGTACCGTTACACATCGTACCGTAACACATCGTACCGTTACACATCGTACCGTAACACATCGCACCGTAAAACATCGCACCGTAACACATCGTACCGTGAAACATCGCACCGTAACACATCGTACCGTAACACATCGCACCGTAACACATCGCACCGTAAAACATCGTACCGTTACACATCGTACCGTAAAACATCGCACCGTAACACATCGCACCGTAACACGTCGCACCGTAACACGTCGCACCGTGAAACATCGCACCGTAACACATCGTACCGTAAAACATCGCACCGTAACACATCGCACCGTAACACATCGCACCGTAACACATCGCACCGTTACACATCGTACCGTAACACATCGCACCGTAACACATCGCACCGTAACACATCGCACCGTAAAACATCGTACCGTGAAACATCGCACCGTGAAACATCGCACCGTAACACATCGCACCGTGAAACATCGCACCGTAACACATCGCACCGTAACACATCGCACCGTAACACATCGCACCATGAAACATCGCACCGTAACACATCGCACCGTAACACATCGCACCGTTACAAATCGTACCGTTACACATCGCACCGTAAAACATCGTACCGTAACACATCGTACCGTAACACATCGCACCGTAACACATCGCACCGTTACACATCGTACCGTAAAACATCGTACCGTAAAACATCGTACCGTAACACATCGTACCGTAACACATCGTACCGTAACACATCGCACCGTTACACATCGTACCGTAAAACATCGTACCGTTACACATCGCACCGTAACACATCGCACCGTAACACATCGCACCGTAAAACATCGTACCGTTACACATCGCACCGTAAAACATCGCACCGTAACACATCGCACCGTGAAACATCGTACCGTAAAACATCGTACCGTAACACATCGTACCGTAACACATCATACCGTAACACATCGCACCGTTACACATCGTACCGTAAAACATCGTACCGTAACACATCGCACCGTAACACATCGCACCGTAACACATCGCACCGTAAAACATCGTACCGTTACACATCGCACCGTAAAACATCGCACCGTAACACATCGCACCGTAAAACATCGCACCGTAACACATCGCACCGTGAAACATCGCACCGTAACACATCGCACCGTAACACATCGCACCGTAACACATCGCACCGTAACACATCGCACCGTAACACATCGTACCGTAAAACATCGTACCGTGAAACATCGCACCGTGAAACATCGCACCGTAACACATCGCACCGTAACACATCGCACCGTGAAACATCGCACCGTAACACATCGCACCGTTACACATCGCACCGTAACACATCGCACCGTGAAACATCGCACCGTAACACATCGCACCGTAACACATCGCACCGTTACACATCGCACCGTTACACATCGCACCGTAACACATCGCACCGTTACACATCGTACCGTTACACATCGTACCGTAAAACATCGTACCGTAAAACATCGTACCGTAACACATCGCACCGTTACACATCGTACCGTAAAACATCGTACCGTAACACATCGCACCGTAACACATCGCACCGTAACACATCGCACCGTGAAACATCGCACCGTAACACATCGCACCGTAACACATCGCACCGTTACACATCGCACCGTTACACATCGCACCGTAAAACATCGCACCGTTACACATCGTACCGTTACACATCGTACCGTTACACATCGTACCGTAAAACATCGTACCGTAAAACATCGCACCGTAACACATCGCACCGTAAAACATCGCACCGTAAAACATCGCACCGTAACACATCGCACCGTAACACATCGCACCGTGAAACATCGCACCGTAACACATCGCACCGTAACACATCGCACCGTTACACATCGTACCGTAAAACATCGCACCGTTACACATCGCACCGTAAAACATCGTACCGTAACACATCGTACCGTAACACATCGCACCGTAACACATCGCACCGTAACACATCGTACCGTTACACATCGTACCGTAAAACATCGTACCGTAAAACATCGTACCGTAACACATCGTACCGTAACACATCGCACCGTTACACATCGCACCGTTACACATCGCACCGTAAAACATCGTACCGTAAAACATCGTACCGTTACACATCGCACCGTAACACATCGCACCGTAAAACATCGCACCGTGAAACATCGCACCGTGAAACATCGTACCGTAACACATCGTACCGTGAAACATCGCACCGTAACACATCGCACCGTAACACATCGCACCGTAACACATCGCACCGTAACACATCGTACCGTAAAACATCGCACAGTAAAACATCGCACCGTAACACATCGTACCGTTACACATCGCACCGTTACACATCGCACCGTTACACATCGCACCGTAACACATCGCACCGTAACACATCGCACCGTAACACATCGCACCGTTACACATCGCACCGTTACACATCGCACCGTAACACATCGCACCGTAACACATCGCACCGTAACACATCGCACCGTAACACATCGTACCGTTACACATCGCACCGTTACACATCGCACCGTAACACATCGCACCGTAACACATCGCACCGTAACACATCGTACCGTAACACCGCACCGTAACACATCGCACCGTAAAACATCGCACCGTAAAACATCGCACCGTAACACATCGCACCGTAAAACATCGCACCGTAACACATCGCACAGTAAAACATCGCACCGTAACACATCGTACCGTAAAACATCGCACCGTAACACATCGCACCGTAAAACATCGCACCGTAACACATCGCACCGTAACACATCGCACCGTAACACATCGTACCGTAAAACATCGTACCGTGAAACATCGTACCGTGAAACATCGCACCGTAACACATCGCACCGTGAAACATCGCACCGTAACACATCGCACCGTGAAACATCGCACCGTAACACATCGCACCGTTACACATCGTACCGTAAAACATCGCACCGTTACACATCGCACCGTAAAACATCGTACCGTAACACATCGTACCGTAACACATCGCACCGTAACACATCGCACCGTAACACATCGTACCGTAAAACATCGTACCGTAACACATCGTACCGTAACACATCGTACCGTAACACATCGCACCGTTACACATCGTACCGTAAAACATCGCACCGTTACACATCGCACCGTAACACATCGCACCGTAACACATCGCACCGTAAAACATCGTACCGTAAAACATCGCACCGTTACACATCGTACCGTAAAACATCGCACCGTAACACATCGCACCGTGAAACATCGCACCGTAACACCGCACCGTAAAACATCGCACCGTAACACATCGCACCGTAACACATCGCACCGTAACACATCGCACCGTAACACATCGCACCGTAAAACATCGCACCGTGAAACATCGCACCGTAACACATCGCACCGTAACACATCGCACCGTGAAACATCGCACCGTAACACATCGTACCGTAAAACATCGCACCGTAAAACATCGCACCGTAACACATCGCACCGTGAAACATCGCACCGTAACACATCGCACCGTAACACATCGCACCGTGAAACATCGCACCGTAACACATCGCACCGTAACACATCGCACCGTTACACATCGCACCGTAACACATCGCACCGTGAAACATCGCACCGTAACACATCGCACCGTTACACATCGCACCGTAAAACATCGTACCGTAACACATCGTACCGTAACACATCGCACCGTAAAACATCGTACCGTAACACATCGTACCGTAAAACATCGCACCGTAACACATCGCACCGTTACACATCGTACCGTAAAACATCGTACCGTAAAACATCGTACCGTAACACATCGCACCGTAACACATCGCACCGTAACACATCGTACCGTTACACATCGTACCGTAAAACATCGTACCGTAACACATCGCACCGTAAAACATCGTACCGTAAAACATCGTACCGTGAAACATCGCACCGTGAAACATCGCACCGTGAAACATCGCACCGTGAAACATCGCACCGTAACACATCGCACCGTAACACATCGCACCGTTACACATCGTACCGTAAAACATCGTACCGTAACACATCGTACCGTAACACATCGCACCGTAACACATCGTACCGTTACACATCGTACCGTAAAACATCGTACCGTAACACATCGCACCGTAACACATCGCACCGTAACACATCGCACCGTTACACATCGTACCGTAAAACATCGCACCGTTACACATCGCACCGTAACACATCGCACCGTAACACATCGCACCGTAAAACATCGCACCGTAAAACATCGCACCGTGAAACATCGCACCGTAACACATCGCACCGTAACACATCGCACCGTGAAACATCGCACCGTAACACATCGCACCGTAACACATCGCACCGTTACACATCGTACCGTAAAACATCGTACCGTAACACATCGTACCGTAACACATCGCACCGTAACACATCGTACCGTTACACATCGTACCGTAAAACATCGTACCGTAAAACATCGTACCGTAACACATCGTACCGTAACACATCGCACCGTAACACATCGCACCGTTACACATCGTACCGTTACACATCGCACCGTTACACATCGCACCGTAACACATCGCACCGTAACACATCGCACCGTAAAACATCGTACCGTAAAACATCGCACCGTTACACATCGCACCGTTACACATCGCACCGTAACACATCGCACCGTAACACATCGCACCGTAACACCGCACCGTAAAACATCGCACCGTAAAACATCGCACCGTAACACATCGCACCGTAACACATCGCACCGTAACACATCGCACCGTAAAACATCGTACCGTGAAACATCGCACCGTGAAACATCGCACCGTAACACATCGCACCGTAACACATCGTACCGTGAAACATCGCACCGTAACACATCGTACCGTAAAACATCGCACCGTGAAACATCGCACCGTGAAACATCGCACCGTAACACATCGCACCGTAACACATCGCACCGTGAAACATCGTACCGTAAAACATCGCACCGTGAAACATCGCACCGTAACACATCGCACCGTAACACATCGCACCGTAACACATCGTACCGTAAAACATCGCACCGTGAAACATCGCACCGTGAAACATCGCACCGTAACACATCGTACCGTAAAACATCGTACCGTAAAACATCGCACCGTGAAACATCGCACCGTAACACATCGCACCGTAACACATCGCACCGTGAAACATCGCACCGTAACACATCGCACCGTAACACATCGCACCGTTACACATCGCACCGTAACACATCGCACCGTGAAACATCGCACCGTAACACATCGCACCGTAACACATCGCACCGTTACACATCGCACCGTTACACATCGCACCGTAAAACATCGTACCGTAACACATCGTACCGTAACACATCGCACCGTAACACATCGTACCGTTACACATCGTACCGTAAAACATCGTACCGTAACACATCGTACCGTAACACATCGTACCGTAACACATCGCACCGTTACACATCGTACCGTAAAACATCGTACCGTTACACATCGTACCGTAAAACATCGTACCGTAAGACATCGTACCGTAACACATCGCACCGTAACACATCGTACCGTTACACATCGTACCGTAAAACATCGTACCGTAAAACATCGTACCGTAACACATCGTACCGTAACACATCGCACCGTTACACATCGTACCGTAACACATCGTACCGTAAAACATCGTACCGTAAAACATCGTACCGTAACACATCGTACCGTAAAAGATCGTACCGTAAAACATCGCACCGTTACACATCGCACCGTAACACATCGCACCGTAACACATCGCACCGTAACACATCGTACCGTAACACATCGTACCGTAACACATCGCACCGTAAAACATCGTACCGTAACACATCGTACAGTAAAACATCGTACCGTAAAACATCGTACCGTAACACATCGTACCGTAAAAGATCGTACCGTAAAACATCGTACCGTTACACATCGCACCGTAACACATCGTACCGTAACACATCGCACCGTAACACATCGCACCGTAAAACATCGTACCGTAACACATCGTACCGTAACACATCGTACCGTAACACATCGTACCGTTACACATCGTACTGTAAAACATTGCAGTGTTACTTTAACCTGTGTATTTTAGGTTTCTACTCACCATGGGGTCGAACTCGATGCAGGTGATGCCCTCCGTGCTGCCGTCCAGAGTCGCTCTGTGAGTCAGCGAGCCTGATGACATCATCAGTGAGGTCACAACACATCAACAAACAACATTGAACGATAGAGATGCTGATCTGAGGTCGGTTTACCTGCTCGGACTTCCCACAGTTTGATGACTCGGTCGGTTCCTCCGGTTGCCAGCAGGTCGGAGCTGGAGCTGAACCGCACCGCGTTAATGCCCTGCTCGTGGGCCTCCTGGGGGTGGGGAGGGGGAGGGGGGTTTAAGTCCTGCAGTGTCTCTGGTTAAACGCTGGATGATTTAACTGTGTGTGTGTTACCAGGACTTGCAGAGCCCTAGCAGGGACTCTGGCCGAGACACAGATCCTGACAGGAAGAACCAGATTCTCCTCCAGACTGCACACCGAGTGGCCCCGCCTCTTCCTGCTGACATCATACACACATTCATCCATTCACTCTCTGGAACGTCTCTACAAACAAACGTTCTCCGGCTGCGAGACGTTCTCCAGAGAACCCGCCCGGAGACTCACTCGAACAGCTCCTTGAAGGAAGAGAAGATCCGCGGTGACGTCACCGACGCTGACCGGAACAGCCGAGCGCGCCGCCGCTCCGTCGACGCGTCCTCGTTCTCCTTCTTCGGAGACGTCGACCTGGAGGTTGGAGCGCTGGAGCTACAACAAACAGCTTCTTCATCATCATCATCATCATCAGCATAATCATCATCATCATCACCAGCATCATCATCATCATCACCAGCATCATCATCATCAGCATCATCATCATCATCAGCATCATCATCATCATCATCATCACATCATCATCACCAGCAGCATCATCATCATCATCAGCATCATCACATCATCATCATCAGCATCATCATCATCATCAGCATCATCATCATCATCACATCATCATCAGCATCATCATCATCATCAGCATCATCACATCATCATCATCAGCATCATCGTCATCTTTAAAGGAGGTAATTAAGAGTGCGATGACATCATCAGAATCTCACCTGTCTAAGGTGACCTTTGACCTGGCAGCAGTCTGCAGCTCCTTCTGCAGGTTCGCTGCTCGAGCTCTGAAAAAAACATTAACATCACAAACTGTGAAACATTTACCTGCTTCAGGGTCCTGAACAGGTGTGTGTGTGTGTGTGTGTGTGTGTGTGTGTGTGTGTGTGTGTGTGTGTGTGTGTGTGTGTGTGTGTGTGTGTGTGTGTGTGTGTGTGAGGGACAGGTGTGTGTGTGTGTGTGTGTGTGTGTGTGTGTGTGTGTGTGTGTGTGAGGGACAGGTGTGACAGGTGTGAGGTGCGTTCAGGTACCTGGAGCGCCGCTCGTTGCGGGTGTTCATGCGGGCGGCGGCCTGCTGCTTCAGGTGTATCATGTCCTCCAGCAGGTGTCCCTCTCTCAACTTCTCCTCGCGGAGTCTCGTCTCCGCCCGTCTCCGCCGCTCCAGCAGGACGTCGTACTCGTTCTTCAGCGCCCCGTTCTGCTCCTGCAGCTGCTCCACCTGCTTCTGCAGCTCCTGACGGGAATCCAACGCACCCGCCAGCCGCTGCTCGTCCTCCGTCAGTCTGAGGAGACGACAGTTCAAACGGTCTCAGAGACGAACCTCCGACAAACACTTCAGCTTTTATCGAAAATCATAACCAGAATATCAGGAGTGAAAAAAAAATTATATCTTAAAACAATTTGGGAAAATGTCTGAAACATTTTTGGGTAAAAATCTAAATATGAGTTTCACATTAATCTGATTTTTTTCTCAAATAGTTTTTCAGAGAATTCTGACTGATTAATACTGAATATTTCTAGGAAATAAATAATAATGTCCTCAGACGAGTCCTGAGACGTGTCCTGAGACGTGTCCTCAGACGCGTCCTGAGACGTGTCCTGAGACGTGTCCTCAGACGCGTCCTGAGACGTGTCCTGAGATGTGTCCTCAGACGAGTCCTGAGACGTGTCCTGAGACGTGTCCTCAGACGAGTCCTGAGACGTGTCCTGAGACGTGTCCTCAGACGCGTCCTGAGACGTGTCCTGAGATGTGTCCTCAGACGTGTCCTCGTCGCTCAGCGTCTCCCAGCTGAGCGGACCGGTTCTAGTTCTGGTTCTAGTTCAGGTGTGTCTCTCACCTGGAATGCTGCTTGTCCAAAACACATTCTTTGATCTTAATCTGCTGCTGCAGCTCCACCACCTGATAGGCCAGCTGGAAGGACACACAGAGGGGGGCGGGGCCTGAATGTCAAGTGGTTATGTGATTGTGACTGACAGTTTATCTACGGATTTAATGTTCCTGTTTCGAGGTTCCACCACAGAAACACGGAACAGAGAACCGTCCTCTCAGAGAACCTGTCCTGCCGTGGCTCCGCCCCTCACTGCTCTGCTGCTGAGTCAGCGCCACCTGCAGGTCAACAGGAGAACAGCGGCGTGTCCTCACCTCTCCGGTCCTCGTCTTCAGCTGCTCGTTCTGCTGCAGCAGAGACGAGAGCGTCCTGCTGCCGTCGGCGGAGGGACGTCTGGACACACAAAACAAACACACCTCAGCATTCTCACACACCCAAACGCCTCCAGGTCAGAGGTCAGAGGTCAGCTGGTGGAGCTCAGGTGAGTCACCTGGCGGAGCAGCTCAGCAGTCCTTTGGTCAGACTGGTCTTCTCCAGCAGTCGAGTGTCTGAGAACAGAAACGGGAGTCAGAGGAACCAGAACCAGTCTGGATTTCAAAATAAAGTCTTAAATAAAATAAAGAATTAACTGTTAACAACTATGACGTATAAAAATGTGCAGACTTTATTCTGAAAGAACACAAACGCAAAAAAAAAATCATTGAATTCAAATAAAAACTGACTAGAGATCTTTGATCTAAATCAAGATGCTAACGTTAGCTTCAAGGTCAAAGTCCCACCAAACTCCATTCAAAATCTGACAGATTCAAATCTTAATCCTCATGTTACATTTCTAATTTAATTTAGTGTCTTTCTGGATTTATTGGCTTTATTTCATAGAAACGTAAATTATTTAGACATGATCTTTGAGTAGGCCGACATTACTCCACCAAACTCCACTCAAAATTTGACCTATTAAAGAGTCACACTTTATTCTTTGTCTTTGGGGTAAAACTGGTTTGAATTTTGAGCAGGAAAATGATTTGCGTGATGTCTGAGATGTTAAACCATCATCCGTCCCACATGAGTCACTGTTCAGAGGAAGTGGAGCAAAGTGTGGTTCAGCTTTCTGACAACTTCCTGCTAAAGAATGTCAACAACATGAAGGAAGTCGCTGTTCACCGATCGTCAGAATTCAAACACTTACTTCATGCGAGGAGTTACCAGCCAGACTCCATTAAAAAAACATGTCATTTTCCTGTAGGTGCTGTGATTTCAGGCTCACAGTTTACAGCAAACTGTTAATTTAAACTTGTAGATTTTAAAATGGAGTTTGGCTCACCACCATCTGAAACATACTTTACAGTCTCTACCGCAATAACACTTTGAATTGCGGTGATTTCAGGTGTGACACCAGGCGACGTTGCTCTGAACCAAACTCTCAGTTTTTCAGATTTTATTTTGAGTTTTGGATCATTTAAAAAAAAAATCTGACTTCACAGGAATCTTAACAATAAACTTCTGTTTTGTTTTTAGATTGATGTATTTCTTGCATATGAAGAAGGGCAGGATTTCTCCCAACCAAACCTCCCTTAGAAAACCTTTGATTGTTTTTGGAGTTTTTATTTCAGGGATGAAAACATTAAACTGAGATGTTGAATGGTTTGGTTGAACTGTGTTTATTTTGTGTGTGCATTTCTAGTAGGACGGATTTCTCTGAACCAAACTCCATTGAAAAGATATTAGTTTGTGCTGGTTGAGATTCATATCTGAATACTAGAACAAGTTTTAGTTATGACATAAAGATGTTGAAATAAGCAGATTTTCAAACGGAGTTTGGTTGATATATAATGTATGTGGTATTTCGTTGTGACTTGTTGAACGAGTCCTGACTTGACATTTTATCATTCTTTCTTTGGTTTTGAATGGAAAGTTTGACATCAGTCTCAGGTTTGTGATCACGATCAGAAAGCGGAGGTTTAGTAAACGGAGTTCGGCTCATGTCGCCTTGAATCCATCAGGAGTCCAGACTGAATGCGGGTTTGCATGCTAGCTTGGTTTGTGCACGTGTTTCTAACGACAACAAAAAGTCAGGATTTCAATGCACCAAACTCCATTCAAAAAATGTCCTATTGTTGTTTCTGTTTGTGATTCAAGAGACCAGTGAAACGACGCACAGCCTTTTGTTTCGTAAACTCTTAAATTGACAGATCTTTGAATGGAGTTTGGCTCGGCGTTGACTTGTGGCTTCAAAAGGGAAAAACTTGCACTCGGTCGTCGTACAGACGCGGATCAGGTCCTGGAACATCACGTGCTGGCTCACGTCTCGGTGCTTCAGCTGACGGACGATGTGTCCCTTCCAGGTCTCCGCCGACCTGTCGCCGCCTCCCGGGGCCAGGAGCCGGCCGCTCCGCTGCGACACTCCGGCTGGATCCGTCATGACTCTGCGGGCGTCGGCTTCATGCTGCTCCCCGCTGACAGACGCTCACGGACCGGCCTGATGTCACAGAGAGCTCCGTGCCGGAGCTCCGGTTCTTCCGGCCGCCGCCATCACGCCTGTTTGTGAAGTTTGTTTCTTCTTCTGTGGTGTTTGTCTGTTTTGCCGTTTTAAAAAAAAAACTTTTTTGTTTTCACGTTCGTCACTGACGGTGGGCGGGGCTGACGCAGCCAGCTGCCGGGGCTCTCCACCAATCACAGCCCGCTCTGAGCTCTTCCTCCTATGAGTCGAGGAGCAAAAACCAGCACACCGTGCAGGACACGCCCCCAAAGGCTCACCTGAAGACGTCAACATTTATTCTGGAGGAAAAAGCACTTTTAGGCTTTTAGTGATTTTTTTTTTTTTTTAAATTGACAGCTTCATCAAAAATCGGCCATTTTCTGAACGGACTTTGGTTCAGAGTATATTTTTCAGCCTCACAGTCAAACCAAACTTTTACTTTTGATTTAAAAATGTTTTGGAGGCAGATAGTTTTCAGAAAAGTCCATTAACTTTTAAAGACTTTTAAATTGCATCTGAAACATAAAGGAACATTTATTCTTTTCTATAAATAATCATTGGCAGCTTCTGAGGTTCTGATTTCATGTTTAATTATTTATAAAAGACATTTTTACAAGAAAATAAATATAAAATTCAATAAGAATATAAACAAGAAATCGGAGACTCATTGAACATTTATTAAGACACATAAAACTACAGTTTCTGTACAAACAGTGAAGGTGATTTCAAATTCAAATAAAACACGTTGCTGTCATAAAAACAAACATAAGGTGCATCGAGTTTAACACTGATGTTTTAATATCTGCTGGATGAAGCTTCAGTTTCTGTTTCAGACAGAAGTTTGTCCTCTTTCAGCCTCCGTACGGCGACCTGCTTCACATCCGGTTCAGTTTGTTCTGGGTCATCTGGACCAGCAGCTCCGAGTACCTCTCCAGCAGCGACATCGTCCCGTCGTCCTCCGGCTGACCAGAGGGGGCGCCGCCGCTGCGTCCGCCCGCCCCACCGAGCACCGCCCCCCCCAGCACCGCCTGCAGCTCAGACTGAACGACACCAAACGCCTCCTGCAGGACGGACGACATCTGGAGACGGCGTCCAGAACCGCCGAGCTGCATCAGAGACGCAAAACGGGTTTAACGACACCGGTGGAGAAAACGTACGAGAAAAAAGACATTCTGACAATAGAAGCAAAATATAAACATCTTTCATAACGTCAGAAAACTGAGAAAAGTTCACAAAATTACAGAAAGTAGAAAATTAGAAGTTTTAAAAAAGAGAAAAAGTATCAGAAGGCCAAAAAAGTAAAAAAAATAAATTAAAAAAAGCCACATTATGAGTAACACTAAAATGTGAGAAAAAAAAATTCACAACATAAAGTAAAAAACTATCATGTCACGTCACCAGAAAATGTTTGATACTGCAAAATTATATATATATATAAAAATAAACCGTCAAAGAAGTATTTTCAAAAAAAATTCAAAAATTAATTTTATCTAATTAAAAACAGTTAAAGTCATATTTTAGGGGGAAAATATAAAACATTTCATAATATATAATATATTAATACATAAAGTGGAAATCCTAAATGAAAAAGTTGTAAAGTTCTTTTAAAAGTAAAAATATTTTGATGAAGAATATGAAGAGAAAAGTTCAGTTATACTTTGAGCAGAAAAACAGTTTCTGACGTGAACAGAAACAGGAAGTCGGTATCGAACCTGCTGGTAGAAACGCACGGCTCGCCTCGCCGTCTGTCTCAGCTCGTTGGCGACCTGCTGACACTCCTGCAGACTAACCGACTCTTCATCCTCATCCTCATCCTCACCTCCACCTGAACCTGCAGAATAATAACTGTTCTTACAGTCTATCCTGAGGGGGGCGCTACAGCAACGATCTGTCCAATGTGACCGGGAGTCCGAACACCTGACAGTGTCACAGGAACTGTACAGGAAGTTACCTGTCTGGGGGGGGTGGAGTCTTTCTGATAGAGGGGAGGAGCAAGAGGTGGGCGGGGCGGTGACGAAGGAATCAGCTCCAGAAGACACGTCTGATACCAAAACCAGAAAAAGAAAAATGACGAAGGGATCAGAGCAGAAGTCGGAAAATCAAACGAATATTTCTGGGAAAAAAAAACAAAAATATTTTTGAAAAGTGAAATTTCTCAAAATATTGTGAGAAAAAGTATAAAAGATTTTAGGGAAAAAGTCCAAATGTATAAAAAAGAAAAAAAGTTAGCTATAATATTTAAAGACATTTAAAAAAAAAAAAAATCTTCATATTTTTAAATACTTTTGAGAAAATATCTGAAATATTAATCAAAGAAATTTGTTTAAAAATTTTTGTAACATTTTAAAAGTTGGAGAAAGTTTTAGGAGAAAAACAAGTGCGACATGAAAAAGTTCAAAGATATTTTTAGAGGATAAACATGATATCAGAGGTTCTCGGGGACGACGGCCGCCGTTACCTGGATCCGTCCTCGACCGTCCTCGACCGTCCGCTGACGTAGTGGCGGAGCAGGTGCTGACCTCAGACGTGGTGGGCGGGGTCGAGAGGGCGGGGCTCTGGATGAGTGTTTGGTTTTCATTGCTTGGCGTCTCTTCGACGCTGCCGACGCTCAACCTGCCGACTCCGCCCTGTGACGTCACCTGAGAGGGCGTGGCCAACACCTGCTGGCTGACAAGATGAAATAAAATGCAAATCAGGTGAAATTGATTGATTGATTTAATTACGACAATTTTCTCAACTGTCGATTTAGGTTTTTTTTACAGACTATTACAACTTCCTGAAAGAAAAACGACTTAATACATTAAATATTATATATATATATATATATGTGTGTGTTTTGTTTGCGGCCCATCGTGGGACCAGGTGTTACCTGCTGGTCCGGTCCAGATGGGCTTCGGCTTCGGCGCTGTGCAGTTCCAGACCAGCGGACAGCGGGGGGGTGGCTGCAGACGTGGGGTCTGAGGAGGGGCAGAGGTCCTCCTTGTTCTCCACCTGGGTGGAGGTGGAGATGAGGGTGGGGGTGTCCAGGCTCAGTTTGGCCCTGGAGCTGGCTGTGGTTCCCAGGTATCCCAGCCGAGACGTCCCCTGCTGGACTGAAGACACTGCGCTGCTGTTGTGGGCCGTCACAGTATTGGAGGTGACATCTGATTGGTTAAAGAAGAAGAATGATGTCAGAGCTGAAGAGTGGCGGGACTTCAAAGAGATTCAAGGAGAAAATTAAGTTTTGAAAAAGTTCCCACAGCGACACGAGGTGACCTCTGACCAGATGGGATTCTGTTTCAGGACGATGACATCACATAACAATAGTTCGAGAGTAATCCCACCTAAACAGACCAGAATATTCAAAACAACCTCAGTGACCTTTAACCTCGAGAAGAGAAACACCTAAACACCCGGTGTGTGTACGACAACCCACGCAGACACACCTCCCAGCAACTTCCTGCACTGGACGAAACACATGGTGTGTAGTCGGCGTGGTGGGCGACGCCAGGGCTGATGGGAAATTGAACAGGAAGCTTGTCTGGGTTGGTCTGAGTGGTGGCGCCTCACTGTGGTCGCACACACACACACACACACACACACACTGCTGTTGTTGCACCGGCGGTGGTCCAGCAGGAGTTTAGAGGAGCAGGTGGGCGGCGTCCCTCAGGGAAGCATCATGGAGCCTCTGAGGAACTCTGTTCAACTGGTCTGACTGTGTGTGTGTGTGTGTGTGTGTGTGTGTGTGTGTGTGTGTGTGTGTGTGTGTGAGAGAGACAGACAGCTGGAGGGATGCTGTCAGCTGTTTCTGTAATTATGAACGTTTTGTATTTAAGATGTCTCAGAGGAACCAAAAAAACAAATCAAACATGTAACACTTTCGTTTCTGAGGGACTTTTAACAGGAGGCGCTTCACGTGAGTCAAACCAGTTTCAGGTTTATCTTATCAACACTGACTTCCTGTTTGGAGGTTACATTTATTTCTGCGAGTCATTTAAAAAGCAGACGATAAAAAAACAAGAAACTGCCGACTCACCGCCGTCACAGCTCCCGTTTCCTCTCTGAGTCGACATGGAGACGACGTCGCTGCTCGACTCCGACATCACCTGAAGACAAACAGACTTACACTCAGGCGTGTTTAGTGTGTTCCAGGCGTGTTTATTGTGTTTCAGGCGTGTTTAGTGCGTTTCAGGCGTGTTTAGTGTGTTTAGTGTGTTTCAGGCGTGTTTAGTGTGTTCCAGGCGTGTTTATTGTGTTTAGTGTGTTTCAGGCGTGTTTAGTGTGTTCCAGGCGTGTTTATTGTGTTTAGTGTTTCAGGCGTGTTTATTGTGTTTCAGGCGTGTTTATTGTGTTTCAGGCGTGTTTAGTGTGTTTCAGGCGTGTTTAGTGTGTTTCAGGTGTTTTTATTGTGTTTCAGGCGTATTTATTGTGTTTCAGGTGTTTTTAGTGTTTCAGGCGTGTTTATTGTGTTTCAGGTGTGTTTCGGGTGTTTCAGGTGTGTTTAGTGTGTTTCAGGCGTGTTTAGTGTGTTTCAGGCGTGTTTATTGTGTTTCAGGTGTTTTTATTGTGTTTCAGGCGTGTTTATTGTGTTTCAGGTGTGTTTCGGGTGTTTCAGGTGTGTTTCGGGTGTTTCAGGTGTGTTTAGTGTGTTTCAGGCGTGTTTATTGTGTTTCAGGCGTGTTTATTGTGTTTCGGGTGTTTCAGGTGTGATTGTGTTTCAGGTGTTTTTATTGTGTTTCAGGTGTGTTTATTGTGTTTCAGGTGTGTTTCAGGTGTGTTTAGTGTGTTTTAGGTGTGTTTATTGTGTTTCAGGTGTTTTTAGTGTGTTTCAGGCGTGTTTATTGTGTTTCAGGTGTGTTTCAGGTGTGATTGTGTTTCAGGTGTTTTTTTTATTGTTTCAGGTGTGTTTCGGGTGTTTCAGGTGTGTTTTAGGTGTGTTTATTGTGTTTCAGGTGTGTTTAGTGTGTTTTAGGTGTGTTTATTGTGTTTCAGGTGTTTTTAGTGTGTTTCAGGCGTGTTTATTGTGTTTCAGGTGTGTTTCGGGTGTTTCAGGTGTGATTGTGTTTCAGGTGTTTTTTTATTGTGTTTCAGGTGTGTTTCGGGTGTTTCAGGTGTGTTTTAGGTGTGTTTATTGTGTTTCAGGTGTGTTTAGTGTGTTTCAGGTGTGTTTATTGTGTTTCAGGTGTTTTTAGTGTGTTTCAGGCGTGTTTATTGTGTTTCAGGTGTGTTTCGGGTGTTTCAGGTGTGTTTCGGGTGTTTCAGGTGTTTTTATTGTGTTTCAGGTGTGTTTCGGGTGTTTCAGGTGTGATTGTGTTTCAGGTGTTTTTTATTGTGTTTCAGGTGTGTTTATTGTGTTTCAGGTGTGTTTCGGGTGTTTCAGGTGTGATTGTGTTTCAGGTGTTTTTTATTGTGTTTCAGGTGTGTTTCGGGTGTTTCAGGTGTGTTTAGTGTGTTTCAGGCGTGTTTATTGTGTTTCAGGTGTTTTTAGTGTGTTTCAGGCGTGTTGGTTGTGTTTCAGGTGTGTTTCGGGTGTTTCAGGTGTGTTTATTGTGTTTAGTGTGTTTCAGGCGTGTTTATTGTGTTTCAGGTGTTTTTAGTGTGTTTCAGGCGTGTTTATTGTGTTTCAGGTGTTTTTAGTGTGTTTCAGGCGTGTTTATTGTGTTTCAGGCGTGTTTATTGTGTTTCAGGCGTTTTTAGTGTGTTTCAGGCGTGTTGATTGTGTTTCAGGTGTGTTTCGGGTGTTTCAGTTGTGATTGTGTTTCAGGTGTTTTTAGTGTGTTTCAGGCGTGTTTATTGTGTTTCAGGTGTTTTTAGTGTGTTTCAGGCGTGTTGGTTGTGTTTCAGGTGTGTTTAGTGTGTTTCAGGCGTGTTTATTGTGTTTCAGGTGTTTTTAGTGTGTTTCAGGCGTGTTTATTGTGTTTCAGGTGTTTTTAGTGTGTTTCAGGCGTGTTGATTGTGTTTCAGGTGTGTTTCGGGTGTTTCAGTTGTGATTGTGTTTCAGGTGTTTTTAGTGTGTTTCAGGTGTGTTTATTGTGTTTCAGGCGTGTTTATTGTGTTTCAGGTGTTTTTAGTGTGTTTCAGGCGTGTTTATTGTGTTTCAAGTGTGTTTCGGGTGTTTCAGGTGTGATTGTGTTTCAGGTGTGTTTATTGTGTTTCAGGCGTGTTTATTGTGTTTCAGGCGTGTTTATTGTGTTTAGTGTGTTTCAGGCGTGTGTAGTGTGTTTCAGGCGTGTTTATTGTGTTTAGTGTGTTTCAGGCGTGTTTATTGTGTTTAGTGTGTTTCAGGCGTGTTTATTGTGTTTCAAGTGTGTTTCGGGTGTTTCAGGTGTGATTGTGTTTCAGGCGTGTTTAGTGTGTTTTAGGTGTGTTTCTTGTGTTTCAGGTGTTTTTAGTGTGTTTCAGGCGTGTTTATTGTGTTTAGTGTGTTTCAGGCGTGTTTATTGTGTTTCAGGTGTTTTTAGTGTGTTTCAGGCGTGTTTATTGTGTTTAGTGTGTTTCAGGCGTGTTTATTGTGTTTAGTGTGTTTCAGGCGTGTTTATTGTGTTTAGTGTGTTTCAGGCGTGTTTATTGTGTTTCAGGTGTGTTTCGGGTGTTTCAGGTGTGATTGTGTTTCAGGTGTTTTTATTGTGTTTCAGGTGTGTTTAGTGTGTTTTAGGTGTGTTTATTGTGTTTCAGGTGTTTTTAGTGTGTTTCAGGCGTGTTTATTGTGTTTCAGGTGTGTTTCGGGTGTGATTGTGTTTCAGGTGTTTTTTTTATTGTGTTTCAGGTGTGTTTCGGGTGTTTCAGGTGTGTTTTAGGTGTGTTTATTGTGTTTCAGGTGTGTTTTAGGTGTGTTTGTTGTGTTTCGGGTGTTTTTAGTGTGTTTCAGGCGTGTTTATTGTGTTTCAGGTGTTTTTAGTGTGTTTCAGGCGTGTTTATTGTGTTTAGTGTGTTTCAGGCGTGTGTAGTGTGTTTCAGGCGTGTTTATTGTGTTTAGTGTGTTTCAGGCGTGTTTAGTGTGTTTCAGGTGTTTTTAGTGTTTCAGGCGTGTTTATTGTGTTTCAGGTGTGTTTCGGGTGTTTCAGGTGTGTTTAGTGTGTTTCAGGCGTGTTTAGTGTGTTTCAGGCGTGTTTATTGTGTTTCAGGTGTTTTTATTGTGTTTCAGGCGTGTTTATTGTGTTTCAGGTGTGTTTCGGGTGTTTCAGGTGTGTTTCGGGTGTTTCAGGTGTGTTTAGTGTGTTTCAGGCGTGTTTATTGTGTTTCAGGCGTGTTTATTGTGTTTCGGGTGTTTCAGGTGTGATTGTGTTTCAGGTGTTTTTATTGTGTTTCAGGTGTGTTTATTGTGTTTCAGGTGTGTTTCAGGTGTGTTTAGTGTGTTTCAGGCGTGTTTATTGTGTTTCAGGTGTGTTTCAGGTGTGATTGTGTTTCAGGTGTTTTTTTATTGTTTCAGGTGTGTTTCGGGTGTTTCAGGTGTGTTTTAGGTGTGTTTATTGTGTTTCAGGTGTGTTTAGTGTGTTTTAGGTGTGTTTATTGTGTTTCAGGTGTTTTTAGTGTGTTTCAGGCGTGTTTATTGTGTTTCAGGTGTGTTTCGGGTGTTTCAGGTGTGATTGTGTTTCAGGTGTTTTTTTATTGTGTTTCAGGTGTGTTTCGGGTGTTTCAGGTGTGTTTTAGGTGTGTTTATTGTGTTTCAGGTGTGTTTAGTGTGTTTCAGGTGTGTTTATTGTGTTTCAGGTGTTTTTAGTGTGTTTCAGGCGTGTTTATTGTGTTTCAGGTGTGTTTCGGGTGTTTCAGGTGTGTTTCGGGTGTTTCAGGTGTTTTTATTGTGTTTCAGGTGTGTTTCGGGTGTTTCAGGTGTGATTGTGTTTCAGGTGTTTTTTATTGTGTTTCAGGTGTGTTTATTGTGTTTCAGGTGTGTTTCGGGTGTTTCAGGTGTGATTGTGTTTCAGGTGTTTTTTATTGTGTTTCAGGTGTGTTTCGGGTGTTTCAGGTGTGTTTAGTGTGTTTCAGGTGTGTTTAGTGTGTTTCAGGCGTGTTTATTGTGTTTCAGGTGTTTTTAGTGTGTTTCAGGCGTGTTGGTTGTGTTTCAGGTGTGTTTCGGGTGTTTCAGGTGTGTTTATTGTGTTTAGTGTGTTTCAGGCGTGTTTATTGTGTTTCAGGTGTTTTTAGTGTGTTTCAGGCGTGTTTATTGTGTTTCAGGTGTTTTTAGTGTGTTTCAGGCGTGTTTATTGTGTTTCAGGCGTGTTTATTGTGTTTCAGGCGTTTTTAGTGTGTTTCAGGCGTGTTGATTGTGTTTCAGGTGTGTTTCGGGTGTTTCAGTTGTGATTGTGTTTCAGGTGTTTTTAGTGTGTTTCAGGCGTGTTTATTGTGTTTCAGGTGTTTTTAGTGTGTTTCAGGCGTGTTGGTTGTGTTTCAGGTGTGTTTAGTGTGTTTCAGGCGTGTTTATTGTGTTTCAGGTGTTTTTAGTGTGTTTCAGGCGTGTTTATTGTGTTTCAGGTGTTTTTAGTGTGTTTCAGGCGTGTTGATTGTGTTTCAGGTGTGTTTCGGGTGTTTCAGTTGTGATTGTGTTTCAGGTGTTTTTAGTGTGTTTCAGGTGTGTTTATTGTGTTTCAGGCGTGTTTATTGTGTTTCAGGTGTTTTTAGTGTGTTTCAGGCGTGTTTATTGTGTTTCAAGTGTGTTTCGGGTGTTTCAGGTGTGATTGTGTTTCAGGTGTGTTTATTGTGTTTCAGGCGTGTTTATTGTGTTTCAGGCGTGTTTATTGTGTTTAGTGTGTTTCAGGCGTGTGTAGTGTGTTTCAGGCGTGTTTATTGTGTTTAGTGTGTTTCAGGCGTGTTTATTGTGTTTCTTGTGTTTCAGGTGTTTTTAGTGTGTTTCAGGCGTGTTTAGTGTGTTTTAGGTGTGTTTCTTGTGTTTCAGGTGTTTTTAGTGTGTTTCAGGCGTGTTTATTGTGTTTAGTGTGTTTCAGGCGTGTTTATTGTGTTTCAGGTGTTTTTAGTGTGTTTCAGGCGTGTTTATTGTGTTTAGTGTGTTTCAGGCGTGTTTATTGTGTTTAGTGTGTTTCAGGCGTGTTTATTGTGTTTAGTGTGTTTCAGGCGTGTTTATTGTGTTTCAGGTGTGTTTCGGGTGTTTCAGGTGTGATTGTGTTTCAGGTGTTTTTATTGTGTTTCAGGTGTGTTTCAGGTGTGTTTCAGGTGTGTTTATTGTGTTTCAGGTGTTTTTAGTGTGTTTCAGGCGTGTTTATTGTGTTTCAGGTGTGTTTCGGGTGTGATTGTGTTTCAGGTGTTTTTTTTATTGTGTTTCAGGTGTGTTTCGGGTGTTTCAGGTGTGTTTTAGGTGTGTTTATTGTGTTTCAGGTGTGTTTTAGGTGTGTTTGTTGTGTTTCGGGTGTTTTTAGTGTGTTTCAGGCGTGTTTATTGTGTTTCAGGTGTTTTTAGTGTGTTTCAGGCGTGTTTATTGTGTTTAGTGTGTTTCAGGCGTGTGTAGTGTGTTTCAGGCGTGTTTATTGTGTTTAGTGTGTTTCAGGCGTGTTTAGTGTGTTTCAGGTGTGTTTATTGTGTTTCAGGTGTTTTTAGTGTGTTTCAGGCGTGTTTAGTGTGTTTTAGGTGTGTTTCTTGTGTTTCAGGTGTTTTTAGTGTGTTTCAGGAGTGTTTATTGTGTTTAGTGTGTTTCAGGCGTGTTTATTGTGTTTCAGGTGTTTTTAGTGTGTTTCAAGTGTGTTTATTGTGTTTCAGGTGTTTTTAGTGTGTTTCAGGTATGTTTATTGTGTTTAGTGTGTTTCAGGCGTGTTTAGTGTGTTTCAGGTGTTTTTAGTGTGTTTCAGGCGTGTTTATTGTGTTTCAGGTGTTTTTAGTGTGTTTCAGGCGTGTTTAGTGTGTTTTAGGTGTGTTTCTTGTGTTTCAGGTGTTTTTAGTGTGTTTCAGGCGTGTTTATTGTGTTTAGTGTGTTTCAGGTGTGTTTATTGTGTTTCAGGTGTTTTTAGTGTGTTTCAGGTGTGTTTATTGTGTTTCAGGTGTTTTTAGTGTGTTTCAGGTGTGTTTATTGTGTTTAGTGTGTTTCAGGCGTGTTTATTGTGTTTCAGGTGTTTTTAGTGTGTTTCAGGCGTGTTTAGTGTGTTTCAGGTGTTTTTAGTGTGTTTCAGGCGTGTTTAGTGTGTTTTAGGTGTGTTTCTTGTGTTTCAGGTGTTTTTAGTGTGTTTCAGGAGTGTTTATTGTGTTTAGTGTGTTTCAGGCGTGTTTATTGTGTTTCAGGTGTTTTTAGTGTGTTTCAAGTGTGTTTATTGTGTTTCAGGTGTTTTTAGTGTGTTTCAGGTATGTTTATTGTGTTTAGTGTGTTTCAGGCGTGTTTAGTGTGTTTCAGGTGTTTTTAGTGTGTTTCAGGCGTGTTTATTGTGTTTCAGGTGTTTTTAGTGTGTTTCAGGCGTGTTTAGTGTGTTTTAGGTGTGTTTCTTGTGTTTCAGGTGTTTTTAGTGTGTTTCAGGCGTGTTTATTGTGTTTAGTGTGTTTCAGGCGTGTTTATTGTGTTTCAGGTGTTTTTAGTGTGTTTCAGGTGTGTTTATTGTGTTTAGTGTGTTTCAGGCGTGTTTATTGTGTTTCAGGTGTTTTTAGTGTGTTTCAGGTGTTTTTAGTGTGTTTCAGGTGTGTTTCGAGTGTTTCAGGTGTGATTGTGTACCGATGTGTTGCTTATGTTGCTCTCCTCTGAGATCCTGGTCGGGATGGAGGCAGGAGGCGGAGCTCTGTTCAGACACGCCCTACAACAGCAGAAATCATCCATTATTGCCATGACAACTACCACCAGACTCACTCAGTCACCTGCGCTCATAATGGGGACCCATACAGTTACCTTGAGGTCACAGCTTCATTCCTGTCCCTCACAGCTGCCGAGGATTGTGGGTAAGCGGACCTGATTCTGTCCTGGAAGCGGGACAGGAAGCGGGTGGAGATGCTGAGTCGGGGATTCAGGAAGTGTTTCTCCTCTGGAGGCTGCAAAGTCCTCAGGTCTGTGTCGAACTTCTCTGGAAGGTCAAAGGTCAGACAGCAGTCAGAGCCAGGAGACGGCAGAGTTACGATTGAAGATGAAGAGCGATGAAGAGCGCCCCACCGTCGGTCCCACTGCAGGACAGAGTGTCAAAGTGGTTCCTCAGAGAGATGCGGTCCTCGTCGTCCTCCAGACCCAAACTGCCCGAAGAACTGCCCTGACTCAGAGAGTCTGTGTCTGAGGATGAGGAGGAATATATTAATAGGTAATAAAAAATGAAAAGAATGAAATAATCATTTGCAGAAGCATTAATAATGATTCATGTTGTGTAACTTTTATTTTCATTGTGGTAGTTTTGATAATTTCAACCTGTAAATCAGCCTCATACTCATAAATAAAATCTATTAATATTATTGTTGTTATTATTAAGAGGAATGTAAGGAGCCCCTTAAAACACGTTGTATCCAAACTGTGATACAAATTATCAAATGATTAATTTAAGAATTAAATTCAAGAAGAACTTTTCTTGAATTTGTTTTCCAAGAATAACAAATCTGGGAATTTTGACAAAAACAAAACTCAGTAAATTTCATTTTAGGAGGATCCTGACAGAAAATGTTTCAATCCTGAATTTAAAGGACTCAACTACTTCAGGATCTTCAGAATTGAGACGTTGAAACAGTTGTTCTGTGACTGATGTTTCTGACCTGCGTCATGCTGCTGCTCCAGACTTCCTGCCGACCCGTCGGAGCAGGCGGAGTCTGGACTCAGCTGGGTGCTCCACACAGGCTCCGCCCCCTGACCCTTGACCTCCAGCTGGGTGAGAGCCAGCTGAGGTTCTGTCACTCCCTCCACATCAAACTCCCTGAAAAACAAACCGTCAGAGAGGAGCTGAGACCTCTGAGCTCTGCACACAGAGGACTTTTATTTTGAAGGGCAGGAAGGTGAGCCTCACCTGTCGGAGGTGCTGCAGGTGATGTTGGGGTAAAGGATGAAGGTGCTCTGGTCCTCACCTGCCGTCTGCCGCACCTGAACGTCACACTCAGTCAGACTAGATCCATGTTAAACTGATGGAAGTGTTCTGAACACTCACCTCTTCCTCCTCCTCTTCCTCCTCGTCTCCCAGGACATTTTCCAGACTCTGAGGGTGGAAGTCCTCCTCTTCCTCTCCCTCCTCCCCTTCGTCCTCCTCTTCCCTCTTGGTGGGACTGGGGGAGAAGCTGGAGCAGATGGTCAGTGGGTTCAGCTGCTCCGTCCACCGGCTCCGCACCTGACGAGGCTCAGCGTCTGATTGGACGGCTAAAGAGGCCCCGCCCTCACCCTGCTTAAACAGGAAGAAAATTAATCCACAAACTCATCGATCAGTCATGGAGTGAAATAAAGAGCACGGAGGACCGACCAGCTTTCTGAACCACATGGGCAGTTTTCCGTTGGTCTGAAGCAGTTGAGCGTCTGAAACAACAACAACAACAACAACAACAACAAGATTAAAACACAAACTATCTGCTGCCAAAACAACTAAATGTTGAGTCTTCAGCATCACTGTTTCTTTAAATGGAGGTAAAGTCAATGAGGTAACCTTTGACTCGACCCCAGACCTCCTCCTCACCAGGAGCCGAGTCTAGTCGGGCTGGAGTCCCGTGGTCGACCTCCTCCTCCTCCTCCTCCTCCATCATCTGAGGCAGCTGAGAGGAGGGAGCGGTGATGAAGGTCTCCCTCCTGAAACGACACCATGAAGCTCAGACAGACACGACATCAGCTGCCCACTCGGCATTTCAGCACCTCACCCACCTGATGTTCAGCTGTTTGCTGGGTTCAGGTGCTGCAGGTGCTCTGAGGCTCCGCCTCTTCCTCATGGTGCCGGTCATCTGGGAGTCCAACCGCCACACAAACACACAACTACACACAAGATACACAAAGTCAACCAAGAGAGCAGAGTTCACCCGTGTCCTGACTTCTGACATCACCAACGCTCACCTGTCAGTGAAGCTCACCTGTCAGTGAAGCTCACCTGTCAGTGAAGCTCACCTGTCAGTGAAGCTCACCTGTCAGTGAAGCTCACCTGTCTCCGGACACAGAGATGAGGTGTCTGCAGTCCTGACTGAACCTCATACAGGTGACGATCTCTGAGGAAACAAACGCAGCAGGTAAATGATGAAGTGATTTACTTTGTGAGGTTCTGAGGAGGAACTCTCAACTCCACCGTGTTGGATTTACTCACCTGAATGTCCGAACAGGGTGGCGACACACTCCCCGGACTCGTAGTCGAAGATGGTGATGTTTTTATCGGAGCAGCTGGTGGCGAAGAACGACCCCGATGGATCCATCTGAACCTGCGGAGCATCATCACGGCGTGAAGATTCATCTCGGCTGCTTCACGTGACAGACTGATCATCAATAAGCTCCTCCCTCCTTACCTTCAGCAGAGCTCCTTCATCACTGGACGAGCCTTTCAAACACTTCTTCAGCTTCCCCGTCTCCACGTTGTACACCCTGAAACACACTCTCCTCAGCTCAGACGGAAACATTCACACTTTCTGCTTATTGTGAATCGTGAACTGGGTTTAAAACACATTTCGTAGTTCTGACTTCAGACTGAATATTTGATCTACCTGACGTTTCGGTCCTGACAGGCGACGGCGACGTGAGTCCTGGACAGGTCCAGGTCCATGTCGTACAGAGTCGTCTTCTCCACCACGTGGTGACTCCTGGAGAACGACAGACCTTCTGCCGTCTGCACACAAACACAACAAAAGAACCTTTAAGTTACAAAACTGAGACATTAAATAACCACAAAGACACACAAGGACAAATAACCTCACAGCTTTACTCGTCTCATCATCTGTCCCCAGCTGGACTCTGACAACAATTAAACTATTTAAAAAATCAACGTGTAAATTAGAGGTTTTGCTGAACTCAACAGTTTCCAGGTGAAACGTCTGCAGGTGAGTCTGACCTGCTCAGCTGTCAGGAAGTAGATGCTCTTGTCGGCTCCACAGCTCACCATTCGAACCTCCGGGCTCTCACCTGCAACACAGGTGAACTCTGTTTGACTCCGCCTCCAAATGCGGACATTCACGACCGAAGCCAACGTTGTCCGAACTCCTACCTGTGAACTTCACAGCCGTGATGGAGGCCGAGTGGTCGTTCAGAGTTTGTTCCAGACTGTAGTTCTTCTCCAGGTTGAAGACATGGAGGAGTCGATCCCTGCTGGCCGACGCCAACAGCTTCACACCTGAGACGACAGGTGACAGCCGTCAATCAGGAGTCACACCTGAGCCCACGTCATCACCTGTCTCCTGGTCTTACCTGTGGACGTGGGGGAGAACTCCAGACACAACACCTCCGAGTCGTGAGCTTCGATCTTCACCAGCTGGTCCAGAAACTGCAGACCGAAGATCCTGCAGCAGAAACACCGACATGTCATCACACGCCTCTCACACGCCCCTCACACGCATCTCACACGCATCTCAGACGCCCCTCACACGCCCCTCACACGCATCTCACACGCCCCTCACACGCCTCTCACACGCCCCTCACACGCCTCTCACACGCCTCTCACACGCCCCTCACACGCCCCTCACACGCCTCTCACACGCCCCTCACACGCCCCTCACACGCCTCTCACACGCCCCTCACACGCATCTCACACGCCTCTCACACGCCCCTCACACGCCTCTCACACGCCCCTCACACGCATCTCACACGCATCTCACACGCCTCTCACACGCCTCTCACACGCCCCTCACACGCCTCTCACACGCCTCTCACACCCCCCTCACACGCCTCTCACACGCCCCTCACACGCATCTCACACGCCTCTCACACGCCCCTCACACGCCTCTCACACGCCCCTCACACGCATCTCACACGCCCCTCACACGCCTCTCACACGCCCCTCACACGCCTCTCACACGCCTCTCACACGCCCCTCACACGCCCCTCACACGCCTCTCACACGCCCCTCACACGCCCCTCACACGCCTCTCACACGCCCCTCACACGCATCTCACACGCCTCTCACACCCCCCTCACACGCCTCTCACACGCCCCTCACACGCATCTCACACGCCTCTCACACGCCTCTCACACGCCCCTCACACGCATCTCACACGCATCTCACACGCCTCTCACACGCCTCTCACACGCCCCTCACACGCCCCTCACACGCCTCTCACACGCCCCTCACACGCCTCTCACACGCCTCTCACACGCCTCTCACACGCCTCTCACACGCCCCTCACACGCCCCTCACACGCCCCTCACACGCCTCTCACACGCATCTCACACGCATCTCACACGCATCTCACACGCATCTCACACGCCCCTCACACGCCCCTCACACGCCTCTCACACGCCCCTCACACGCCCCTCACACGCCTCTCACACGCCCCTCACACGCCCCTCACACGCCTCTCACACGCCCGTCACACGTCCGTGTTCAGGTCTCACCGCAGGTTTCCACAGCGGTCCCCGGCCGCCAGGTGCTGTCCATCAGGACTGATACTCAGGACTCTGATTCCCGCCTTCCCATCAGCCCCTGCTGCCTCCCCCCGCTCCCCCCGCTCCCCCTCCGCCTGCAGGTGCTGCATGTTCTCCTCCACATACAAGATCCTCAGCAGGTCCTGAGAACACACCAGGTCATTAATGAGGACTCCTCCAAACACGTTTACATACGAGTGCCCCCCCCCCCACCCCGAGTACTCCCGGTGAGCTGGTGGTCTTACGTTGCTGTAGAGGTTTGTGTGTCCGGCGGGGGGGTCGGTGTTCCACAGTCTGATGGTGTTGTCAGAGGAACAGGTGAGGAAGGAGGACGGAGGAAGACACGCCTGAGACGAGTCCCTCACTTCCGGATACACCTGAACAAAACCGCACGCAAAATATACCGCGTCCTGAAGTTTTAGTACTTCTAAATATACTGTGTTCCAAAGTTTTATGACTTCAAATGATATTAATATTTCTGTCTTTCTCGTAATACAAGAAGTATTAATGGTAGGAATGAAAGTATTTTCACAAATGGTAGAAGTATACCTTGTACAATTAAAAGTAATTTGGTAGCACAGAGTATTTCTGTAGTATTTCAAGTAGTATTTGTGGACTTTCTAGTGATATTTAAAGTATTTCTGGAAGTACTTCTTCCAAAGTACATCCAACAATGTTGGTGATATTTCTAGTAGTATTGTCACTTTTGGTCATACTTGAGTAGTTCTGGATATATTTGAGGTATTTTGGGGACTCCAAGCAGTATATTTATCAGTACATGTATGAGTATGAGTGTGTACTTGTGGACCGCTGACCTGGACGCTCCACACACAGCTGCTGTGGTACAGAGCCGAGTGCAGCTTCCCCACGTTCCTCACGTCCTTCACGTCCCACACGTACACACTGTGGTCGTTGTACACGCAGCTCAGCTGGCGGGCCACGGGGTCAAAGGTCACAGCCAACGTGTCGGGGTACTGAGCACCTGGACTGGCAGGTAACAGACTGCTGTGGAAACAGTTTTATCAAGTATTTATTCTGCAATATCTGCAGTATTTCTCCCGCGTGTTTGCAGTATTTCTCCCGCGTGTTTGCAGTATTTCTCCCGCGTGTTTGCAGTACTTGTACCCGTGCGTTGCGCCCTGCGTCAGGTCCACCCCGAGGCGGTGTGGGCGGAGCATGGTGCTGATGTACTGCAGGTTGGACGGACTGAACACTCTGATGACGCCGTCAGCGCAACCACAGAAGATGAAGTCCTGACTGACGGCCAGACAGCCGGCTGACGTCGTCTGTCAACAACAACAACAACAAGGTACATAACAGTAGTTACAAACGCACAGTGCGGTTTTCATATGCGTGTCCAGGTGCGTCCCGTCCCGCCCCTCCCCTCCCCGGCCCCGCCCCTTCCCCGCTCACCTTGAGGTTGACCCAGGCCTCCAGCTGTCGGCTGCCGTTGAACAGACACAGCAGACCGGAGGTGGTGATGCAGTAGGTGCTGGATGCCATGAGGCCCCGCCCACACGCCACCCCACTGAACACACTGTTCTTATGGTCGCCTAGTAACCCTGACCGACCAATCAGGGGCACCGTGCTGTTCACCTGGATACAGGTAGAAAACAGAGAAAGTAAAAACAAAGACAAAGCTGTTACCCAGGCGACGTGACGAAGCGCTGTGATTAGCCGATCAGAAAGCAGGCTGTCACCCGTCGCTCTTTGGAGGCGTCCAGGTACCAGAACTTGACGTGTCGGTTTCCGGCGGTGACGAAGTAGCTGTTGTCCTCAGAGAACGAGACGGAGGACACTCTGCTGGACACTTTGTTAGAGGCGATGATGGAACCTTTCTGCTCAGAGACACGGAGGACAGAGGAGGGGACACAATGTCTTCTTTAAGGTTTCAAAACCACTAAGACACACAAAACAACACAAAGACACTTTTCATGACTTTTCTTTGAGAGAATTTATTTCAGTTCTTTGTAAAACGTTCCAGACAGACGGTCTCTTGTTGCATGTTGATGAGCCGTCGTACTACAACCAACAGCGCCCTCCAGTGGTTCCAGCAGCCTACTGCTCTGCTGGTTGATGTGTGCGTGTGTTCTCACCCTCCAGTCCCACACACTGACGGTCATGTCGTGCTGGTATCCCACGGAGACGATGTAGGAGCTGTTGGTGGAGAACGCCACGCAGGAGACTCCGTATTTATGAGTCTGGACTTCAGCCACCTGAGCTCCACCCACCTGAGCTCCGCCCACCTCCCACACCCGCACGCACGGCATGTGACCGCTCTGAAACACACACAGAATCACACAGCTGCGGGATAACGTGTTCTGTTTGACGTCGAACAGTTCCGTGAAAAAAAGATGTTTAGAAGATGTTGTGCTCGTAAGTCAACAAACAAACAAACAAACACTCGCAGAAAAACTCGGACTTTAACGGAGTCAAAGGTTTAACGACCTTTGATAAAGTCAAGGTCTGTGTTTAGGACTAGGTTTAGGACTGTGTTTAGGACTGTGTTTAGGACTGTGTTTAGGACTAGGTTTAGGTCTGTGTTTAGGACTGTGTTTAGGACTAGGTTTAGGTCTGTGTTTAGGATTGTGTTTAGGATTGTGTTTAGGACTAGGTTTAGGTCTGTGTTTAGGATTGTGTTTAGGATTGTGTTTAGGACTAGGTTTAGGACTAGGTTTAGGTCTGTGTTTAGGATTGTGTTTAGGACTGTGTTTAGGACTAGGTTTAGGACTAGGTTTAGGTCTGTGTTTAGGACTGTGTTTAGGACTAGGTTTAGGACTAGGTTTAGGTCTGTGTTTAGGATTGTGTTTAGGACTGTGTTTAGGACTAGGTTTAGGACTAGGTTTAGGACTGTGTTTAGGACTAGGTTTAGGACTAGGTTTAGGTCTGTGTTTAGGACTGTGTTTAGGACTAGGTTTAGGTCTGTGTTTAGGATTGTGTTTAGGACTGTGTTTAGGACTAGGTTTAGGACTAGGTTTAGGTCTGTGTTTAGGATTGTGTTTAGGACTGTGTTTAGGACTAGGTTTAGGACTAGGTTTAGGACTAGGTTTAGGACTAGGTTTAGGACTGGGTTTAGGACTGTGTTTAGGACTAGGTTTAGGACTGTGTTTAGGACTAGGTTTAGGACTAGGTTTAGGACTGTGTTTAGGACTGTGTTTAGGACTAGGTTTAGGACTAGGTTTAGGACTGTGTTTAGGACTGTGTTTAGGACTGGGTTTAGGACTGGGTTTAGGACTAGGTTTAGGACTGTGTTTAGGACTGTGTTTAGGACTAGGTTTAGGACTAGGTTTAGGTCTGTGTTTAGGACTGTGTTTAGGACTGTGTTTAGGACTAGGTTTAGGTCTGTGTTTAGGACTGTGTTTAGGACTGTGTTTAGGACTAGGTTTAGGACTAGGTTTAGGACTGTGTTTAGGACTGTGTTTAGGACTAGGTTTAGGACTGTGTTTAGGACTAGGTTTAGGACTAGGTTTAGGACTGTGTTTAGGACTGTGTTTAGGACTAGGTTTAGGACTAGGTTTAGGTCTGTGTTTAGGACTGTGTTTAGGACTAGGTTTAGGACTAGGTTTAGGACTGGGTTTAGGATTGGGTTTAGGGACTACTTTCAAACTAGTTTAAAAACGGGTTCTTGGCGAATCTCCATGATATTCCAGGACTCGGCCCATAAACCGTTCAAACCGCTTGACTTTCCATGTCTGGAATAGTTTTTATAATTCCAGGATATGTAAATAAAGTCCAGGACCGATGTGAACAGTTCACAACAGAACCAGTAAAGAGACCAACAGCAGTTTGTTGTGAGTTCACTGATCGTCACATAAAGCGTTAACACGCCTGTTTACACTGAAGATGTTTGGTTGTGACTTGCGAAGATAAAACCGGGTCGCAGCAGTCGTGTTGATTTTCAGTACAACTGAGGAAGAGGAGCACGAATGGACCTTCATGTTTACATATCGCCACGGTTACATCTGTGTTGCCTGTTGTGTGTTTTCAACCTTTAACTGCTCCATCGCTTCATGTTTCAGGACAGAGATACAAAAGCAAACTTCTCTGATCTGGTTCTGGTTCTCCCGCCTCGGGGCGGGGGGCGGGGCGGGGGGGGGTACCTCTCCGGTGACCAGGTGTTTCCCATCATGAGAGAAGGCCAGAGCGCTGAACGGCTTCCTGAAACACAGAGACCAGAACACTCAGCTCAGATCTCACGTTGCAGCAGGTGTTTGAGCGTTCAGGTGAGATCTACCTGGATGTGTTGATGATGTGACTCTGCTTGTTCTTCTTCGGGTGCAGAAGCACGACGACGCACCTGAAACACAGACGCAGTCAGGTGAGGAGAACCGGGCCTTCACTCGGGGGTCATGGACTTCCTCATAGTTGGTAGCCACACCTCCACTAATTTATTCTATTTATCATAATTGAGTGACAGCTGCATGTCAGCGTCAACAACAAACTACTACTATTTTTATCCGTTACACACAGGTGAGTCAAAGGAGGCGGGGCTTACCCTGCAGGGTAGGCGATGAGCCCAGAGTTGGGGTCAGAGGTCAACCCGCTGCTGCTGGCCGTGCTGATACCCAGAACTTTCTCCAGACTCACCTGGAACAACACACACACCAAACTCCATACAAAAATCTCACAATTTAACAGCGTCACACTCTGCAGATGTTTTTTTTAACAGTTAACAACTGATTTTAAAGTCTGACTAAAATCTCATGATTAAACCAGCCATTATTTTAATATGAATATTTCCAGTGTCACAAACACGAAGTGAAAACTAATTTAAACATGTAAGACGCCAATAGTCAAGATGGTTAATCCAAAGAAACGGTATCCACTGTGATGCAAATTAAAAACCAAAAATTTACAGCTATAATTTTTGTATATTTGAAGTGAAGTTTGCTTTAAATCTTTCATTAGTGCAGCAGAAATGCATGAAGTGATATTTAAGATGATTTAAAATAAGACTTTTATTTGACCTGATGGTGTGTGAAAGATAAGAATCACACATAATAAAGAGATGAAACCTCTAACGGAGTTCTGTACTGCCTCTTAAATCAAGAGAAAATCACCTGTAATAATCTGGAGGTCAACAGAAACACAACCTGGGCTCTCAGGTGTAATACTTTTATATTTGGTCTGCTGCTTCTCACTTTTACTACATTATCTGAATAAACTTTGACTTTGTGGGGGGACAGGTTTCTTTGTGACACCGGTGGCCTTTTGTTCGCTAATCATAAGCTTGTTGCTGTGAAAGGTTAAAATAAGTTAAAAGTGTGTGTTAAGTCGTCTTTCCTTCCGTGAGCAGTTCAGACACTTTGTCCTGAAACTCGTCTAAAAACTTCACTTCAGTAAAAACTCCCAGAAACACGGAGCGAGCTAACGGGAAGGCGAGGCTAACAGTTAGCTCCGTTACCCGGCTGCTGGAGGTCTTCTGTCGGCTCTGTCGGCTCCTCCTGCCCGCCGGCTGCTTCCTCTTCGCGGTGTGGACTGAACTGCAGTCCGCTCCCTCTGCCATGATAACTTAATCAACTTATTAGATACAAAAAAAAGAAAAGACGCAGAAACAAACCGAGCAGTGACACCGGGTAGTCACCGTCTAAACACCGCTGTGTTGGTCCATAAAAGCCCGCTGATGTGTGCCCCAGGTGCGGGCGGTCCGTCACAACTCCCCGCTGCCGATGATAATGACGGAGAACCGGGTTAGCTTCATGCTAACTGCCGCTAACGAAACCTGACACTTCTCTGCGCGGCGGGACTCCGGTTCAAACTGGGCTCCGCCCTCTACCCTGACAACCAACCAATGAGCAGCTGACGTTCCGCCCCCTCCCCCAGATCAACAAATGGGACAGCCGAGCAGACAAAACCCCGCCCAACTGCTTGCAAATAAACCAATCAATGTCCAGATAGTTTTTAAAGTTCAATAATATATTTATATAATTTTATATATGCGTAAATTGTTTTGTTACTTTAGGTGTTTTTGATGTCACAGATATCTTCTGTTAAATATGGTGTTGCTCATGATGTCAAACTTTTTTTTTGTATCCCAATAATATGAAAAACAAAATAAGCAGAAGCTACGTGCTAACGCTCTCTGACACTGCTTACATTTCGTGATTAATAAAAGTCATTCATACTTTAACACAGAACAAAGAGTATCACAGACTCGTCTACGTAAGGTGAGGAAAAGACGAACGGCAGAGAGAAAATCACTTTTATTATAAAATTATTCACTCAGAAAACTAAAGCTTCTTATTTTTTTTAAATATGTATTTTTTTTTAAAGAGATTCCAGTAAAGTTTTAAGACCGTCACAAAGTACGTGTTAAACAGACAAACATTCAGTGTTAGCGTTTCTCATTCAGCCTGAAGAAGAGGTTCCCGACCCTGAGGTCAAAGGTCAACCTGCTGCGTCGACATGTAAAAGCTATGGCGAGGCTTCAGGCTAACATTGCTTCACTTTAAAAAGCCTGAGAGCCACGGGACTCAACCGAAAATCGGCTTGATTCTAGCGCGTTATCTCCCAACTGTGTTGGTCTCAGTGGCGCCCCCTAGCGACGCGAACAGGTTCACACAGTGCTTCGGTTCAATGACTTATAAAGTAGCAGAGAAATAAAAGTACAGTGAAACTTAAAGTGATCCCGCCGAACTAACGCGATCCAGTCGAACTAACGCGATCCAGTCGAACTAACGCGATCCAGTCGAACTAACGCGATCCCGCCGAACTAACGCGATCCAGCCGAACTAACGCGATCCAGTCGAACTAACGCGATCCAGCTGAACTAACGCGATCCAGCCGAACTAACGCGATCCAGTCGAACTAACGCGATCCCGCCGAACTAACGCGATCCAGTCGAACTAACGCGATCCAGTCGAACTAACGCGATCCAGTCGAACTAACGCGATCCAGTCGAACTAACGCGATCCCGCCGAACTAACGCGATCCAGCCGAACTAACGCGATCCAGCCGAACTAACGGGATCCAGTCGAACTAACGCGATCCAGTCGAACTAACGCGATCCCGCCGAACTAACGCGATCCAGCCGAACTAACGCGATCCCGCCGAACTAACGCGATCCAGTCGAACTAACGCGATCCAGTCGAACTAACGCGATCCCGCCGAACTAACGCGATCCAGTCGAACTACTGCGATCTAGACGAACTAACGCGATCCAGCCGAACTAACGCGATCCAGTCGAACTAACGCGATCCAGTCGAACTAACGCGATCCCGCCGAACTAACGCGATCCAGTCGAACTAACGCGATCCAGCCGAACTAACGCGATCCAGTCGAACTAACGCGATCCAGTCGAACTAACGCGATCCAGTCGAACTAACGCGATCCAGTCGAACTAACGCGATCCAGTCGAACTAACGCGATCCCGCCGAACTAACGCGATCCAGCCGAACTAACGGGATCCAGCCGAACTAACGCGATCCAGTCGAACTAACGCGATCCCGCCGAACTAACGCGATCCAGTCGAACTAACGCGATCCAGTCTAACTAACGCGATCCCGCCGAACTAACGCGATCCAGTCGAACTACTGCGATCTAGACGAACTAACGCGATCCAGCCGAACTAACGCGATCCAGTCGAACTAACGCGATCCAGTCGAACTAACGCGATCCCGCCGAACTAACGCGATCCAGTCGAACTAACGCGATCCAGCCGAACTAACGCGATCCAGTCGAACTAACGCGATCCAGCCGAACTAACGCGATCCAGCCGAACTAACGCGATCCAGCCGAACTAACGCGATCCAGCCGAACTAACGCGATCCAGCCGAACTAACGCGATCCCGCTACGACACCAAAAGGCCAAAATATTTAAAGTTAAAACTGTGATCCCAAAGACAGAAAACATCCTTTCACAATTAAAAGAAAAACACGGTTTCTACTTTGACCAAAACAAATCAAATAAACAGGCTTAAAGGTTTCAGTATCAACAGTTTAGTGCAATCAGTTATAAAAAAGACAACTTAAAACCAAACAGGTGAAACTGCTGAAGTGTCTCCTGTCTGTCTGGGGTCCCTCTTGGACATCACATCACACATTTAAAGGAACAGTCCCACAGGAGACGTGAAGCTGTTCTGTTAACTGCAGCACACAAACACACCAGCAGGGGAGGATTTGTTCTTGGAGCAGGAAGTGACCATATTTGGACGAGCTGGGGGAGGAGCCAGCGGTGGATCTGACCGATCTGATTGGAAACCTGACGATACTACGTCCCGCCCACCGATAGCTGTAACCTGACTGCACCGCAGGCCTGTCAATCAAACAGACACGCCCCCAAAAACAGGTCTTCTTGAATCTTCTTTTCTAATGAATGAGGGATTATTTTCAGATGGACCTCCAGAAAACTAATAAGAAGGAGTGACTTTAGCTAACAACACCGAGATAACTGATGGACACATTTTATTCACTTTGGATTTGATGAGAGAAGTTGAATGGGAGTCTATGGAGCCGGAGGCTTTTTGGAGCCGACCTCTAGTGGCACTCGCTGGTATTGCAGCTGAAGACACTTCTGAGTCAAACACTTTTAGAAACAGTCTGTGATGCTACTTCCTGTCTGTGCTGCCCCCTGGTGTCTTGAGTTTTTGTTTTAACTTTAATTTAAATCAGTATATTTAAAAAATATAGCAGCTGTTTACTCACAGATAAATCATTTCCTGTTAAAAAAAGAAGTCTGAGATTTGAAACCAAGTGATTGACAGGAAACAATCTGACGTCATCATTACTGATTAACACTACAAAGGTGAATCTCCTTCCACGGTGATAAACTGTCCGTTTGATTGGTGCTGCTCTGAAGATGATGGAGATGATGAAGATGATGAGTGAAGGTTTGGTTCGGAGGCACATCCGGTGTTTATATTCTGTTTGTTTTTGTTTTTTGGATATGTGAGTGTTGCATCGTGGGACATCAGTGTTTATTCACTTCATTTCACAGACTGAACACTGCAGCTTGTAAACAGACCGTCAGCACAACAGCTGACTGTTGTTGTTCTCAGGCAGCGATGAAGAACGATGAAGAGCCTGAAGCCTCATTTCTCTTTGGTGGATGTTCAGGCAGACGAGTTGATGAAGATGAGGTGCTGATGAAGATGAGGAGCTGAAAAGGTTAAAGGTCGAGCTGCAGTGTGAAGGTCGGTTAAGGTCACTTCTGTGATTCTTCACGTTTACTGACACTAGAAAAGTTACAAAGTAGAATCACTCTGCGGAGGTTCCCTTGACGACGGGTCGCTATGGAGGCACTTGGTCCTGCAGAGGAGAGGAATATAGTCGTGTATTTCAAAAATGCAGAGTCTCTGAGTCGGACCAGTACCGGGACCGGGTCTACCTGCTGGGTTCAGGACCGGAACACGTGGACGGCCCGGATGACGTACTGCCGGCAGACGGGACACTCGCTCATCCTCTTGCCACACTTGGTGCAGGTGATCATGTGACCGCACTCCAGCAGCACGCAGTCGATGGGAGAGTCCATGCAGATCTTACACAGGTTCTCCTCCGCACCGCCGGACTCTAGGGGGCGATAGAGTCATCGTCACGGCAACATAAACGGTGACATCATCGATAAACATCAGCTGCTTCTGTTTTTAGAGCTTTTGTCTGATCTCATGATCTCATGATCACGTGATCATGTCTCAGTTCAGGAAACAGAACCTCACCTGCAGTGTTCACAGTGTTGGAGGCTGAAACACAAAACACACTGTTAGTTTATACTGGAAGAACATCTGACATCATCATCTGTGTGACATCATCATCATCTCTGTGTGACATTACTGAGACGTTGGTTCTGAGTGGACTCACCCAGCAGGTTCTGCTGGTCCTGGTACAGCCGGCCGACCCGCTCCATCAGCTCCCACTTCTCACAGCAGCCTTTGTAGTTGACGAAGTTCCTGGCGAGGATTTCCTTCAGCTGCCGGACGCTCAGCGCCTCGATGTCGTCCACGCAGCTCAGGTCCGACAGGGAGGCCCGGCGCCCAGAGACGGGGGCCTCCTCCGGGTCCCAGGTCTGGACCGGACCGACAGAGGACACAGGGTCAGAGACATAACCGGGATCAAACCCACCAGAACTCAGATCCAGACAAACACGGGACACATCGAACATCAGGAGACGCTTTCAGGACTTTTCAAAATGAAGGCACATTTCAGGTGTTTATCAGAACCAGAACCACAGAACAGGTCCGGAGATCCAGAAGCACCGCAGACACCTGCTCTGGTTTTACCTGGTCGTCGTCCTGAAGGTCGGGCTCGGCGGGGGCCGTTTCTGTGAGCGGGGGAGGGGCTTCGGGCTCCGCGGCGGGGGAGTCGGGCAGCGAGTTGTGGGTGGGTGCGGGGGAGTCAGGGGTCGAGGCGATGTAAGGGGTCGGGTCGGGCGGGTCGGAAGTCACGGAGGGGGGGGGCGGTGACCGGGGTCTCGGGGGCGGAGCTGCTGGAGGGGGAGGACTGCTGACCGAGGACCAGCTCCACCAGCTCCTCCTGAGGAACAGGAAACATGGGTTCAACTGGGGGTCAGAGGTCACAGGTCAAAGGACTTTAGAAAACCTTAGATGAATCATGTGAAACATCTGCATGAAGTGTATTATTGATCCAAGTGGAGTTAATCAGATAATGATGACGATATAGAAAAGATTGTTTTGTTTAAATTAATCAATCAGCAGTTATTGATCGGACCAAACGTCCTAAAATGAAGAAGAAGACAGAAGACGACTCCGGGACATTGTTCAGAGATTTAAATAAAATGAAATATTAGAGTAATAAATGAAATAAATAAAAATATGATCTAAATAAACTGACCGATGATGTCACAGGTGATGAGTTTATGTGAAACAAAGACTTAAATCGGCTGAAATAACTCCGCCCCTTCCATCAGGACGTTTGACCAGGTGATCTCTCCCCTGATTGGCCGGTTGTTTGTAAACTAACCCCCCTCCTCACCTTCTCTCGGCACAGGTGGGTGGAGACCTCGTGCAGGTGCAGGTAGTCTCGGAGCTCCTTCACCTTCAACTTCATCAGCTCCGCCCGCTCCAGCAGGTTGCCGTAGAAACGCTGACAGGTGTGGCAGAGGCGGGGGCGGGGCTCCAGCTGGGCGGAGCATCGGCTGCAGTAGTTCTTCTTACAGTCCACACACACATGCTGAGACAGACAGGTGGAGAGAGAGTCAGGTGGAGAAAGAGAAACAGGTGAGAGACAGACAGGTGAGAGACAGACAGGTGGAGAGAGAGAAACAGGTGAGAGACAGACAGGTGGAGAAAGAGAAACAGGTGAGAGACAGACAGGTGAGAGACAGACAGGTGGAGAAAGAGAAACAGGTGAGAAACAGACAGGTGGAGAAAGAGAAACAGGTGAGAGACAGACAGGTGGAGAGAGACAGGTGAGAGAGAGAAACAGGTGAGAGACAGACAGATGAGAGACAGACAGGTGGAGAAAGAGAAACAGGTGAGAGACAGACAGGTGAGAGACAGACAGGTGGAGAGAGAGAAACAGGTGAGAGACAGACAGGTGGAGAAAGAGAAACAGGTGAGAGACAGACAGGTGAGAGACAGACAGGTGGAGAGAGAGAAACAGGTGAGAGACAGACAGGTGGAGAAAGAGAAACAGGTGAGAGACAGACAGGTGAGAAACAGACAGGTGGAGAAAGAGAAACAGGTGAGAGACAGACAGGTGGAGAAAGAGAAACAGGTGAGAGACAGACAGGTGAGAAACAGACAGGTGGAGAAAGAGAAACAGGTGAGAGACAGACAGGTGGAGAGAGACAGGTGAGAGAGAGACAGGTGGAGAAAGAGAAACAGGTGAGAGACAGACAGGTGAGAGACAGACAGGTGGAGAAAGAGAAACAGGTGAGAGAGAGACAGGTGGAGAAAGAGAAACAGGTGAGAGACAGACAGGCGGAGAGAGACAGGTGAGAGAGACAGGTGCACCAAAAACAGATTGATGTTATTGATGTTTTTTATTTTTGTTTTGATGTTTTATTGATCAGAGTTAACGGAGTCTCTCCAGCAGAGGGCGCCGTCTGTCTGACCTGAGATAACCTCGCAGCGGTCACATGACATGACACAAAGTGTGATGAAGTGGTCAGAGGGAACAAACGCAGGTGAAACTGTAAACGTACGAACTGTGCCTCCACAGAAGGATACTTGTGTTATTTCTGGCACGACGTCCTCTAGAGGACAGACGGGTGTATGACAGGCAGGGATCCACTTTTCTTTTCTTTTCTTTTCTTTTCTTTTCTTTTCTTTTCTTTTCTTTTCTTTTCTTTTCTTTTCTTTTCTCTTCTTTTCTTTTCACTGCGGTCGTCACACGGAGGCAGAATCAGAGTGTGAGTTTCATCGTCTTCCGTGTTATGTTACGTGTTACGTCCGGACCGGCAGGGAAACTCCAGACGGCCAAAAAGTGAAACAGAAAGACGGGACAGGAAGGAGACGACGGATTGACGTCATCGTGAGGACGAGCTGAGGACAAATGTTCCTGACTGAATTTTAAACTTTGTGTTATTCAGCAGGACAAAGTGAAACTGGAACAAAGACACGGAAATCTGCTCAGAAACCAGAGACAGACTTTTCAGAAGCTGCCTGAGAATCTGTCTGTTTTTAGGTTTCCTTCAGTATCACAGGGATCCAGTGACAGCTCTCTGATTACCCATGATGCACTGCAGACAGGAGCTGCTCACACACACTTCTGTCACTTTAATGGATTCCTAATGACTCTAAACGCCCCGCCTGACGACTCCAAACACAGTCTGTACACCTGCATTCACCTGCTGTGACCGGTGGAGATATCAGACCCCAGCCGGGGGACGGAGTTACCTTCTTGGCGGGTGTGTCGAGGGGACCCCCGCAGGTCTTACAGATGTGTTCGGGTGGAGGAGGAGACGGCTGACTGCTGAAGGCCGAGTTGGTGTAGGACTGATGACGTCTGTCACCTCCACCTGACTCCTCAACATCAGCCGAGTCCATACACAACCAGTTACAGCAGGACGCAAACATACCTGAAAAATACACACAGGAAGTAGTAATAAATACTTCATAAGAAACCAGCCCTGAAACTGTCACCAATCAAGACCTTTTCTGAAATGAGGTGTTTTTACAATGTAGTTTTGTAGTGATTCAGCCAGTGCACTGGTTTCCTTAAATTCAACATTTTGTCAACAGAGTTCTGCCTCCAGGACTCGACTTGAGCTCTATTAGCTGAAAATATTTTACTGACAAAATTCTGTTCTCGAACTGAAAGAATTATAATATAATGAAGTATTTTCACACTGTTGCATTTTTCATGTCGTGAAAACGATCTCCCACTTTCGTTTTATACAGATGACTGTACACCGAAGTACACAGGAAAAACTG
>NW_027185412.1:1332570-1340070 GCF_022577435.1 Embiotoca jacksoni
CCTGCGTGACCGTATGAGTCACGAACAAGACATCAATCAACAGCTGCATTCAGCAACAACTTCGTTTTTTATTCAACCTCATCTGTAATTTCTGACACAGCTGTGGAAGAGGCCCCGCCCCTCCGACCAGTTCATGACCAGTGCAGCAGAGACAGACCCTCCGGGGACAAACATGTCTTCACTGAGACACCGTTAACCAAAACGTTCCAACTTTCATTCTGTATTTATGTGTCTTTATCTTTGATTTTTTACTTTAAAACAGGAACAGTGGTTCCCGTCATTTGTAAAAAAAAAATAAAAAAATCGTCCCTTCCCTTTAAACAAACTGTCCGACGTGTCCAACCAGGTCTTCTTCTCTGATTGTCCTGCTGGACTCCTACAGGACAGTGAGGCAGGGCTCTGATTTCAAAATAAAAGCGCCTGAACATGTTTTTCCAGCTGTTTTCTCAGATTCACCTCCAGACTGCTCGAACAAAACTGTGCAGGGACAGAAGTTGATCTGAAGACTTTATGACGTCATGACGACCAAACAACCAGGTTTATCAGCTCGATACAGACGATTAGATCAGTGATCAATTAGTCATTAAATCTGGGTGGATCTGTTTTATAAACGTTAGACTCCACTGACAGGTGACGACATCACCTTCACCTGACTGCAGATGAACAGTAACGATGGTTCTCGGTGGTCCTGAGTGAGTGAATGAGCTCCAGAGGTGAAGGACCGCAGACCTCCACATCCCGGCTTCATTCATCACATCAGCTCACAGAAACACGTCAACAGACCAGAAACCTGCCGCCGCCCGGAGAGTCCCCACATCCACCGCAGTCCACCGGCCCCCGGCACCCCGGGTCGCCGCTCAGCCTCCGGTCTGTCTGCGGACGCATGATGCAGCCATGCGGGCAGCCTGCAGCTGCGGCGCCGCCACCACCTCCACCTGCAGCGGCCTCCGGTCCCGCAGTGGGACCGGATCTTTACAACGAACACTAAACAGATTCCCGTTAATCTACCGCTGAGCCCCGGGCCGTCCGCTGCCACATGGGTGCGTTTCTTTCACTGTCTGAACGCAGCGAGCTCGTTGCTAAGCGTTAGCCTGTTAGCTCCGGGACCGCGGTGTTTCCTGCCCGCACTCCGCGGCCTTCCCTCACCGAGCGCGGCCCTCTTAGCAAGCGCGGGGCGTGTCGAGCTGCGCGGCCTGGCCGCCCTGCTATCAAGACTCGGGGCAGACAGCAGCGGGACACACGGCGACGGTCTGGTCGGGGTTTATGTTCGCGGAGCTGCCGTGCGGAGCGGAGACTCACCCTCTGCCGCCGCCGAAGCTGCCGTAGGCCCGATCCCGCTCGTCGTAGGTGTCGTAGTCCGCCATTACTGCTGCTGTGTCGGAGGAGGAGGTCCTTCACGTCACACACACAGCGGGTTTAGCTGTCCACGTAGCGCCTGACCGGGAACACAGATACAGTACACTAAAAACTGTTTACTTCTTTTGAAACTTCTTAAACTAATAAACAGTAACAACAATAATAATAATAATGGTGCACTAAAAGTTATAAACAACAATGAATAAACAAATTGGTGACAAGAAATGCAGGGAAAGGAGGACAAATAAAATTACAAACCAAGAACTAAATCTTGGTAAGAATTAGCTCACGTTGATTAAATAAACACAAGTTTTGCAGACAGAAATCCTAAGAACCTTTTTTTTTTTGTTAAAAGACGATTTAACATTACTGAAAAGGCCTGAATCAAGAAAAGTAGTATCTTTATTTGAATTAAATAATTAAAGTTATGAGATAAATAGCCTAGCTTTGTTGAAATTCTAAAGTTTAATATGAACAAACCTGACCAAACAGTAAGTACTGGGTATCATGTTCGAAAAGTTGAAGTTTAATTCATTTCTCATTTGTATTTTTTGACTGTGACTACCGTTTTCTATTCTATTCTAATGTTTTCTGTTCTATTCTATTTTAAATAACAAGTATAACAACTTAAAACAATTTCTTCATTACATTCTTCCTGATACAATTTCTGACTTCACAGTTGCTGTGTATTGATTTTATCTGCGGGTTGAAGAGATGAAGTAACAAACACCTTTGTTTATTTGTTTATTTATTTACCTGGTGTATTCATCCTGTTTAAAAAAATACTGACATTCATTTATCAACAAAGACTTGTTGAGATTTCACTTTATATCTCGTATAACTATCAGTGTATCTGAATACATACATATATACAGTATATAAATATTTATATATATATACTGTGGTGTGAAAAAGTGTTTGCCTCCTTCCTGATTTCCAATTTTTTTGCATGTCTGTCACACTTAAATGTTTCCGATCATCAAACAAATTTAAATATTAGTCAAAGATAACACAAGTAAACACAAAATGCAGTTTTTAAATGAAGGTTTTTATTATTAAGGGAGAAAAACAACCCAAACCCACATGGCCCTGTGTGAAAAAGTGTTTGCCCCTCCTGTTAAAACATAACTTAACTGTGGTTTATCACACCTGAGTTCAATTTCTCGAGCCACACCCAGGCCTGATTACTGACACACCTGTTCTCAATCAAGAAATCACTTCAATAGGACCTTCCTGACAAAGTGAAGTAGACCAAAAGATCCTCAGAAGATAGACATCATGCTGAGATCCAAAGAAATTCAGGAACAAATGAGAAAGAAAGTAATTGAGATCTATCAGTCTGGAAAAGGTTCTAAAGCCATTTCTAAAGCTTTGGGACTCCAGAGAACCACAGTGAGAACCATTATCCACAAATGGAGAAAACATGGAACAGTGGTGAACCTTCCCAGGAGCGGCCGGCCGACCAAAATTACCCCGAGAGAGCAGCGACGACTCATCCGAGGTCACAAAAGACCCCACGACAACATCCAAAGAACTGCAGGCCTCACTTGCCTCAGTTCAGGTCAGTGTTCATGACTCACCGTAAGAAAGAGACTCGGCAGAAATGGCTGCATGGCAGAGTTCCAAGACCAAAACCACCGCTGAGCAAAAACAACATTAAGGCTCGTCTTGTTTTTTCCAGAAAACATCTTGATGATCCCCGAGACTTTTGGGAAAATACTCTGTGGACTGACGAGACCAAAGTTGAACTTTTTGGAAGGTGTGTGTCCCGTTACATCTGGCGTAAAAGTAACACCGCATTTCAGAAGAAGAACCTCATACCAACAGTAAAATATGGTGGTGGTAGTGTGATGGTCTGGGGCTGTTTTACTGCTTCAGGACCTGGAAGACTTGCTGTGATAAATGGAACCATGAATTCTACCGTCTACCAAAACATCCTGAAGGAGAACGTCCGGCCGTCTGTTCGTGACCTCAAGCTGAAGCCAACTTGGGTTCTGCAGCAGGACGATGATCCAAAACACACCAGCAAGTCCACCTCTGAATGGATGAAGAGAAACAAAATGAAGACTTTGGAGTGGCCTCGTCAAAGTCCTGACCTGGATCCTATTGAGATGCTGTGACATGACCTTAAAAAGGAGGTTGGTGCTGGAAAACCCTCCAATGTGTCTGAATTACAACAACTCTGTAAAGATGAGTGGGCCAACATTCCTCCACAGCTGGAAAAGACTCATTGCAAGTTATCACAAACACTTGATTGCAGTTGTTGCTGCTGAGGGTGGTCCAACCAGTTATTAGGTTTAGGGGGAAACACTTTTTCACACAGGGCCATGTGGGTTTGGATTGGTTTTCTCCCTTAATAATAAAAACCTTCATTTAAAAACTGCATTTTGTGTTATCTTTGACTAATATTTAAATTTATTTGATGATCTGAAACATTTAAGTGTGACAGACATGCAAAAAAATAAGAAATCAGGAAGGAGGCAAACACTTTTTCACACTACTGTATGTATGTATGTATGTATATGTATGTACAGTAGGTATATAATTCAATAATCTGAGTCTGAACCGACTTGATCGTGTCAAGTCTGACGTTTCAGGTTGGGAATTACAAACTCCAGTGTTCAGACATTTATAAATGTGAAATACATTTCTAACGGAGGGAGCGTTAAAATTTAAAACACACTGAGCAAAGATGTGCCAGAGTGTTAAATACCTGCTGCTCTTCTCTCCTCTCTCCTCGTGTCAATTCATGTGTTTTTCGTTTATTTACGTGATTTACATGTTAATGTCAGATAGTTGAGGGCTGATAGGTCCTTAAAATGAGGCTGCACAGTTGTAGACCGGAATCAACAACAAAATCTATAATCATGTTGAATAAACAAAAGTGTGTCTAATATTTTGTGCATAAACATTTTCATACACAGCCTGCAAAATATTATTAAAACTTTTAATAAGTACATGTTTTAATATGACAACTGGTTTGAAAAAACATCTCGGACTAATAACTGAACACGAAGGATATTAATTTGATCCTTTTGTTTGTTTTTGATCTGGAACCTCTTTATGAATTATTGAAAATTTTAATTATTATAATTCCTCATTTAAAGGTCTTTTACAGATATTTCAGGTTTTGCTTTCACAGAGTTTTTAAAGGTTTTAGGCTCCTGAAAAAGGTTTTGTTGCAGAACTCCTTGGATTCGTTGGAGTCATAGGGAGTTTGTGGAACACTTCCAGATATCTTGTTTTCTTTGTGGAGATCTGTCAGAGGTCTTTGACGGGTTCTTGGAGGACATGTAAATGTTTAGCACCTGCTCTGCCTTGTAGCTCTTATGGAAAGCTCGTCACCATCTTGTGGGTCTTATCTTATCGCAGAGATCTTGAACGAGTCTTGCAGCTTTCGTAGATATCTTGCTAGGCTTGTGGACTTTGTACAGACCGTGTGGGAGACTGACACGACCTTTGACGGTTCACGTAGTCTGCGAGACCTACAAGATGTCTGCGAGATCTCTAAGAGACTGATAAGGATGCTGATTGACCTTGATGAGATGCTTGAGATCTTGTGCAGGTCGAGCGCTGGTAAAACACTCTGCCAGAGGCTTTCTCCACCTTGTACACATCTAGAATAGATATTGTAGATCTTGTGGACCTCTGGGAACACTGCTGCAGGACCCATAGATCCTGCGGACACATACTGTAACAGAAGTCTCGTAGATCTAATACCGAGAAGGACTTGTTTCCATCTTGTGCAGGATCAGAGGAGGTATTGTAGGTCCTGTAGACCTGGAAGAATTTGGGTTGTTTGCGTAAAAAGTCGACACAACTGTAGATCCTTCAGCGGTCTGAAGGAGTTTGTAGAAATCTAGAAGAAATCTCATAGTTCTTGTAGCAGGAGGTTAAAAACAGCAAGACCTTGTAGACACACAGTTACTGTGGAGTTCTGACAGTGGATCAGAAGGAGTTGAAGGTCTCGTCTAGAGGTCGTCAGAGTCCAGTTGTGCGTCGTGTCAGCAGCTGCCGGGTGGTTCGGCTTCCTCTGGGATCTCCTTCAGGGTTGGTGGAGGTGAGTCGGTCTGTGCTGGTGAAACTCTGGAGCCACGCCGTCGCAGGTCGCAGGAAACAATCTCTTTATCACCAGGGATGATGGTTTTCCCCAACGACTGCCAGCACAGATTAAAACAGAGGAACAAAACCAAAGTACATCAGAAACTATCAGAACTGAAACTGACAGGAAACCAAGACAGGAACAACCTGAAAAGATACTTCATTTCATTGGACCTGGTTCTCAGCCAGAGCCTCTTTGGCCATGTAGTGCTCCCTCTTCATCTTCAGCTCCACCTCCTCTGGGATGTCAGGAACCATCAGGTCGATCAGACGGCCGACGAAGAAGACCACATGCTGAGGAAGAGAGACGGTAAAAAACCATTCAGCGCGTCACAGCAGGAGCTCGGTGGGATTCAGACCTGTCGTATCGCTCGCTCATCAACTGATCAACGGGGAGCCGGCTGTAAAAGTACTGAGAATAATTTGGATTGTGTTTTTTTTAAACACAGAACGTACAGAATTCAATCTTCAAATTCAGAAACTCTAGAAGTTCAGATATTTTCTCAAAAGCATCTTTGTCAGTTTAACTGAAGTGTGAGAGACGCCGACCTCGAAGACGATGACGAAGCTGAGTCGTATGGCGAGGAGGTAGAAGTACTCCGGCAGGTGTTCACCGTTTCCATCCCTGAAGCCCCGATACCTGCAGACGACCAATAGTTAATGACGACTGCTGATTCCAACACATCAACCATCCGTTACCCTCCAGAGCGATCCGCTCTCAACGTGAGGTCACGTGACCCACAGAGAGCTCATTCATTGGTCCGTCTGGAGGCCCTGTTGCCGGGGAAGCGGCCCACCTGCAGGATGTGTGCTGGTGCTGCTGGCTGTAGTTGCGCGGTGACGTCGCCAGAGTGAAGTTGACGAAGCCGCTCAGCGTGCTGTCTCTGGTGTAGCGGTAGTACAGACGCGGCAGGAAGGACGAGGTGAACGCGATGAGGAACGCCTGAAGGAGGAGTTTGGAGAAGTTCAGACTCTTCTGGTGAACCGTCAGATGGATGTTTGAAGAGGAGACCGACTCTTCCTCACACACATCACAGTCTTACGTTGCTCAGAACGGCCATGTGTGTGATGAACTGCAGGATGGGGAACCAGATGCCGATATCCTGAGCTCGCTCTACCACCGGGCGGCGATATTCAGTCACGAACTTCTGAGCGTCCAGACGGATCTCCACCCAGTTATTGATGAGAGCGAAGAGAGGAGCGAGAGGACACGCCGCCACGAAGATGGTGATGAAGCCAAACTGGAGCACTGAGGATGAGGAGGGTTCACAGTGAAGAGGAACACACTACATTTCCCAGCATGCCTCATTCAGCACCTCTGGACTCAGGTGGTAACCTAACAGACAAAGTGGGAGGCTGTTTTGGATCTACATCTGTCAACGTATGTCACTGTCTCTTCAAGAGTTCAGAGTCCGAACAGGCAGTAAGGCTCATTATCAATACATCTTATTATCCTCTTATTTCCTTTATCAATTCATTGATTTTTTTTTTTTTAAATATATAAAATGCCCAAGTCTGCAATTCCTTTTAAGTTTTGGTATTTTTGCCTAAAAATGTCTGTAAAAATGATTAATCTCTTAAAAGTGTTGTTAATGGATTTTCCATCAATTGGCTGGTTTCTGTGTTCCTGTGAAATAATAATCTGATATATGTTGTGAGGATGATTCGAGGACAGGACTCACCCATCTCCAGATACTCGCTGAAGAGTCCCTCACAGACCAGCAGCTGGTAGTCCGACTCCCAGGGAGAACCCTCCTCCTCTTCCTCCTCCTGCTGATGCTCCTCCCTCTGACCTTCCTCCTTCTCCTCCTCCTCCTCCTCCTCCTCCTTCAGCTGAGGACTCAGCCTTCTCTTTTGCCACCACGACTTCAACTTCCTGCCAAATAATGAGCTCCATAGTTTACCTTGTTCCTCTGAGACAAGTTGTTTACCTTGTTGATCATGTGTTTGTGTGTGTTTGTTGTTTACGGGGAGATGAACTCCTGGATGTTATTGATCAGCTGTTTTCCCACCATGATGACCAGCAGCTCTTGAGCCAGGTCA
>NW_027185412.1:1350070-1382570 GCF_022577435.1 Embiotoca jacksoni
TGGGGTGGGGGGGGTTCGGCCGCAGGTCTGAGATGTCGTACGGACTCTGAACTCACCACCTGGTGTCTCTGAGTCGTCTTGAAGAACGTCTCTTTGTCATCGCTGCCCAGAAACCTGCAGACAGAAAACAGACAGAATCAGATTGGTCTGCTCCCATAGAGAGGACGGACGGCGGGACACAAACGTCCCCCGGCTGTCCTCAGACCGGACAGTCATGTGATCATCGTCCGGGACTCCTGGTGTCCCTCTGAGCTCCAGATAGACTTGTGAAGGATGTGAAGACATGAGGACGGAGAGCTGAGTGTGTGTGAACCTCTGCAGCTTGTTGGTCCTGAACTGACAGGTGTAGTAGTCGGGTGGAGGGTTGGGGACGTCCTGGTACAGAGGGTTGGGCAGGGACAGCTTGGACAGGACCTGCTCGGACCAGTTGATGATGGGAGCGTTGACCACCTGCAGGAGGACAGAGGACACGGTGTGAGGACGTGGACATGTGCAGGGACAGCAGCGGAGGACGATGTGTTCACCTGCAGAGGGACTCGGAGACTGATCTCCTCTGCGTAGTAACAGAGGACGCTCCATGGAGCGCTGAGGAGGATGAAGCTGGTCCTCTTCTTCGCCTGTAGGACCTCCTTCTGCAGAGAGACACACCTCCATCACGGGTCAGGTATTTAAGGTGCAGTACCACTGAGGACCACTAGGGGCTGTCTCCATAGACTCCATCTGTAGTACCTCTGAGGACCACTAGAGGCTCTCTCCATAGACTCCATCTGTAGTACCACTGAGGACCACTAGGGGCTGTCTCCATAGACTCCATCTGTAGTACCACTGAGGACCACTAGGGGCTGTCTCCATAGACTCCATCTGTAGTATCACTGAGGACCACTAGGGGCTGTCTCCAACAGACTCCATTCAAAAAGCATCAACTTCAATGTTATTATAAAGTTTTAAATAATAATTTATGAATTATTTTAATTATTATAAGTGATGGTGTCATCAGCTAAATTCTCTTGAACCGGATCACTTCCAGATGTTTGACCTGACCGCGGCTCACCTTTCTCCTCAGGTGTGTTTGTTTTACTCACCTTCTCCAGCAGCAGTCCAGAGTGCCTCAGTTTCTTCAGAAACTCCTCCCTCCACTTCCTGTGGGTGTGGCCGACACCTTTACTCTCCTCCTGTAAGGTCCGAGGCTCCTCCCACACCAACACGAAGTCTGTCCAATGGGAGCAAAGGACACACACCGTCACTGTTCTGCTATTGGCTGCTGTGCGGTGATGTCACATTAGACCTTATTTATGGTGGAATAAAAGTGTTGACTCAAACCGTAATGGTCAAATTTGAAAAAAAAAATCATATTATTTACTCTGCCACCATAATCTATAAATGTCTGAGTAGATCTATAAATAAAATAATTCACTAGAAGAACTGCTGTTGCTTTTAAAAGTGGGACTCCACAGGGTTCCTTTCACGGTCCACTTCTGTTTACAGCCTTTTTCTAATTAATACTTAATACTTTCGTTTTTTTGTGATTGCTTTGTAGCTTTTCTTAAAAATTTGTGGTCTAATTTGTGGAATTTGAAGTGAGTTCTTTGCCGTAAAATTGCAGGAATTAGAAAAATGTTTTGTTTTTGTTTCTGATAAAAATTAATCTGTGGTGACATATTTGGCCTGTAATGTGTTTTTCTTCCTGTTTTGAAGATCAAAGTGATAAAAAGAGTCTAAAGTGACGTATATTTCCAGAACAGACCGTCTGTGACTGATATAGAAACAAAGAATAAATCTGCCTTCAAAATAAGAGCGTTACATGCTTTTAAAACACATTTATTCAACGCTAAAACTAAGTTCAGTCTCTTCCAGCTGGAAGTGGAGAAAACTCATCTAACATGTTCCTCGGTCCATCACAAGAACACATTACCCACAAACCCTGGCACTTCCTGTTGTAGCTGTTAGCTAGCAGCAGTTTGTTTTGATGGTGAGAGGAGAGGGGGCGGAGCCTCGATGATTGGAAATGAACATTTATATATATATATATATATATATGAATAAAAATAATTTTATTTTGAAAGGAGACTTTATGATGGAAAACTTTCAACTGAGTTTCTGTTTGCGATGTTTTTGGAGGGAAATTGTGGGAAATTTTGCAAAATTGTGGCTTGTCTGTCTTCATATTTTAAATCTGTGGTTTTTGACATCTTTTGGACTCCATAGACAAAATCTGCAAAACAATGTCTGATTTTCCCATCAAAATGTTTCATCCATAACAGATAGATTAGTAATAATTCAGCCAGGATGTGTCACATCGGATAACGCTGACTCAGCAGAGCATTTGTTTTACTCACCAACTCGAGTCGATCCGTCACAGAACAAGTTCCTGTCCCGAGGTTGGCCCGGTGCATTCTGGGAAATAACAACAGGTAAAAACAAAAAAAAACCTCGGTGTTAGAATAGTTAAACATCTGAGTTCTCTCAAATCAACTTCTGTTATTTTTACATTCTCTATTTAGTTGTTTGCCTGTTTGCAGCCGTTTTGCTTCATTTATGTGTATTTACCATCTTTTTTCTTTTCTTTTTTTCTTTTGTGTCGGTGACGTTTTTCTGAGTCACTTTGTTCAGATTTTTCATTTGTTTTATTTCTGCATCTGTTTGCTGTTGGTTTGAATTTATTTCTGTATATTTTGTCTCTTTTTCTCTTTTCTTTCCAACAGCTTTGCTTTTGTATTCACTCTTTAATATTTTCTGTGTAAATGAGGAAAGATATCGACTCCCCTCCATCATCATTTCCTGGCACTTAAATGAGAGCAGATTTACAGCTTGGAGACTTCCTGCTGTTTCTCGTCTCCACAGTTTGTTAATGGTGATGAACCCGGCAGTAAGACGAAGACCAGAACAAACACAATGTTCTCTTCATCACTCAGTCAGTGTTAAACAGCGCGGCGCCGCCCTGTCGCACCTCCACAACACTTCCTGTTTCCTGCTGGCGCCGCGTTAAATCAAACAAGAGCTGAGTTCAAATATAAAACAGCTGAGAGGCTAAAACATGAAGCTGCTGATTGTTTTCATGTCACAATCATGTTTAAAGGAGCTACGCTAGCAGTTTCTCTCTGCTCAGTCTTTATGCTAAGCTAGACTAAATGTATCCAGCACAATGTTCAAAACACTGAATTGAAAACATTCTAAAATAAAGAAAATTTTGACTTTTTTCAAAACACATTCCAGCTTTTTTTAGTCTCAGAATATTTCAATGCACTTTTTATTTACTCCTTCAACTGCTTGAGTTTTTTTTAAATGAATGTTTGAAAAATAAAACTCCTAGATTTTATTATTATTATTTAAGTTTTCAGAAGAATATATAAAGTAAAGTAATTATTTCATTTATGTCTACGGATTCTTCATGTTTTAATAATCTGGTGTCAGACAAAATAAACTCAGCATTTGACTGAATAAACAAAAATAAATAATACAAATACTTCGGAAGAACTTTTTCTTTAACTCGTACAGCTAAGAAGTATTCAAATGAAAATATTTTTATCGAATGTTTTGTTGATGAATATAATCGAAGATTTAAGTTCAGTTGAAATAAAAGCATCAGCGGCTCCAGGACGTCTCCCTGAGGAACGCCTTCACTGGCTTTAACTCTTCTCTCTTTTCTCAACTTTCCAGTCGTCAATCAGTAAGTTACTGATCAGATGAAACTCAATCGTCCGTTACCATGGGAATGCTGCCGTAGTTCTCCTGGTTGGTTTCCATGGCGATAAGCATGGCACTGTCATCTCTTTGCTCGCCTTTCTTCATCGTCCTCCCTCACATTCACCCTCCTCCTGTGGACACACACACACACACACACACACACACACACACACACACACACAGACAGACACACACACACACACACACACACACACACACACACACACACACACACACACACACAGTTAAATGTGACGTCAGACAATTTTGTTTTCTTAAAAACATCCATCTGATAGATTTCATGTTGCTGCCTTTCCTCTGAGTTTCCTTTTGTTCCAGAGTCCAGGTTTAAAACTATATTATTGATTGACATATTTTTTTTAATGTTTTTACTGTAGAATGTTCTTTAATAATTCTTCTTTTTTACCAGTTATTCTTTTTAATGTTTTTTTATCCATAAAAAAGTTGTGCTTCTGCTCTAAACTGCAAATAAACTCTTATTGTTGTCAGTCAGTTGTGAACGCTGCCTGCAGGAAGAAAAGAATCACAAACAGTTCATAATGAGGTGAAACTGAGAAGGTGCGTTCAGGTAAATTCATCCACCTCCAGGGCAACGCAAAGTAACCAAGCAGAAGGATTAAAGAACGATTCAAAACTATAAAAAATGTCGTCAAAATAATCCGAATATAAAATTAAACGTTCATATTTTAAAAGTTTGTTTGTGAAACTGATGATATTTCAAGCCGGATATAAAACAGGTGAATGTTTCCTTCGGCTCTCTGTTTACAGTTCAACACAGTTCATCATTAAATCCACAGAAAAACCATAGTTCTGTTAAACTTGCTTCCGTTTACTGACAGAAATAAGCATCTGTAAGTAATACATATTCATATTTCCGTCAATAAAACAGGAAAACTGTCCTTGAATATAAATACATATAAACTATTTAAAGAAAGTTTTCAACTTTGGTTTTAAATGATTTTCTTTCAGTTTTTTTTCGAAACAAATTCCTCACAGCGACCGAACCTTCAGTCTGAAAGTCAGATTTACATCCACAAACCTTCAGAGGTTCAAATAGGATTTAAATTACTGAAACTACAGCTGCAGAGTCAAACCTCCATTTCCAGAGTTCAGACAACCAGCAAATTAAAACCTGACGAACCATCGACATGATGTTTCTTTCTGTTTCTTTTTTCTTTTCTTATGTTTTTAGACTTTTAAAGAATTTCTTCATAAATAAACAACTTGGTGATTAAATGTAATAAATGACAGAATAACTGATTGATTGATTGATTTAAACTCTCCTCCCTCTCTCACTCATCATGGTGCCGTTGGACTCACCTGTGTGGGCGGATGGAGACGAGCTCAGGTGAAGCTCAGGTGAAGCTCAGGTGAAGCTCAGGTGAAGCTGCAGCTCTGCAGAGGACTGCTTGTTTCCAGCTTCTGACTGACTGTGTGAAGCCCCGCCCCCTCCCTGTTAACCCTCGCCTCTCATCTTTACTTAAAACAAACACTTCTACTTTGTCCTGTCGAACATTCACAGTAAAGTTCCGAATAAAACTACAGAAATAAAAGAGAATTAAGTTAAAGTTTCTTCTTATCCATGAAACATGAAGTTTAAATCTCAACCAAATCTGGACTTTAAAACCTTGGTGAAGGTGTTTTTGTATTTAATATTCAGACTCCTGCTTCAGTTCAGTCAGCTTGTTGGTGCTGCCCCCTGCTGGTTCAACAGCTGCAGCAGCAGGCGGACTAATCCCACTACAGTCAGGAAAAATGAAGATAGGAGATGTGAATCAGAACTTATTGATCCACAAGACGACACTGATGAGTCACAACAAATCCAAACATGAACATTTATTACTAAAAGGTTTGAAAACAACAGAATGAAACAACACAAAGACTCAGCAGGAAGCTGGAGGACAGAGAGGTGTGGTGAAGAATAGAAGAGCCGCTGATGTTCAACCATAAACAGGAAGCGACTGTTTCCCACTGAGGACACTGAGTGCAGACAAAATTAGACAAAACTATCATTCTGGAGTGGAAATCACTGCATGGGCTCAGGAACACTTGTGAAAACCATCATCTGTGAACACAGTTCATCGCTGCGTCCACAAATGATGTTAAAACTCTCCAAAGAAGAAACCAGATAGAAACATGATCCAGAAACACCGCCGCCTTCTCTGGACCGAGATCATTGAAGATGGACTGAGGTGAAGTGGACAACTGTCCTGAGGTCTGATGGATCACAATCTGAGATTCTGTTTGGAAATCATGGACGCTGCATCCTCCAGGTTAAAGAGGAGAGGGACCATCCAGCTTGTTATCAGCTCAGTTCTAAAGCCAGCATCTGTGATGGTACAGGGATCTTCCTCTGCTCCTAATCTCTGTTCTCTGATGCAGAAACCTGAAGCTTTAAGACGGTACATTTTAAAACCATCTGTAGCTTTTATTTGTCACCAGCTTCAGATGTCTTCTGTTCACAGACGTCCAGAACTGTTTGGACATCATGATGCTGCAGTGATGATTCCTCCTGGTTGCGTGATTCTACTTGAATGTGTTTCATCCCTTTGAATTTTAATGTTTGAGTGAATCCTGTATTTTGTCATTTATGAATTTGATCTCCACTGGTTCTCTCTGATGATTCATGATTTCACTGTCTGAAACTTGTAAAACTTGGATGATCACAGAGGAAGCTGTGATTAGTTTGTAGGGATAATACATCAGTTCTCAGCCCATATGTTGGTTATAATGTGGAGTAGGTGTCCAGTCTGTGTTTGTTTAGAACATCTGTGACCTTAAACCACATTTCTGTTTAATTGTTGGAACAAATCACATCTCTTAATTCTAACAAACGAATGTAGCAGACAAACCAAACATTGTTGGACAAAATGGATCTTTATTACAGCGATGATGTCATCATAAACTACACTGAAAAACATTCAAAACTGTGTCAATATTACATTTTCGAAGGTAAAAAAGGAAACTTTAGATTGAACTGATCACCATTTGATGAACAAGTCGAACTTTACATTCAGCATTTGTAGTAAAAAACAACTTCTAACTAACAGCAGGGCACCAATCTGGAAAGTGTTACACTGAAATCTGTCCCCCGTTGGTTTGTGAACGTTATGAACCTCCAGTTCAGATTCTGTCCGTCACCATCTTTGCTAGTTCGGAGCGGTTTGGAGCAGGAAGTGACCATATTTGGACGAGCTGGGGGAGGAGCCAGCGTGAAGTGGATATCAAACTAGAACAACTTATGACAGAAAGAACCTGGTTTAGTTGCACCTGATTCTCAGCCAGAACCTCTTTGGCCATGTAGTGCTCCCTCTTCATCTTCAGCTCCACCTCCTCTGGGATGTCAGGAACCATCAGGTCGATCAGATGGCCGACGAAGAAGACCACATCAGGAGCTCCCTGTGGAAGACCAGGTTCTGGTAGATGTTGTCGAGGTCTGGCTGGTCCGTGAGAGGTCGGTCAACAGGAGAAGCTCAGTCATGTAGATGTGGAGGCGGTCGGGACTCACTTGTGTTTCACGTCAGCTGCTGTCCGGTGGTTCGGTTTCCTCCGAGATCTCCTTCAGGTTTGGTGGAGGAGAGTCACTCTGCGGCAGTGAAGCTCTGGATTCACGCCGGCACAGTTTAGCGGATACGACATCCTTCTCACCAGAAACCACAGCTTTCCCCACAGACTGGAGACACAGAACACAACGAAGGAAAAAAACAAACTATAACGGAAACTACGAGGGTCCGTCAATAAGTTCAGAGAGTTCTGAAAATACTTCTGAGGAAGTCTTCAGATTGTCGTCTCTCCATCAACACATTAACGGACCGCTGGTACGTGAACATCTGTGATGTCACCACGGACCTGAAACTGGAGCAGAAACATCAGATTTTGGGGGTCAAACTCTGGAAAACGTCGACAGGGACCCTTAAAAACAGCCATGATTCTGTAGTGGAAATCACTGCATGGGCTCAGGAACACTCGGCTGTAAGCAGGCGAGTTGAAGATTTTGTTCCCCAAAATCTGCTGTTTCTCTGCTCCAGTTTCAGGTCCATGGTGACATCACAGATGTTCACATACCAGCGGTCACATTAATGTTGATGTTGATCAATAACTCTGAATACGTCCCGATGAAGGTTGATGATCCTGCGTGTGCAGCCCTGTGCTGCGTTCAGGAACTCTGGACTTATTGATCCACCTTCGTTTCTCTGCTAAAACAAACTGAAGTGGATATCAAACTAGAACAACTTATGACAGAAAGAACCTGGTTTAGTTGCACCTGGTTCTCAGCCAGAACCTCTTTGGCCATGTAGTGCTCCCTCTTCATCTTCAGCTCCACCTCCTCTGGGATGTCAGGAACCATCAAGTTGATCAGATGGCCGACAAAGAAGACCACATGCTGAGGAAGAGAGACGGTAAAAAAAACCTTCAATGCTCAATCGCCTCCTCCAACAATCAGCCGTCACTTTCTTTAGCCATCTTTGGAGCAGGAAGTGACCATATTTGGACAAGCTGGGGGAGGAGCCAGCGGTGGATCTGACCGATCTGATTGGAAACCTGACGATACTACGTCCCGCCCACCGATAGCTGTAACCTGACTGCACCACAGGCCTGTCAATCAAACAGACACGCCCCCAAAAACAGGTCTTCTTGAATCTTCTTTTCTAATGAATGAGGGATTATTTTCAGATGGACCTCCAGAAAACTAATAAGAAGGAGTGACTTTAGCTAACAACACCGAGATAACTGATGGACACATTTTATTCACTTTGGATTTGATGAGAGAAGTTGAATGGGAGTCTATGGAGCCGGAGGCTTTTTGGAGCCGACCTCTAGTGGCACTCGCTGGTATTGCAGCTGAAGACACTTCTGGATCAGAACCATTTTACAGACCTGAAGCTACGAACTCTTTTAGAAACAGTCTGTGGTTCAACCTTACAAGAAAAATTGTACCCATCAAAAACTAGACAGCTGATTCTCTCTCAGCACTGAACAGGTGCGTTGGACTAAAACATTTTCATGTTGTCAGAAGAGGAAACAGAACACAGATTTATCCCAACTGTCAGCCATTGGTTACCTCGAAGACGATGACGAAGCTGAGTCGTATGGCGAGGAGGTAGAAGTACTCCGGCAGGTGTTCACCGTTTCCATCCCTGAAGCCCCGATACCTGCAGACGACCAATAGTTAATGACGACTGCTGATTCCAACACATCAACCATCCGTTACCCTCCAGAGCGATCCGCTCTCAACGTGAGGTCACGTGACCCACAGAGAGCTCATTCATTGGTCCGTCTGGAGGCCCTGTTGCCGGGGAAGCGGCCCACCTGCAGGATGTGTGCTGGTGCTGCTGGCTGTAGTTGCGCGGTGACGTCGCCAGAGTGAAGTTGACGAAGCCGCTCAGCGTGCTGTCTCTGGTGTAGCGGTAGTACAGACGCGGCAGGAAGGACGAGGTGAACGCGATGAGGAACGCCTGAAGGAGGAGTTTGGAGAAGTTCAGACTCTTCTGGTGAACCGTCAGATGGATGTTTGAAGAGGAGACCGACTCTTCCTCACACACATCACAGTCTTACGTTGCTCAGAACGGCCATGTGTGTGATGAACTGCAGGATGGGGAACCAGATGCCGATATCCTGAGCTCGCTCTACCACCGGGCGGCGATATTCAGTCACGAACTTCTGAGCGTCCAGACGGATCTCCACCCAGTTATTGATGAGAGCGAAGAGAGGAGCGAGAGGACACGCCGCCACGAAGATGGTGATGAAGCCAAACTGGAGCACTGAGGATGAGGAGGGTTCACAGTGAAGAGGAACACACTACATTTCCCAGCATGCCTCATTCAGCACCTCTGGACTCAGGTGGTAACCTAACAGACAAAGTGGGAGGCTGTTTTGGATCTACATCTGTCAACGTATGTCACTGTCTCTTCAAGAGTTCAGAGTCCGAACAGGCAGTAAGGCTCATTATCAATACATCTTATTATCCTCTTATTTCCTTTATCAATTCATTGATTTTTTTTTTTTTAAATATATAAAATGCCCAAGTCTGCAATTCCTTTTAAGTTTTGGTATTTTTGCCTAAAAATGTCTGTAAAAATGATTAATCTCTTAAAAGTGTTGTTAATGGATTTTCCATCAATTGGCTGGTTTCTGTGTTCCTGTGAAATAATAATCTGATATATGTTGTGAGGATGATTCGAGGACAGGACTCACCCATCTCCAGATACTCGCTGAAGAGTCCCTCACAGACCAGCAGCTGGTAGTCCGACTCCCAGGGAGAACCCTCCTCCTCTTCCTCCTCCTGCTGATGCTCCTCCCTCTGACCTTCCTCCTTCTCCTCCTCCTCCTCCTCCTCCTCCTTCAGCTGAGGACTCAGCCTTCTCTTTTGCCACCACGACTTCAACTTCCTGCCAAATAATGAGCTCCATAGTTTACCTTGTTCCTCTGAGACAAGTTGTTTACCTTGTTGATCATGTGTTTGTGTGTGTTTGTTGTTTACGGGGAGATGAACTCCTGGATGTTATTGATCAGCTGTTTTCCCACCATGATGACCAGCAGCTCTTGAGCCAGGACAATAAGACATCCACCGGCTCCACACTGAAAGATCGTTTACTTCTGTTGTTATTCTGCTTCATTAATGAACATAATTCCCTCCAATAAAAAGGTAAATGATGAATTAAACTACTTCCAGACTGTCAAACAGACTATAAATGTTTTCATTTACATTTAGACTTTAAAACGTTACTTATCACGTGTCTTCTTTAACAATCTAATCTGATTGATAACAGCTCGACACAACATTTCTATTTACAGTTCGACAACACATCGATCAATACATCCGTTTGTTTATGTCTTATTGACAAACAGATGATGGATGTAAACAATATCATCTTAAAGTGACGGACTCACGTCTTCGTTGCGAATTCCAAACAGAGTGTTGTAGTGTCCAGGGTAACCAACGAACCTGAAGACACAAACAAACAAACAAACAAACAAAAGAGAAAATTTAAAAACAAACAGAAATAGAAAAAATGAACTTTGAAACAAACAATACAAAACAAATAAACAAAAATAGAATAAAAACAAAAAAATGGGAACAAAAAAATTCAGAAAAAAAGGAACAAACAAAAAAAACAAGCAAGCAAACAAACAAACATAGAAACAAAGAAACAAAGAGCTGGTTAAGATACGAGATAAAACTTTACTTACAGTTTTCTCCTGTTGATGGAGGCGCTATGACGCCTCCTCTTCTCCAACTTTACAAACCAGCTGACTGACTTTAATTTGAATCAGTTTCACGTTACGGATAAAAAAAATGTCATTCAAACACAGAGACGAGGAACACGATAAAACTGAGGAGTTAAAGTGACCAAATGAAACGAGAAGGAACCATTTAAAAAAAAAGTTTGTGAAGAAAAACGACCTGTGTTGCTGAAGCTGAGAGGCCTGCTCTGATTGGCTGCTGCTGCTCTCACCTGCCTTTGAAGAAAGCGATGTAAACTGGAGATGAGTAGAAGTTAACGAACTGGAAGATGAAAACTTTGAGGATGAACATGTCTTCATATTTAGTCTGAGTGCGATGCATCTCTGACAGAAACACACAGAAAGGAAACATTACGTGAGGAGGAGCAGACGATGGTTTTCACAAGTGTTCCTGAGCCCATGCAGTGATTTCCACTCCAGAATAGTGTGTTTTTAATGCAGTGCTGCCTGAGGGCCCGAAGATCACCACCATCCAATATTGGTTTCCAGCCTTGTCCCTTGTGTTCAGAGATTTCTCCAGATTCTCTGAATCTTTTAATGATATTATGAACCGTAGACGATGAAATCCACTAATTCTTTGTAGTTTTACGTTGAGGAACATTATTCTTAGATTGTTGAACTATTTTCCAACACAGTCTTTCAGAGTGGTGAACCTCTCCCTATCTTCACTGCTGAGAGACTCCGCCTCTCTGAAATCATCTTTTTATACCCAATCATGTCACTGATCTGTTGCCATGGTAACCTCATTAGTTGTCAGATGTTCCACCCGGTGTTTTTTATTATCTTTACATCTTTTGTGGACCCTGTCACAACTTTTTTGACCAAATATCTTTAGTTTTTTCAACTAAAACTAACAACCGAATCACAAAAATATCTCAACAAGTCAAAAACTGTAAGAGCGGATGAGGAGAGTGACTCCGACTCACACCACCGGGTGAGGACATGGGCCAATCCGATGTAAACTGTGGAGAGAAGGAGGATCATCAACAGGTTCAACACTGACGCTGTAATACTGGCAATCCTCGCAGACTGAACACACACACACACACACACACACACACACACACACACACACACACACACACACACACACACACACACACACACACAGAAAACACATTTTTCATGAAGTATTTGAAAAAATAGTAACAGAAATGTGAAGTCAGTAACATGCGGTGTCCCTCAGGGAAGCATCGTCGAGTCTCTGATCTTTAAGAGTTTTAGACATTTAAATGTAGACTTCTGTCATGTTGTTTGTTGTTGTGTTGTGTTGTACTCACGATGGAGATGGAAAAGCTGCCGGTGGATCTGTAGATGAAGACGCCGATGATGGTATGATACAAAATGACGCTGATGACAAATATCAACACCACAACAACCTGCACACAGAGAGGACGACGTCAGGCTCCACGAACACAACCTGTTCATGAAGCTGCTGTAACTTCTCACATCAATCAGAACTGATCACAGTCACGTGCCCGTGGTTGTTACAGAAAGCTGCTTCGGAAGTACCCTCACATCAGAGCGGTCAGAGGTCAGGGGTCAGTGGACTCACCATGATGATGATGACCATGCAGCCCGTCAGAGTTCTGTTGAAGCGCTTGTTCTCAGGAAAGTAAGGTTCCTCCGCTCCGGTCACCGGGTTCCTCATGGTCATTGGCGCCATGGTGGTGAACTCTGGACGAGGTCGCTCCTGTCCAAGAAGGAGGTCATATGACACATTTTCATTTTGGTAAAATACTTTTTTGGGGTGAGACAGGTGTGAGGTGAGACAGGTGAGCGAAAGGTACCTCTTTGTCCTGGAAGTCAGAGCAGTCCCAGCGGTGAGACAGAGCAGAACATGTTCTCTTCCAGTACTCCAGGAAGGTGACGGCCCACAGAGACATGAAGACGCTGAGAAACACCGTCCCTCCATTATCAAAGAGGAGACCAGCCTACGCAGAGACAGACAGACAGACAGGTGGTCAAAGAGACAGACGGGTGTAGAGGCAGACAGGTGTAGAGACAGACAGACAGGTAGTCAGAGAGACAGACAGATTTAGAGACAGACAGGTGTAGAGACAGACAGACAGGTGTTGAGACAGACAGGTGTAGAGACAGACAGACAGGTGTAGAGACAGACAGACAGACAGACAGACAAGTGTCGAGACAGACAGGTGTAGAGACAGACATACAGGTGCAGAGACAGACAGACAGGTGTCGAGACAGACAGACAGGTGCAGAGACAGACAGACAGGTGCAGAGACAGACAGACAGGTGTAGAGACAGACAGATCAGTACAGAGACAGACAGACAGGTGCAGAGACAGACAGGTACCTTGTAGGTGACACAGATGTTGGAGTAGTTCCAGTAGGAGCAGATGTTACAGATTGGACACATGATGAACGTGTTTCCACTGTTACACACCTCCTTCCTACAAACACAGATGTCGTGTGACACCAGGTGTTTAACTCTGACGCCATACAGGTGTATAAAATATGAAGTTCAAGATCACATTTCAGATAATGTCATCAGTGTCATCGGCATACTAACGGAGATAAATAGATTCCTGAACGATTGTTCCAACAGAAGAATGTGACTAGAAAAGGTGAGTCTCACCTTTTAATGATGATGTCACATGCTACAACAAACTTTCTTGTGTTCACGTCAGACGCAGTTCAAACTTACGCTGGAACATCAGTAGCCACGAGCCAAAACCCGATCAGGAAGATCACCGTCCCAACGAGAGACGCTGGTAACAGCCAGCCAGTGTAGAAACCTAGAGTCAGACACGGTTCCCATAGAAACCTACAGTCAGGCATTGTTACCATAGAAACCTACAGTCAGGCATTGTTACCATATAAACCGACAGTCGGACACGGTTACCATAGAAACCTATACTCAGACGTGGTTACCATAGAAACCTACAGTCCGACACGGTTAGCATGGGACCCTACAGTCAGACACGGTTACCATAGAAACCCACAGTCAGACACGGTTACCATAGAAACCTACAGTCAGACACATTTAGATACTTTGAAGTGTTGTTGCTATAGTTACCAATCCAGGCAAAATACAGTGCAATCTTCTCCCCAAAGTACTCCCTGATGTGGTCCAGAGGTTGGTAGCGTCTCCAGCAGGACCACTGGGCCCAGTACGTATTCAGGATCTGTCTCAGACCTAAATACTGGGGGGGCACCGGGGGGGTCGGCAGCTGGAAATCACCCTGAAAACAGAACCAACGCAGAACATCAGACTGGTTTCAGTTTGGATCACAGAACTCTAAACACATCGACATCAGGGACACTGCGGACAGGAAGTCTGAAGGATGGTTTGAGACCACAGTTCAGGGCTCAGGGTTCAAGGTTCAAGGTTCAGGGTTCAAGGTTCAGGGTTCAAGGTTCAGGGTTCAAGGTTCAGGGTTCAGGGTTCAGGGTTCAAGGTTCAGGGTTCAGGGTTCAGGGTTCAAGGTTCAGGGTTCAGGGTTCAAGGTTCAGGGTTCAGGGTTCAGGGTCCAGGGTTCAGGGTTCAAGGTTCAGGGTCGTACGGACTCTGAACTCACCACCTGGTGTCTCTGAGTCGTCTTGAAGAACGTCTCTTTGTCATCGCTGCCCAGAAACCTGCAGACAGAAAACAGACAGAATCAGATCGGTCTGCTCCCACAGAGAGGACGGACAGATGGGACACAAACGTCCCCCGGCTGTCCTCAGACCGGACAGTCATGTGATCATTGTCCGGGACTCCTGGTGTCCCTCTGAGCTCCAGATAGACTTGTGAAGGATGTGAAGACATGAGGACAGAGAGCTGAGTGTGTGTGAACCTCTGCAGCTTGTTGGTCCTGAACTGACAGGTGTAGTAGTCGGGTGGAGGGTTGGGGACGTCCTGGGACAGAGGGTTGGGCAGGGACAGCTTGGACAGGACCTGCTCGGACCAGTTGACGATGGGAGCGTTGACCACCTGCAGGAGGACAGAGGACACGGTGTGAGGACGTGGACGTGTGCGGGGACAGCAGCGGAGGACGATGTGTTCACCTGCAGAGGGACTCGGAGACTGATCTCCTCTGCGTAGTAACAGAGGACGCTCCACGGAGCGCTGAGGAGGACGAAGCTGGTCCTCTTCTTCGCCTGCAGGACCTCCTTCTGCAGAGAGACACACCTCCATCAGGGGTCAGGTTTCATCCAGAGTTTGCTGTCATGTTGTTGTCATGGTGACAATAATAAACTTGTGCTAAAGATTATAAACTCTCATGGTTAAAAGAGAACGATGTTGAGTCTTAGTCTGAAACAAGAAACAGGAAGTCGACTGCGTGTTGTTGACCCCTCCGTGCACCCGACCTCCTCCTTGCACCACCTTACTGGCTCCTGCCACCGGAGGGCGCTTCACAGGGAGGAGCTGCAGTCTTACAGTTTCCCTGTTAGACCTTCTGAGACGTGAACTTTGACTCCAACTGAGGCTCAGGTGTGTTTGTTTTGCTCACCTGCTCCAGCAGCAGTCTGGTGTTGATCAGTCTGTTCAGAAACTCCTCCCTCCATGGCCTGTGGGTGGAGTCAACATCTGCACCATTGTTGTCCACACTCAGAGGCTCCTCCCACACCAACACGAAATCTGTGCGACAACACCAACAAGATGCAAAGTTGGGGACAAGATATAATTAAAACTGCAAGCAATGATGTACGGGCCCTCCGGCGCGCTGCCTCCCTGAAGCCGTCTCCCCGACGTGCAGCGCGCGAGGGACCGCGTATACCCGCTTAAAGTTGCTATTTTTGCCTCGTTTCCTGTCTCCAGCAGGGGGCGCTGGCGAGCCGTTTGGCCACGCCCACTCGCAAAACACATCAGATGTATCGTCTCACCACACCGGATGTATGTGACACGTTTCGTGAGGTTTCAAGCATCCTTTGACCTTAAACATCAACTTCCTGTGTCACAGAGAGACATCCAACTTTGCCGCATCGTCACGGCGACGCCCATTGACAGAGTCGAGCGAATGTCTCAATATATCATCAACTACATGTTTAGGTTATTGTGACCTGACTTTAGGTTCATGGGATCAACCAGCTCGACGTAGAATGTGAAAGCATGAAAAGTGTCATTTCCAGTGGCCAACAGGGGGCGCTATGACTATGAGCGAATATTACCACACAGGGGTCTTCAGGGCGGGGCTGTTATCATACCTGTGATGTTTGGAGAAGGTCGGTCCATGTACATAAGATTTAAAGCAACTCCTAGTTTCATGGCGAGACGCTCAAAATGGCCGCCACGCTACAGGCACACACATCGATGAAAACGAATTATTTTGATAACTTTTAATCCCAAACATGTTTTCTATCCATAGAACCTAAATTTAAGTTGGTCCGACAAAGTACAACGTGTCAGAATCGCCCAAAATGGTGACTAAATTCAAAATGGTGGACTTCCTGTCGAGTTGACGTAACGGTGCAATGTAACTTTTTTGTGCATCTAGGTGTGATACACGTGTCCACCGGATTTCGTGAATTTAGGTAAATGTGGCCGCCGGGGCATCTCTTTAGGGGGCGCTCTCGAGCCGTTTGGCCCCGCCCACTCGCGACTCCACTACAATATGAAAGTTTTCGCCGGGAGACAAATGTGTTTCCACTTTCTTGAGTTTTTGAATACGATAAAGCCTCCAAAAAGGCAAATCACTTTACGTAAGAATAAGAAGAACATCTTTACGAAAAACAATAGGGCTTTCGCACCGATCCTCGGTGCTCGGGCTCTAATTATGGAAAAAAAGTCACACGATAGCATGTCGTCCGAAATATGATCAAAAAGTCATACTATACTATGTCGTCCGAAAAGTGATCAGTCATATTTTGCACAACATGCTATAAGTCTGACTTCCGTTCAAGTTATGGAAGCCAGCATAGTGGTGCACCTGCCAGCGTTGTCGTCTCTCAGCCTGAAGGTACCAGGTTCAATTCCTGCCTGGAATGTTATATGTGGAATTTGTGCGTTCGTGCAAAACTAATAACCTAAAAGTAAAGTTTGTCATCCATAATATGGATGACTAACTTATGCATGTAGTCCATAATGTAAAACATTACATTCAAGCAAGAACATGCAATCAGCCGTTTCATTCTTTTGCTTGCACTTTGCGGTTTTATTTTTTTTCTATTTAGAATATATGTATAAAGTCCTATCTAAACTATTTTTGTCTTAACTTGAAGAAAAACATTATTATTACGAATTAAAACTGCAACCTATATCTCCGTCCACAAATATTCATTCAAATGCGACCAAAATTGCCATAGACATTCTTTGGATTTATGCAAAACTTTTTCAATTCCTCCAAACGTTTCTACTTCACTAAAAGTTGAATCACCATCAACAGGTGGAATCTGAACCTTTAATAACAACCTTGGTGAATTTAGTCACCATTTTTGGCGATTCACACATGTTGTACTTTAATGAACTCCTCCCACAGATTTTTTTCGGACCGACTTCAAATTGAGTGTGTGCACTCTGAACATGTTTGGAATTAAAAGTTATCAAAATAATTTGTTTTAGTCGATCGGTGTGCCAGTGGCGTCGTGGACAAAAAGTGACCCAAAAGTCATGCTCTGGCATGTTGTTCAAGAAATAACCGGCATTTTCAAAGTCAGAAATTACTAATGTGTTTTTTTGTAAGTCATAACAAAAGGGGGGGGAATTGAACCCCAAACCTTCTGGCTGAGAGGGAGCAGTGCTAAACACTGCCACCAACCTTCCCAGGAGTTAGGCAGCATTGTGACAAATCTTTGGCTCACTGCAACCTATACCTCCACCATCCACAAATATTCATTCAAATGCGACCAAAATTGCCGCAGACATTCTTTGGATAGTAGGTATACGTGTTTTCAAGGAGGTCTGCAGTGATATTAAATATCTTCCTGTAATGTGTAGTGGATGCAAAACTTTTTCAATTTCCCCAAACGTTTCAACTTCACTAAAAGTTGAATCACCATCAACAGGTGGAATCTGAACCATTAATATCAACCTTGGTGAAGAAGAATCTTTTATCTGTTGAGTTAACCAGACTGTCGGCTGAGTCTCTGGAAGCTCTGAGTGAACTCCGTGGTACACTTTCTCCTGCTACGATTCATTCGCCGGTGCCGAAGATAGTCCTGCGGTCTACGACGCTGACTCCCAGCTGGAAACAACCTCATGAAGACACGGGTTCGAGCCCCGCCGAGGTAACACAACACACATGGTTCACGGTTTACCCGCCAAGGTAACACACGAGTTTCACGGAGGGTGACACCTCCTAAGGCAAGTCCCTGTAAGGGTAAGCCACAAACCAAAGGTAAAAAGTCCAAAAGAGACTTTTTTTTTTTCATTGTGTACTGGTTGAGTTGCCTGACATAATTTGAACTTCAGTCATACTATAGTATGCCGTCCGAAATATGGTCAAAAAGTCACACTGTAGCATGTCGTCCAAATGAGGAATAGTGAGGGTGTTAGAGAGGATGTCTGGTGCAAGCTACGTCCACAGCAAGAGTTGGAGCAGTTGCAGTGTCGAGAGGAAATGCAAGGAAAGGAACAGATAGCGGAAGAAAGTCTATAAAGTCTATAAAAAAATAAAATAAAAAAAAAGAAGCCGAAGACCATATTCCAGATTTAGCTGTAAGTAGCAGGGAAATTAGAAATGTAGAAAATAAAATCACATTTTGTGTAGAAGTGAGGGTTTAGGTTTAATTCGATCTTTGAATGAGACACAGAGTGGTGTTTTTTTGGGGTTTTTTTTTTTATCAGATTCGGCAGTGGTGTCTAGATAAGGTGAACGGGGGGAATCCAGATCCCCTTTGTGTGTTTAGTACAGGTGGTGCAGGGACAGGAAAGACTCATTTAATAGAGGCTATTCAGTACGAGTCAATGAGGTTATTTTCACCAGTTTGTCGTCATCCGGACAACATTTGTGTATTGTTTACTGCTCCTACGGGGATCGCTGCATACAATTTAAAAGCAGCAACTATTCACAGGACGTTCAGTATTGGAATAGATGTCCGGCTACCGTACATCCCTTTGGGTGAGGAAAAGCTAAATTCATTACGGGTTAAATATATTGATCTCCAAATTGTGATAATTGATTAAATATCCATGGTGGATCACAATTTATTGGCATATATTCATGGTAGATTAAGACAAATCAAGCAGACTGGTGACTTATCTCCATTTGGAAACGTTAGCCTGATAGCTGTCGGGGATTTTTATCAGTTGCCTCCAGTGAAAGGGAACGCTTTGTATGTGGAGGATGTCGGAGTTAACTTGTGGTGGAGTCTTTTTGGGGTTGTTGAATTAAAGGCTATGTCCTTAGACAAAAAGATGGCGTGTTCGCAGAGCTTTTAAATAGAATTAGAACTCGTTGTAGAGGCACGCCCATATTGAAAAGTGACGTGGAAGTATTGAAGCGGTGAGGTCAGCTCAGCCTTGCATATATTTCCGACAAGTAAATGAGCACAACATTAAACAGCTGTTGAACACTTGTGTTTGATTTTGATTTTATACACTTTATTAATCCCCGAGGGGAAATGTCTTCACTACAGCAGGGGGGCTCTCAGGGGGGAGATGCTGCAGCAGGCTGCCACTAGCGCGGCGCCAGGTAACCTGACCTGAGGTGCATGTTTTTGGATGATGGGAGGAAGCCGGAGAACCCGGAGAGAACCCACGCAAGCACAGGGAGAACATGCAAACTCCGCACAGAAAGGCCCAGGACCAGATTCGAACCCGGAACCTTTGTTGCTGTGAGGTGACAATGCTAACCACTGCACCACCGTGCCACCCCTTTTTTTTTTTTTTTTTTTTTTTTTTTTTTTTTTTGATTAAAACACTTGTGTTGAATATACTACCATAGAGGCACAGGATTTTAGAATCAGCAAGACGACGGGGAAACTGGAGCGGATTAGAGGACATCATGCTCGCACATCTAAAACGTGTTTAGCTGCACAGTTGTTGTTGGGGGAGAATGCCCGAGTTATGCTGTGTAAGAACATAGATGTGATGGATGGATTAGTTAATGGTGTGTGTGGTACTGTGACGTGGATAGTTAGTGCCCAGAAAAATAAGTTTCCTCTGAGAGTTTATGTCACATTTAATGATGCTTGTGTCGGTGCACAGAGAAGGAAAAACTGTGCAGGTAGTCCAGTAGACTTAGTGGACTCTACCTTTATTGAAGCAGAGGAAGAAAGGGCGAGTAGTAAAGGAGGTTTGCGTCGACAGTTTCCACTGAAACTTGCGTGAGCATGTACGGTCCATAAGGTACAAGGGCTAACTGTAGATAGCGCAGTGGTGTTTCTGGAAAAGGTTTTTGCACCTGGACAGGCATATGTTGCTTTAAGTCGCATTAGAAGTTTGTCGGGTTTAGTTGTTCAAGAGTTTGATGAAAAATACATATATTGTAAAGAGGACATTAACAATGCAATTTCAAGTATGCCTAAATTCTTGCTAGAAAATAGATTAAAGAACCAACTGAATACACATACTTTCTATGTGTTTTTGATGAATGTGGAAGATTTGACTGCATTTATCTGATTTGGTGTCGTGTACACAGCATTTGCAGCTTAACTGTATTGCTGTGACAGAAACGTGGCTAACTGCCACTTCTTCATTGGACAATGTAAACATTGATGGATTCAGTTTTGATAGTTGTCCACGAAGTTTATCGTACAGTGGCAACCTTCCCGTATTGGTGGATTTGCAAGCACAACAAGATGGCGGTGTTGGCATGTATAGTAATAATAACATGGAATATGAAATTGTCCATGTGCCCCATGTTAATTTGGAGTGCTTAGTGTACAACTGTCCTCTCTACAATATATTGATAGCACTTGTATATCGGCCACCACGTTATCCCATGTTATTGTTTAAAAATCATCTTGACATTTTACTTAATTGCCTCCAAGAAAAAAGTGAAACAATTGCTGTCATGGGGGATTTTAATGAGGACATTTTGAAATCGTCAGCAATATGTGCATTTTTAACAGAGAAAGGGTACGTTCAACTTGTAACAGAACCCACTACTGAAAAAGGAACACTAATTGACCACATTTATGTAAAAACAAAAAAATATGAAGTCAAAACAATAGTTGTGCCCACTTACTTTAGTTCTCACGAGGGTATAATATGCTCTTTTAAATATAGAAATTTAAACAATGACATGGCTGAATAACTTGTGAACAGCTGTAGTTTGAACTGTGTTGCTGTATTTCGTAAGAGGTGAATGGAGGGTTCACAGCATTGAGATGGAAGTTATAATGATGTGGCAGTTAGAGGTTAATAGAAGGCTTTTTAATAGTAGCAATTTGAAGTAGAAGGGCAGGTCATTGAGTTGAAGCTGGTTTTCGAGGGTTCTTTGTGTAATTAAAATCAGCACAATTAACGGAGTGTTGAATTAAGGGATGAAGGCTGCAGCAGGTGGTGAGGGAGATGTTGGAAGCAGTGCAGAGTTGTATTCATTAGAACTGGCAGCGAAGGAATGATAGTAGTTTGTATAGCTGTATGAGCAGTTTTAGCATAGCAAGGTTTGAATGGGGGAGGCTAATGGTAGCTGGTAGTAATATAAAATCAGAGCTTTGCAGTGTTCTTCCACTGTTATATTGTATACTTTTATTATTGTGTACTTTATATCTGTTTTCTATAAGATTTTTCAGTATTTTGTGAGTACGTCTCTTCATATTGTTCCCCTTGCTGGTTTAATGTTTGTGCTTTCTTTTCCAGTTATCCCAGACCCTTGAACTGAATGCCTTTGATTTACAGTTACTAGTCCTCCTAACATTGTATTTTCCTGGATTTCTATGCTGTTTTATCTCTGCTCTCCCTTCTCCCTTGGTCGAGTTTGACGGCCAGCCAACTCTCCTGAGGTTTCCTCCTGTTAAAGGGAAGTTATTCCTCCCCACTTTAGGATTTTTTTACTTCCTGTTAAAAGGGAGTTTTTTTTCCTTCCACTGATGGAGGTTTTTTTCCTTCCACTGATGGAGGTTTTTTTCCTTCCACTGATGGAGGTTTTCTTCCTGCTAAAGGAGAGGTTTTTTTCCCTCCAGTTTGTAAATATGGGAATCAAAGAATTGTCCGTATTCACTGCATGTTGTACTAATAAAAATTTTAACTGTTCACTCAAATTGAGTCTCTCGTGATTGAAAGTGCATATTATTGATCAATTGATTGCAATAGAAATTTCACCTATACGACTGTTCAAAGATTAAAAAAATTACATAATTGGTGTTAATGAAAGCATGGTTATACTAATGTAATCCTATCTTTATAATCATCAAACACAAAAACGAAGACAAAGCTTTGCCACAAACACACTGCTGGTCCTTGATGGTTTGCTTGTCAACTGCATTTTGATGTTTTCTTAAATCCTAGAATAAAGTAGATGGAAGCAAGACATTTTTCAACAAAATGCTACTATGAACTTTTATCACTTTCAAGTGAAAATAAACTACATACCTTGTTGGGAAGTAGGGCTGTGATTACATGTATGTGGTGTTTACGTATGCATACTATTAATTTTTTTTTTAAAAAGTACACCCCAAACCTCTGTATCTTCTTTGAAATTACAGGTACGCTGATCGATTAAAAACAAACTCATGATGCCGAGGCAGAGTCCAACAAATTTTGATGCATGTAGGTGAAACTAAGTGCTGGAGCTGCAGTTTGGGGGCGCTAGCGAGCCGGTTGGCCACGCCCACTTGCAAAACACATCAGATGTATCGTCTCACCACACTGGATGTATGTCACACGTTTTGTGAGGTTTCAAGCATCCTTTGACCTTAAACATCAACTTTCTGTGTCACGGCGAGTGAGCCGTTTGGCCACGCCCACTTGCAAAACACATCAGATGTATCGTCTCACCACACTGGATGTATGCTACATGTTTCGTGAGGTTTCAAGCATCTGTTGACCTTAAACATCAACTTTCTGTGTCACGGCGAGTGAGCCGTTTGGCCACGCCCACTTGCAAAACACATCAGATGTATCGTCTCACCACGCCGGATGTATGTCACACGTTTTGTGAGGTTTCAAGCATCCTTTGACCTTAAACATCAACTTCCTGTGTCACGGTGAGACATCCAACTTTGCCGCAACGTCACGGCGACACCCATTGACAAAGTCGAACGAATGTCTCAATATATCATCAACTACATGTTTAGGTTATTGTGACCTGACTTTAGGTTCATGTGATCAACCAGCTCGACGTAGAATGTGAAAGTATGAAAAGTGTCATTTCCAGTGGCCAACAGGGGGCGCTATGACTATGAGCGAATATTACCACACAGGGGTCTTCAGGGTGGGGCTGTTATCATACCTGTGATGTTTGGAGAAGGTCAGTCCATGTACATAAGATTTAAAGCAACTCCTAGTTTCATGACGAGACGCTCAAAATGGCCGCCTCTCACGGGCACACACGTCGATGAAAACGAATTATTTTGATAACTTTTAATCCCAAACATGTTTTCTATCCATAGAAACTAAATTCAAGTCGGTCGGATAAAATCCCTCGGAGGAGTTCGACGAAGTACAACGAGTCAGAATCGCCCAAAATGGGGACTAAATTCAAAATGGTGGACTTCCTGTCGAGTTGACGTAACGGTGCAATGTAACTTTTTTGTGCGTCCAGGTGTGATACACGTGTCCACCGGATTTCGTGAATTTAGGTAAATGTGGCCGCCGGGGCATCTCTTTAGGGGGCGCTCTCAAGCCATTTGGCCACGCCCACTCGCGACTCCACTGGAATACGAAATTTTTCACCGGGACACATATGTGTATCCACTTTCATGAGTTTTTGAATATGATAAAGCCTCCAAAAAGGCAAATCACTTTACGTAAGAATAAGAAGAACATCTTTACGAAAAACAATAGGGCTTTCGCACCGATGCTCGTTGCTCGGGCCCTAATTATAACCACAGCAGGGTGTCAGACCCGCTGAGGCCCCGCCCCCTCTCATAATATTGACTCAGTACATTTGTTTTACTCACCGACTCGAGACGATCCATCACTGAGCACGTTTCTGTCTCGAGGCTGAACAGGTGCATTCTGGGTAAAGACAACAGACTATAACTCACAGAAGAGAAGATTCTAAACATTTAACTTTCACACTCAACAAACAGGAACAACCACTGAATTCTGAAATTTAAAAATTACTTTTTTTCCGAGGCAGTTAATCCAGCTCGTGTAAAAAATAGTAGCATAAAAAAACTTCGTGTTCACCAGGTAGCTTCGGGCTCCTTAAAGCCTGTTGACCAGAGATTACATTTCGATACAAATAAATTGATTCCTCAGTTCAGCAACTAATTAAGTCACCTATTGGTTTGCGAGCCGGAAGTGACCATATTTGGATGAACTAGGGAGGAGCGAGGGGTGGATCTGAGACTATGCCCCGCCCACTTATACTGGAAACCTGACTACACCACAGGCCTGTCAATCAAAGAGCTCCACCCCTTAACATATCTGTGTTTGAGTCCCTAAAATATATAATGAATGATGAATTATTTCCAGAAGGCTTGCCTGATCAGAAGAGTTTATCTAACGACACCATAGAGAGTCAAAGTGCTGGTTTAATCTCCTTTGTTTTTCAAATGTTTGCATGAAATGTGATTGTAAAATTTTACGTGCTGCCAAAAACAAAGTTTAGATAAAAACAGTCGAGACTCCGGGACATCACCCTGAGGAACTCCTCCAGTTATTAAGCTTTTTTAACTGAGTGTTATTCATCGGGTCGCACACAAACTGCTGTTACCACGATGGCGCTGCCTTCGTCGCCCTCTGGTCTGGTTTCCATGGTGATGAGCGTGGCGCTGTCTCCACTCTGCTTCCCGGACCTCCACATCCTCCCCCACGTTCGTCGTCCTCTTCGTCCAGAACAAAGATGAGCACAAATCACAAATTAGAAATCAAAGTTCGAGGAGATGTTTGGACATATTTTCCGTGCAGTGAGCTGTAACAACTTTACACATCAGCTCCCCAACAACCGTCTGAAACAGCCTGAGTGATCAACAGTTATTGATTATACATAGTACTACGTTTTAGTAAAATAAAAAACTGCAAATATTCTGTTATTTTTTCTGCTTTATGTCTTTAAAAATTAATGTGTTTGTACTTTTAGACTTGAATAGAATCACTAAAGGTTTGGAGACAGAGCAGGATATTGATTAACTTACAGGATAAGTGATCAATATGGTTCCAACTCACCTGTGTGTGCAGGCGTTGAAGCTCAGGTGAAGCTCGGGTGAAGCTCGGGTGAAGCTCTGGCTCTGCAGAGCAGCAGGTGGATTTCTGGCTGCACAGTGACCATCATAAGCCCCGCCCCTTAATGTTAACCCCACCTCCCCTCTTTTCTGAAAACAAACAGCTAAAGTTTGTTCTGTTACAGAAAAACAAATCTAGAGAAATATGAGAAGCACCTTCATGAAGGTGTTTTTATCTGAAACATTAAGATCTTAAAAACAGTCGCAGTTTGGCTTGGTTTCAGAAAAGATTACCGTTCGAGTTCAAATAAGAACGATTGTGATGGAAGTTAAATATGAGTTAACTTCTATTTTAACATGAACAGCACTCTCCTGGTCAAACTCTTGTCTCTGATCCATGCAAACACCCAACTTTCACCTGACTTCCTCTTTTGTTTTACTTCCTACGACCACTAGAGGTCGCAAACACGTGACTGAGTCGTATTCAGCTGCTTGTTCAAAAGGTTTCAATCTTGAAGGAGAAGACAGTCTGGATGCAAAGTTTGGTCTGAAACATCATCCTGTCGTGTTGCGTTGCTCCTTTCACCTTCAACAGTTGTACATTTTGAAACTCTGCCGTGTTCATGTGGAGCAGAGCAGCTGAAGGGAGGCGGAAAGTTTGTGTTCATAAAATTCAGCCTGAAGTCTGTTTGTGTTTGTACAAGTCAGTTTGGTCGGTTTCATCCTGACATGCAGCTGGTTTTCAACTGTCTCAGTTACAGGAGAGAATTCGACATAAAAACAGAATGTTGTGATTTGTAAATCATGTAAACTCATATTTAATTAAAAATAGACCAAAGACAACATATCAAATGTTGAAACTGAGAAATGTTATTGTTTTATGTAAAAGATTTTCTCATTGTGAATCTGATGTCAGCAACACGTCTCTATAAAGTTGTTTCAGGATCATGCTCACCACTGAGCTGCATCAACTCTTCTTTTAACAACACTCTGGAAACCTTTGGGAACTGAGGAGACCAGTTTCTGGAGTTTTGAAAGTGAAATGTGGTCCCATTCTTGCCTGATAGAGGATTTCAGCTGCTCAACAGTTCAGGGTCTCCTTTGTTGTGTTGTTCATGTCCTGATGCTCCAGATGTTTTCAATGATTGACAGGTCTGGACTGCAGGAGGCCAGTTTATCAGCGGACTCTTCTACTAGAGAGCCATGCTGTTGGAATACATGCAGAATGTGGTTGGACGTTGTTCTGCTGAAATAAACAAGACCTTCCCTGAAAGAGACGTTGTCTGGATGGCAGCATATGTTGCTCCAAAACCTGAATATATCATTCAGCATTAATGCTTCCTTCCAGATGTTCAAGCTACCCATGCCATGTGCACTAATGCATCCCTGTACCATCACAGATGCTGGCTTTAGAACTGAGCTGATAACAAGCTGGATGGTCCCTCTCCTCTTTAACCTGGAGGATGCAGCGTCCATGATTTCCAAACAGAATCTCAGATTGTGATCCATCAGACCTCAGGACAGTTGTCCACTTCACCTCAGTCCATCTTCAATGATCTCGGTCCAGAGAAGGCGGCGGTGTTTCTGGATCATGTTTCTATCTGGTTTCTTCTTTGGAGAGTTTTAACATCATTTGTGGACGCAGCGATGAACTGTGTTCACAGACGATGGTTTTCACAAGTGTTCCTGAGCCCATGCAGTGATTTCCACTCCAGAATAGTGTGTACCCAATCATGTTTCTGATTTGTTCCATCAGGTGTTTTTATTTTTATTTTTTATGTTTACACAACTTTTGCAGTCTTTTGTTGATCTTGTCCCAACTTTATTGAGATGTGTTGCTACCATCAAATTCAAAATAATCATATATTTTTCACAAAACTATAACATTTTACAGTTTCAGCATTTTATAGGTTGTCTTTGGTCTGTTCTAAATTAAATATGGGTTTATGTGATCTATAAATCATCTGAATTTGTTTTTATTTACATTTTACACAGCAACTTTTTTGGAAACAGGGCTCTAGTTTGTTATGTAGCATCATTTGAGCGGAACTGTTTCTGCAGTAAAGTGTCGGATGTGTGTGATGTCATCAGAGTGAGACAGGAGCTTTGGTGTGTTCAGTGTTTATTAGATTTCTGCTAGAAAACTTCTCTGATTCCTGTTTCCTTCACAAGTCAGATAAAACCTCCATCAGACCTCCGACAGCATTGGACGAGCAGACCGCCGGCGCCCCCTTCAGGACAGACACAGAGCTAACAACAAGCTGAGTATATTTTACATCAGATCTACTGTCTACACACAAGTGTTTACACAACTCTGACACACAAACACACACACACACACACACACACACACACACACACACACACACACACAGAAACATCTTTGGCAGGAAGCAGCTTCTTCCTCTGTGGAGCAAATAACAACACACAGGAGCTGCACGGCGTTGGGCGGTGATGTCATCAGGAGGAAAAGCGTGCACGCACACACACACAGACTGACAGTATACAGTGTGTAGTAGTGTTATAATACATGAGATCCAGGTGGACAGACCGACAGCTCCACCTGCTGTCAGAGTTACGTACCTGCACCCAACAGGAGCACTAAGGAATTATGGGTAATGAAGGCTGAGGGAGTCTGTTGACTAATGTTTATTCATAAACTAAAGAAGTTTGTAAACGTGATTGAACATAAGTCTTTTTATATTAAAACATCTTCAAAGTTTTGAACTGTTCCTACTTTATTTCTTTATATTTGTCGTCTGGATCTGCTGGTCAGCGGCTGACGCTGGAGTATTTAACTACGGGGGACGAAACCACAATCAGTCGTCCTCCTGAACATCGACAATCATTTCACTTCCTTAACACTGACTTCAGTCTGGTGGTTGCTAAGAAAATAGCTTTTTACTCTGCACTAATTTTAGTTGTGAAATGTCCCATGCTAGCTTAGCCCCTGAATGCCCGTTTTGATTCACTTGTTCCCGTGTTTTGAATAATTAGCTCCCACGTTTTGAATAATTTGTTCCCACGTTTTGATTAATTTGTTCCCATGTTTTGTTTAATTTGTTTTCATGTTTTGAATTATTTGTTTCCATGTTTTGATTAATTGTTCCCACGTTTTGAATAACTAGTTCCCGCGTTCTTAATAATTCGTTCCCGCGTTTTGAATGATTTGTTTCCTGGTTTTGTTTAATTTATTTCCATGTTTTGAATAATTCGTTCCCGTGTTTTGATTAATTTGTTCCCATGTTTAGATGAATTGTTCCCATGTTTTGAATAATTCATTCCCATATTTTGACTAATTCGTTCCCACATGTCTGTGAAATTTGTTCCCATGTTTTGAATAATTTGTTCCCATGTTTTGATCTCGAGTTGTATCTCGTTCACAAGCAGTAACCCCATGACCACTCCTTGCCTACATCAAAACCAAAAACATCAAAGGCGTTTTATTGTTTTTAATTTTAAAGCAATGTCCCAAATTCTGTTTCAGAATAAAGTGTAATTATTTTAAGGCGTTTGATGGTGTCAGTTAACGTTGATTAATCAACACTGAACTTGGGTTTTCAAATAGAAGCGTCTCGGTTACCATGACAACACTTGTGGAGTGGTTTGATGAGTGAAAATGTTCCTCTGTTACCTCAGAAATAACAGAAATAAAGGTGCAGTTGAATTTTAACGAGCTTTAAGGCGACATGAACACATTAATTAAAGGGTTCGGAGGGCTTTTCAGAGCAGTGTGTGTATGTGTGTGTATGTATGTGTATGTGTGTGTGTGGATCCATTAAAACCTCTTATTAGTTTCTATACTTTTATTCATTATTTATGTTTAATGTGTCGAAAACTGAAATTTACACCTTCACTGAAAAATGAAACCCTCCAGCCAATCAGACGACAGTTTCCTCTGAGTGATCTACCACAGACACACACACACACACATACACACACACACACACACACACACACACACACACACACACACACACACACACACACACACAGGGCCATGACTGATGATGTAACAGTTCAACTTTGTATGAGGTCATCACAGTGATGTCATCAGAGGGAGACAGGGTTACAGAGCTCTTTCGTACAACACACACACACACACACACACACACACACACACAAACCAAAGCCCGTTGATGATAATAATAATAATAATAATAATAATAATAATAATAATAATAATAATAATAATCAATAAAGGTGATAAAGCAGAATTCAGCAACACGTGGCTTCATCATCATCATCATCATTATCATCATCCTTATCATCATCCTTAGTCCCTCATGTCTCTGAGTCCACTGAGTCCGTTTAGTTTCCAGACAGGAAGTGAGTTTGATCGTTGCTAAGTAACAGATTAACTGAAGGTTACACCTGCTGCTCCAGAACCCACCTCAACACTCTAATTAAGACACTAACGAGCTGGTCAACCTCCTCATGAACAGGTCACCCCTTCCTAAAGGCCCCGCCCCCCGTCCTCTTTAGTCCGTCTACCAGACCTCGCAGCGCCTCCCGGTGTTCATGGGCGTCCCTGCAGGACAGCTGAAGTGGCGGCTGAAGTCCGGCGAGTTGGCCAGCGTGCCGATGACTCTGTACCGGGGAGGGCTATGGGGGTCGGTCACCAGGCCCTCGTGAGCGCTCTCTGGTGTTCGAACGGAGCACCACACCTAAAAAACAGAGCACAGGAGAGTCAGCAGTCTGACCTCTGACCCCTGGCAGCAGACCATTGGGTGCACCTGAAGAACAATCAGTTCGTTCAGGAAGTTCAAGAAATCTCCACAATATTTGCTGCAGTTTGTAATTTTACAAAATTTGTGCGATTTTTCTATGAAAAACATTGTGAACAGAAGTTCTGCTGAAAGCATTACAGCATAAAGACTCCTTTCAAAATAATGTTTGTGGGAAATGTGTTCTTCTGATGGAATGAGGAACATGTTAGATGAGTTCTCTCCACTTCCAGCCTGAAGGGACTCAACTTTGTTTAAGTGTTGAATGAATGGGATTTAAAAAGCATTTAAAGCTCTTATTTTGAAAGCAAATGGAGCCCATTTCCTTGGAAAGATAACTGCGCTGTAATTGGCTGCCGGCTAATTCTCACCTGCGCAAATCCCACGAAGAAGAGCTGGTCGTTGGTCAGGTTGACGGCAGGAAGTCTCTTCTCCTCACCGTTTCTCTGGATCCACGACCGGTACGCCTGCAGAACATTAATATGGTTTAGTCCGACGTTCACTCGGTTCGGTTCGGCATGATTCGGTTCAGATTATACTGACGTGGTACGCTGCCTTCAGCCCTCCGTTGTCAGCGATGTTCTCTCCCAGCGTCTGCTTCCCGTTGACGTGCTCTCCGTTGACGGTGTAGCGGCTGTACTGGTCCACCATGCACTCCGTCCTCTGGCGGAACGCCTCCACCGACGAGTTCTGCCACCACGGCCTCAGGTTCCCCTCTTTATCGTACTCACGACCTGATGGAAGGAGTCACATTAATCTGACCACATGTGGAAAATGGACACAGTCTGTCCTTCCGTCCTCACTGATAGAGCTGAATGATGGAGTCCAACGTGTCCAAAACCAAGTCCAACGTATGTCCAAAACCAAGTCCAACGTATGTCCAAAACCAAGTCCAACGAGTCCAAAACCAAGTCCAACATATGTCCAAAACCATGTCCAACAAGTCCAAAACCAAGTCCAACGTGTACAAAACCAATTCCAACATGTCCAAAACCAAGTCCAGCATGTCCAAAACCAAGTCCCAACGAGTCCAAAACCAAGTCCAACGTATGTCCAAAACCAAGTCCAACGAGTCCAAAACCAAGTCCAACATATGTCCAAAACCATGTCCAACAAGTCCAAAACCAAGTCCAACGTGTCCAAAACCAAGTCCAACATGTTACCAAAACCAAGTCCAACATGTGTCCAAAACCAAGTCCAACGTGTCCAAAACCATTGTGCAGAGACACAGTGAGGACAGGAAGTCACCAGGTGAGGTCCAGACTCACCCTGATCATCGAAGGCATGAGTCAGCTCATGACCCATCACCACCCCGATACCTCCGAAGTTCAACGCCCTGCAGAGACAGCGATACACGGTTACCTTCAGAGTCCAGGAGACAACAGGAACTCACAGGCAGACAGGTGGACAGAGACAGACTTGGGGTGGTCGTGGGCGTAGAACGGAGCCTGCAGGATCCCAGCAGGGAAGACGATGCCGTTCTTAGTGGGCATGTAGTAGGCGTTCACTGTGGGAGGAGTCATACTCCACCTGGAGGAGGAATCAAGAAGACGAGGAGACAAGGAGAGGAGTTAATTGGTGGTCCTAACATCCAGAGGTCGTATTCACAAACTGTCTTCTCTCAACACTAATGGTCCTGTGAGACGGTGCCTGTTTAAAGTGTGTGTGTGTGTTACTGGTCTTTGTTGGGCGTCTTCCTCAGTTGGTCGGCCATCACTCTGGCAGAGAAGTTGTAGAAATTCAACATGTTCTGGAAGAAGCTGTCGTCGGACACGTCGTACTGAACCCAACAGAACAGAACTGTCAGAACACAGAACAGAACCACCAGAACATCCACCTGTCAGAGATGACGGACAGCAGTCACTCACCCCGTCGTAAACGTCGTCCAGCTCCTTCGGGTCCAGGATGAATTCTGGGAAACCAATCATGTCGTAGATGGCGTCAGCCTGAAGGACACAAACCAGCGCTTCACGACCAGAATCACATGTCGACATTTATAGTCCTCAACAGGACCTTCAGGACCTTCAGACTCGGACCTCAGTTTGATATGTAAAGTACTGACAGTCAAACTGACGATAATTCTGAGAGTTTGGTTGATCCAGACTTTAGTTCTGGCTCAGGAGCTTCACGTAGAAACGTCCCCTCGACCCGCCTGTCTGTCCGTCAGTCCCCTCGACCCACCCGTCCGTCCCCTCGACCCACCCATCCGTCCCCTCGACCCACCCATCCGTGTGTACCTTGTCTTTTGCCGCCCGTCTCGTGTGCTCGTCCATCCAGCTGAGTCGGTCCAGCGCTTCTTTAAACGCCGAGCGGATCGCGTTGATCATTTCCTCGGCCTGAAAGGAGACACAGGTGAAGTGGGTCAGAACCAGAACCGGCTGCAGTAACCGGACCGGCTGATGATTCCTGCAGGTAGAGACTCTGCGGTGACTCACGATCTCTTTGCTGTGTTTGTCGAATGTTGCCTTGACGAAGAGCGCTCCCAGAGCGAAGCCCAGAGTGTCGTCAGTGTTCCCGATGCACGTCTGCCAGCGCGGGGTGCAGGACTGCAACACAGCAGAACCAGGTCCAACTAACTACAACCAGTTTAAACTAACTAGAGCCAGGTCTAACTAACTATAACCAGTTTAAACTAACCAGAGCCAGGTCCAACTAACTACAACC